>NW_008796213.1:234594-244503 GCF_000699145.1 Aptenodytes forsteri | reverse complement strand
GGGGGTGCGGCAACGCCAGCCACACCACCAGACAGGCTTCCCCGGTATTTCCCAATCGTTGGGGCCAGCCTGCCCAGGAAGGGCCTGACCCCGCCACAGGAGGCGAAAGCAAGAGCGAACGAGAGTAAAAAGAACATCTTTTTGCTTTTCTGGTTTTTTTTTTCCTCCACTATGTAGGGCCTTGGTATCAGACATTGAGTGCTAAATATGTAAGGGACTACTCTTTCTTTGTTATGTGGAAATATCCCTAAAGAAAGGAAAAGTGACCAGCTGCCCCTCTTCACATAACTCAGATTTTGCAGATACCTTTTTAGTGAAGAACCTGATATTTAGGCAAGCAAAGCAAGAGCTGCGAGCGGTTATCACTGCTGCCCACACATAATTCAGTGGGGGGAGAAAGAGTCATCCAGCAGGGCAGAGATACTTCAGCCGGATGGTAATGCTGGCACAAGAGCTAATGGTTGTAGTCTGGCCATGATTGACCTGGAGCTGGAAATTAAATAAAGGTCCTTTACCTTTATTGAAGTACCAGAGAAGCAAGTGCATGGCCCAGCCTTCCCAAAGGAGTACAGGACAAAACCTCTGGCAGCTTTTAAAATTAACCTTGAGGTGTTACAAGGGATTTGATACAGCACCGGCTGGGGTAGACTGGGCTCCACAAGGCAGGAGGGAGCCTCGAGTCCTGCACAGCCTCATTGCACTGCCCTGCTCCAGGAGAAGCCATATGGGAAATGCTTTCCTCTCTGCATGAGAGTCTCATGCACCGTCCTTTCTCCAACCTCATGGGAAGGGGGCCAGAGATGAAAAATTTTCCTGAGACTTCAAACTGTTCATAGTCTCTGCCGCTTCATGGGGCTTTGCTTCAGGCTCATTTCTTGGGGAAAAAAGGCTGAGAAATCCCTTTGGTCTTGCCTCTGCTGTCCAACCACACATGGCAGCTCCCCTTTCCCCAGAGCCCTCCCTGAGCTCTCCCCTGGCACCCAAGGCAAGGGGTGCCAGGACAGGGTCCCTGGTCCCGCTCCCCCTGATGGGATGGCACCCGGGAAGGGTGCAGCAGTGGGAGCAGACACGGCTCAGCAAGCAGCCAAGAAACGTTCCCCGTGGAAAAGGAAAACATGAAAAATCCTCCTTTTTCAACAGGGAAAGAAAATACCTGACCACCTGGTGAAAAGAAACAAGCACTGAGCAAAGCACGGCATGAAAATAACTAAACAGCGGTTAATCCTCTTTTATGCTACTGGGATGAAAGCAGTTTAGTGAGGCCCATGAGACTACCCCAAGCTCAAGCCAGGGGATTTCAGCCCCGGGTCCCCAGCGTTCGCTCCCCGCCAGCTCCAAGGCAAGCGCCGTTTCCCCTCTCCCCTGCCCTTCCGGAGAGTCCAATTAGCAATTAATCACCAGACAGGGAGAGCAACTCCCTCTTTCCATGTGCCACTGAACCAAACTTGAGAAAAGCTTCAGGCTTTTGGTTTTTTAAACAGTTTTCTCCCTTAAAAGGCAGCCACAAACTAAAAGCAGGCACAAACACCTGTAAAAGCCCACAGCAAACCTCCACCTGCAAAAGCGAACCCAGCTCCACCGCCAAGCTGTGGGGCAGCCCAGCCTTGCGAGGGATCGGCCACCGGTCACTGCCCAGCACAGCCTGAGCAGCACCGATGTGCTGGCACCTCACCGGTAACAGCAACACCTCGCTGCCTCTCTCTCTCCATCAAGCGTGTCCCTCCACAGACCTCACAGCCCTGGCAAGGGGGCACCGTGGGGTGCAGGAGGGGTGCTGTGCTTCTGCACTGAGGCGAGGAAACCCCCTTCACTCTGCCCTGTCCTTGCCACCTGGCTCCAGCACGCCGGGGTACATCCCTCCGTGGTCAGACACCAGACCAGGACCTGTGGCCGAGAGCCCCTCAGAGGCCCCCTAAGACTCCAGGAAATGCTGCAGCTCCTCACAGTGCCTGCAAAGACATCGGTGCCCCATGGCCTCCTGCACCGCTCCCTGCTATGCCACCGGGACCCACCGTCTTATTTGCACAGGGTGCCTGGTGCTCCTCAAGGAAGAGGTACCTGGAGTGAGTCACACTGCTCAGGGAGCCGAGCCCCCACCCTGCTCCTCCTGCCTCCCCCTGCAGATGGCCACCCAGCTCACCAGCAGGACCAGGGCTCCGCACACCTCAGGGAAACATGGCTACAGCCACCAGAAACCCTGGGACATTGCCGCTCAGTCACCCACGTCCCACCGGGTCAAAACAACCCCAGCTTGCGGCCCAGATGGTGGCACTACACTGGCAGGTTGGCATCCTCTCTTCAGGCTCATGACTTGGGCATTGCTGAGAAGCTGCTGCCAGGGGTGAGCAAGGCCAGGCACGGATGTCGCAGAGGCGGGAGGGACCATGGAGGGACGCTGGTGACCAGGCTCTCCTGGGGGTGGCTGGGGCCAGGGCTGCACTTACCTCCGCCGTTCTTGTAGCAGAGGTAGGGGAAACGCCAGACATTTCCCAGGCCGATGATCTCCCCAGCCACAGACAGGACGTACTCCAGCTTGTTGTTCCACTGCCCTCGCTCCAGGGTCTGGTCCTCCTCTTCCTCCTCCTCTTCCTTTTCCATGCCGGGGTGTGCAGGCACTGTTTCGCCATTGCTGACGGCGCCGGGGACTCTGTAATCCATCCCACCTTCAGAAGGAGTTTCCTCCATTACGTTCAGCACAAGCCATGCAATGAGGCAGAAATTTGGGCTACGGGAGGCAAGAGAGGGGAGAGGACGCACGTGCACACACATGCCAAAACGTTCCTCTCTTGCTCCTTACACCGATTCCTGCTGGCAGTAAGGCGCTAAGAGCATGCATGCGTTTTCATTGCTTAGTCCAAAACTAGTCCTTAAAAGCTGCTATCAGCTTCATTATTTTTAATTGACTCATCTCAAAACACTCCTGCTTCTGGAAGCCCATCCTTTAAGCACAGCGTCACACAGAAGACCCAGCGGCTCAGCCAGGCTGGAGCTCCCACTGCAGCAGATACTGGGAACAGACTTAGGGCTGGAGAGGGGTGAGAGCGGGATCAAATACTTGACAAGATATTTTATAAGGGTTTCTCTTCTCCCCCGTTGCTGCTTACCAAGGTCTGGTTTTACGGACCATGTAATGAAAGCCACAAAACACGCAGAAGTCGTAGATGTGGGAAGAGGACAAACTGAAATAAGAGGGAAACAAGTTTCTGCTTTCAGTGATGGCAACTGTTCCTGGCAATCTACTAGGCTGTGAGAAAAGGTGATTTTTCAGGATGGTGCTATCCTTCTAATAGCAGAAAAAGAAAGACTGCAGATGCCACGGCCATCTGGGATCTCTCCTCTCCCAGGGTCTGCCCCTCCAAACATCTGCTCATTGCCTGCAGAGGCCCCCCACAGTACCACTCTCAGGAAGCTTTGGCACCGCAAGAGCTTCTCCCGTCTCTAAACAGATCTCTGCTAAAAGAAGTAGAAGATCAGCACAGAGTAGGTGGGCACCTCTCCTGCTGTCCCACCTTCCCCCAAAAACCTCCAAGAGGACACCTCTTCTCCCAGCAAAGCCAGGGCATAGCGTGACTGCTGGTGCATAGCTGGTGCCTCAGAGCACAGTGAGGAGACAGGCATGGGTGGCACCAGCTCTGCTGCAGCCATTTAGGAGGCTCAGGGGGCACTTGAGGCTGTTCCTCGTGGGCAGGATGCCCTCCTGGCTGCCAAGCCCTGCGGGGCAAAGGGTGAGGACTGCGGCTCCCACCAACGCCCAGTGCCAAAGCTGGCATCGCTGAGGACCTCGTGCCAAGGAGGGCACCTTCCTCCGCACGGTGCCAGCCCTCAAGCCCACTCGTGTCCCGCAGAGGCAACTCCCCCAGCCCCAGCCTAACGCTGCCATTCATTCCCGCCTGCAACTCCCTCGCCAGGAGAGCAGGAAAAGGCACTGGCAGCAAATGACACTCTCCCCCATCCGGGGAGAGAAAAAAAAAAAGGCAAAGCAGCACTTTCAACCTCTCCCCTCCCCCTACATAGTCCCCTATAAAACACTTTGGAACGTGAAGAGGAGCAAGAAACACTGGCAGGCGTTTGACAGCGGCCACAAGGACAGACTGGGAGGACCCCTCCACGCTAGAAAATGATTAAACAGGCAGAAACCGCACCGTGACCTCTCATCCACGGCAGACCCGAGTGGGTGCAGGGCGCGAGGGGAGCAGGGCAGAAGAAAACAGGGGCAGAGGTGTTACCTTGCGGACGGTGCTGTTGGGGCGCGAGCCGACGGGAGACGCGAAGGCAGGACCGAAAGGTGCTGGCTATTTAAAGTGTGGAAAGAAAAATTCAGCGGTGGTGTAATCCTAGACTTCGCCCAACCCACATTCCTTCCCCCACCCCCCAGGGCTGGACAAAAACCTACACATGACTGATTTCATGGCCAGTGCAAAGGGGCTCGTTCCCCCCGCCTGTGAGAAGGGCTCACACCGCCTCCGCCAGTGCTCTCCCTCCCGGGCCAGGGACCGCTTGGCTCCCGCTCTCCATCGTCTCTCTGCCCAACATTGTCCCTGGAGGCGCGGGAGACCACCGCACACAGGTGCCCCCGCAGCCCTGCCCAAGGGAGCCAAAGCCCCGAGACCTGCTGGGAAGAGGTAAGAGCCAAAACACGAATTCACGGTGAATTCCCATCACAGGCTCTCTCCTTAGCAAGGAGGACACAGGCACAGGGCAAGGTCCTGCATCGCAGCCTGACCCATGATGCCCAGGAGGGCAGCCAGGCTGTGCCGCGGCTGGGAGCAGCAGCAGGCAGCAGAGCTCTGAGCTGGAAATAAACTCTGCTAAACTCTCTGCTGCTTCTTACTAATGGCCCAAAACAGTCTCATTCAGAAATTCAGCAGGTTGCAAACTCTCTTCCCTCACACGCAGGGATCTTTGCCACTGGTGTTTCCCAGGAGCAGTACTGCCTCATCCCAGGACATCACTCCAGAAACCACAATAGGAACAGGCAATCAAGCAGCAGATGAAAAATCATGCAGCAGGGAGAAAAACAGCCCCAGTTGTGCATCCCCAACACTGGGCTGCAAAATTAGCTGTGGCTGCTGGGGAAGGAGGTTTTGGGATTACTGCAGGTGGTTACCTCACAACGTTAGCTCCATGCTTTGAGGCCATAAAAAAGGCAAACAGAATGGGATATTGTTTGTGGTAGATGTGTTACAGCTGTGATGGTCCAAGGATGTAAGTGAGGCAAGGTTTTAAAACATTTTTATTACATCTGTTGATTAACATCTCAGGCAAGAGAGAAAAAAAAAAAAATCACGCTTTTGGGTTCAGTGTCTTTGTATCAGGCCTGCAAAGCAGCAGCAAAACCTGAGCTGTGTACAGGCAGTTTGAGAAGGTAGTAGGAGAGCAACAGGAACAAAGCAGCAAACACTGCGGTGTCACCACGTTAATCCATAGTGTACCCACACAGCACTGGCCTTCCTCCAGGAGAAACAGGGAAAGGGAAGAGGGATGGGCAGAGGTAAGGAATGGATTCAACCAGGGAGTGATCAAATACACAATGACTCCTCGTCTTGGGAAGAGATGCCTAGGATAAAAAGAGGATGATGACAGAGGTCTAGGAAACAAGGAAAAGACAGAGAAGATGAATATATCGTTCACTACATCTCATAGCGCAACAACTAATGGCATCCGATGAAATATTCAGATTTAAACCAAAAGGAAATACTTTTTCCTCCCACTGTGCATAAGTAATTAAATGTGGTACCTGTGGCCATTGCCACAGAATATCATTCAGAAAGGAACTAGGCAAATTCACAAAGGGCTGCTCCTCCACAGCAGCGATTAAACAGGATGGTCCAAATAAAACAGTTAGCTCCAGTCCTCAAATCAGTGACTGTTGGAAACCGGGGAAGATGTTCCAGAGGAGGAATTGTGTGAGACGGTGAGAAATGGAGAACATCCCTGCACAGAAACCATGTCACAGTGAACAGTGTAGTTGTTAAATAGTTAGGGTAAGGATATAGGGATTAAAAAACAACAGCAAAGTCAAATAATACCTTGCCTTGTGCAACAGATTAGTGTAAAGAGAGAGGAGATTGAATAAGGAAACATTTCTAGAGATTCTCAAAACTATTGTGTGCATCAGCATCACTGCTAGAATATCCCTGGATAACCACGATCACTACAGCGCACCGATGGCAATAACCTTATCAACAAGATGACAAGCTAATTGGCAGGAACTAATAGACTATGATAGGAAACTGTGTAATCAATAACAAACTATTTGACTTCCGCCCAGCGAGATAAGACTGCGCTGAACACAACAATAAGTTGAAAATGAAAACAAATATTCAGTGTAAACATAAGCAGCAAAGGGAAATATTAAATCTACAAGTGCAAAAGCAAGCTGGAAAATCCTGAGTGAAGCATATTTAAATTAAAACAGCACTTTACACATATTCTGGGGTGAAACAAGAAAAAGTCCATATGGTTTTGGGAGATGTTACTTGAGAGATTTAAAAAAAAAAAAAAAAAAAAAAAAAAAAAAAAAAAAAAAAAAAAAAAAAAAAAAAAAAAAAAAAAAAAAAAAAAAAAAAAAAAAAAAAAAAAAAAAAAAAAAAAAAAAAAAAAAAAAAAAAAAAAAAAAAAAAAAAAAAAAAAAAAAAAAAAAAAAAAAAAAAAAAAAAAAAAAAAAAAAAAAAAAAAAAAAAAAATCGATCTTTTTACTGAAGATAGGAAGAGAAGAGAACCAACAAATATCACAAAGGATCAGTTAAGACTACAGAAAAAGATGTTTTCAATACACATTTTTGAAATTGCAGAAGGCAAAGAAACTGGGAGGGACTTTAATCGGCCCGTCAGAGGCAATGAAAATCTAAAGGGAAGAATGCAAAGGATGAAATCTTGATGTCTAAGATTTTGAGTCTGTAACCATATCTATGCCAAGTGGAAGAACGGGACAGTCAGAAACAAAACCTTAGGAAACAGATTTGCAAGAAACAAATAAGAGAGAGAGAAGAATGTGAATCCTTTAAAAAAAAAAAAGGATCAAGCCTAGATAACATGCGTGTTGTTGTAACAGGAAAACAATTCCATCCTGAGATCTACTAAGATAATGCCATTTAAAAATATTTGGATAGATACACATACACATATTTTATTCATATGAATAAGGAGAACACGAAGGAAGAGCTTTTGCAGCAGCATTTGCCACCAGGAGTTGTCCAAGCTGAATCTCACCGGGTGGCTGCAGAGCATCTTCCTCCCAATGCTACAAGTGCTGGCAAGTGGCAGCACTGATGCTGGTGTCCATCCTGTGTGCATCGCTCTCATGCCACCCCCCAGGATGGCACAAGGGGGTTATTTTGTGGGTGGCCTCCCCTGCCAGAGGTACGAAATGGGAGGCTGCCTTTTTAGTAACCCCCCAGAGCACAGGGCTGAAGACGGCACCAGCCGCAGCAGTCGCGCTCCTCCCAGCCCCGTCCCACGTGGCTGGGCCATGACCCACGGTTTACTGGGACAGCCCGTGCTGGAGCGATGCCTCCCCGAGCAGGTCCTGAAGCAGCTTCCAGGCCCAGGCAGGCTGCCAAGCAGCCTTTGCTGGCGCAGAGCAGCGCAGAGCTGGTGCACGGGGCACAAACGGTGCACGGCTGGCTTAGCCACTTCTCCCCAACACCCCTTTTGGAGAAGAGCAAGAGCACTGGACCAGGGGGGTCTCTGTCAATGTACCTCACACCTCAGCCAGAATGAGGGCTGGAAAATCCTGATCCTAAAGGCTATTGATTCCTCTCTTGAAATTTATGTTGCATTTTGCTCATCTTTCTCTTCACCTTACATTTGCCAAGATTTCTGTCTTCAGCTTGGTCCCAGTCTTCCACCAGCAGCTGAGGCTGCGCTCCCAGGGAACAAAGTTTGCTCCTGAACAAAGCAGGCCTGGAACAAGCTTCCTCTGGAGGTAACAAGGTGCTTCAACATTTTCTGGGTCAGATGTGCACAAGAACTGGCCCCAGCCCACCCCATCCTGCACAGCCAGCACACACAAGAGGTGGCCCTGCGTGCTCTAGTAGGAACCACAGGACCTAGTCCCAGGGTCTGGTCTTGCTTCACATCTACATCCAGCTGAGCAGGGAATGAGCATTAATTAGATTCCTTTCCTCCAAAGCACCCAGCCACCTGGAGAGGTGGTTCAAACCTAAAAGAAGAAGGGATTCAAAGGCACTCACTTAGAGGGCTGATGAGGGGAAAAGAGAAGAGGGAAATTATTACTGGGAGACATACACAATCTCTTACTGCTCTGCAAGTAGCAGCAACTTTCAAATGAAATTATGCTCCTAACCCACCAAAGCACTTTCAGGAGAGCGGCCAGGGCACAATTGCTACTGCTGCTTCGGCGTTCCCGAGATGAAGAAGCCGTCAGCCGTGTCTGACCTTTGCTGAGCACTGAGAGCAGCTACGCTCCACACTTCGACCTCCCCCTCCATTCCTCTGTCACACGCAACAAACTGCCTCCCTGAGTTTCGGGGCCGTGTAATCTTGCAAGCCACCTCCCAGCTTCCAGGAACACAATTTGCCGTTATATTATCTGGGAACCAAAAGCCAGAGCAAATACGATGCATTTCCTCCATCTGATAACCACCCTGCTACTAGCCTTTTCAGCCTGAAAATGTTATTCAGCTTAAGTGACCATGGCTGTAGCAAGCAAAATTGTCACAAATATGCACAGAAAGGGGATAAATAGAGGCTGATACTGGCTGGCATATTACAGGAACCTGGAGACCGCTCAGCGGAGAAAGAAGCCAAAGTAGGCACAAAGGATTGACTCCTGCTTGAGCCACTAAGGTGCCTCCCAGAAAGGCACATATATTTTGAAACTACAATGGCAGGAACCAAAAGCCATTGCAAGAGCCTGCAGTTCCCACAGTGACAAAAGGTCCTACTGCAGCCATTTGGACAGCCTCATTCAGACGCAGCCTCCCTAGCGAATACCCGCTTCCAAATAACGACCTGAATGACCAGAATCCCGAGGCAAGAAAAACCCTGTCCCCACTGGATGCCTGCAGAGCGGCTGAGGCCTCACTTTTGTGCCCAGGCTGTTTGTGGGGCAAGATACAGCTGTCTGTGGACACCGTGCTCTGCATACAGGAGATAAACAGATGACGCTCCTGCGCTAGCCGGAGCTCAGGGACCAGCTTGAACGCAGGACGGTATGCTCACAGTGAGCACAGCACTGGAGAACCCTTGCCTGCAGATATCGCTGCCGTACCCCCCGATCCTCTGCACGCAAGCTAAGGGTGATGCTTGCACTGCGCTCGGTGCACAGGCTGACAGCGTGCTGGTGAGTCCCTCTCTACGCACCTCTGATCAAAGGTCAAAAGTAGTAGAGCATAGGGGGAGATAAGTTGAGACCAAAAGGACTGTGCTCCCAGACCTGCTTTGGCCATAATGTGAATTCCCAGCTGTGTAAGGGAGGGGCAGCAACAGAGCTGCTGGTTCCCATCGCCACTGTCTCAGCTACGTCCAGTGCTGGTGGTTCCCCCCCCCCAGAACAGGATGGAAACAGCAGTGCTTCTCGGGTGTGCACTTGCCCATCTGGAACAGCAAACCCAAGACTAAGGCAGGAACGCGCAGGCATTTTTATTGCACGCACAAGCGCAGCAGGAGTGCCCAGGCAGGCAGATCGGCAGTGCTTCGCATCTTACCTCTGCTTTGACTTCTGCTTAGTAGCTTGTCTCTGTTAAACACTGGCCCTTTGCACAGATGAGCAAGGAACAGGGTTTTTTCTGCTCAGAATTCAAAAGTGTCTCCATTTCATTTATGGACGTGTAGTGTAACGGAGGGGCAGCAACTGCTGGTTCCCATCGCCACTGTCTCAGCTACGTCCAGCGCTGGTGGTTCCCCCCCCCCGAACAGGGAGGAAAAAGCAGGGCTTGTCCGGGG
>NW_008796213.1:226258-234544 GCF_000699145.1 Aptenodytes forsteri | reverse complement strand
GCTTGGCATCTTACCTCTGCTTTGACTTCTGCTTAGTAGCTTGTCTCTGTTAAACACTGGCCCTTTGCACAGATGAGCAAGGAACAGGGTTTTTTCTGCTCAGAATTCAAAAGTGTCTCCATTTCATTTATGGACAAAAAAGCACTGCAAGGTTATGCAGTTATAAGCACATATGTATAGATACCTATATATATGCTTATAATATAATGTACAATATAAACAAGAGTTGAGTAGCAAGCAAAGACTCCTGAGTCTGGAGTCTTCAATCTTTTTAGCATCTCCTTCTGCTTTCCTTCCAACTCCATCAGGTACCACCAGTTCCTCAGGGCTCTTCCCTAGTTCCACTTCGCCAGCAACTGGGCAGCCTGAACAAACCCTGAGTAACCTCCAGAGTAACTGCGGGAACAGAGCTTGAGCACATTTTAGGGAGAGGGCAGGAACCCCAGCCCTTCCGAAGACTAGTCATTGACCTCCTGATGTGAAAATTGATAGTTTGCATCAAGAAAATAAAACTCACCAGTTTGTTCTTGCAGCCAAGGAGCTAATTAGAGGGGGTTTTCATATCAAGACCCATATGCCAAAGGAAATCATAATTTCAGGCTAGTAATGATAGCAGTATTGCTTAAGTGGCCCAGAAGTGAGAAGTATGAGATCAGCAGATTGATTAGGTACAGGGTAGATTGGGGGGTAGAGAAGGAGCTGTATATTGGGACCATTGGGATGATGGTCCTTCCTTATGCTCTGCACACCTTACTCCTCTGAGGTGAAGATGATAAATCTGAAACAGGCTGTCCACATAAAGAATTAAATCAAGGGCATTGATAGGGCTGGGATTTTAGATGCCCCTGCACCCTGTCTAACTGGAAGAGGGATGTTCTGGCAGGAAAAAGGAAAAGCGTTTCTCAGAGGTGAGACAGGGTTGCACCCGCTTAACTGATTCTTGCACAGAAAACCCATGATCTGGTTTTAAACAGAAAGGTCTTGGGCAGTGTTCTCAGAGCATCTGTTCATGCTTATTTACATATTCTAAAAAATAGCAAAAGCATACTTTCAAATTCAAGAGAACTACTGGGCTGGTAACTACTCAGAATACAAAGTTTCCATTCTGGGAGAAAAATCCAATAGATAGTCATTGGTGGACAGAATGAGAAAGTTTTAAAAAGTTTCTCAGAAATAAGTTTTCTAAGTAAGAGATGACAAAGTGAAAAACTTTGGCATTTCAAAAAAGGTCAATAAGAAATAAAACATGGGCTCAGTTTTTCCAGCCTCCAAAAATGAGAAATACAGCGGATTTTTAGAAAGTCCCTGCATTGCCAGGAGACGTTACCTCTTCAAAACATCCCAGGCAGCCCTCATCTCCGCACGAGGAGTGCCCCAGCTGAGCTCCGGGGCCAGCGCAGTGCACAGGGATGCTGGGCTCAGAGAAGCACCACCTGGGAGTCCAGAGCCCACCCCCGAAATGCCGCTCAGTCCCAGGCACCCCACAAGGCTCTGCAGAGCTTTGCTGCGATCACCACAGAGCACGTCCGCTCCCAGCTGCTGCTCGTCAGAAGTGACTTGTCTCTTGTTTTGCTTCTGCAGTTGCCGCCAGCCCAAGGCAGGGCAGGAGGAAGCAGAGGGACCCATGCTGCCCTTCTTCTCTAACCTTCCCCTTGGCTGCCCCGCTGAGGTCCCTGCAAGGTAGCGTACGTAGACACTCAGAGTGCAGAGTTACCTCTGCAGACAGATTAAAAAGGAGCTCACGTACTGGAAACGTGCTCCCTACCACTCATCTACTGAACCAGTTCAGTGTGTGGTGGGGATTTGAGACGTAACATGAGCAAGACCTAGAGCCTTTAGACATCTTCCCAGGCAGATGGGATTCTGCCTGAAGCAAGCGTCACACCGAGGCTGATCTGTCTACAAGTCATTCCTGTTCTGGTGGTCAGTTGCAACATATCATGGCACCGAGTCTCTTTCTTTCAGGCTTAGACATTTTTTTCCTCAAAAATTTAGGTGAAGAGTCATTTGCGAGTTTTGATAACTTAAGGCAATCTTATTTTTCTATTGATGAGTGCCAGAGATGAAAAAGCTAAGCCTCAAATTAGATCCAGCTGATGTCTGAAGAAAGCGAACCCTTCCAGTCAAGAGGAGGAACGGCAGTGGAGCAGAGGCTTGGTGCCCAGGCACTAGGCACAGAGATATTAGCAAAGCCACATGCTACATGGAGTAAGTAGCTTCTTGGCATTGCTTGAGAGCAGCCTTCTCCAACGGGAATGAAAGGGGTGCTGCTGCTCACATGCTGCTCACTCTTTGTCACTTTTGAATACCAAATTCCAAGCCACGTTACCCTTTTGCCACCATGAATTCAAACACTGATGCTCACCTGAAATAAAACATACGGGGGCTGACCTGACCAAGAGGTCAGAGGGAGAAATACACACAAACACAAGGTATTTCCATCATGAACATTAATTAATTAATTAGTTTCCTTCAGCCAGACAGGCTCAGAGCATCACTGCTCTTTTTGATAGAAGACACTTCATTCCTGGCCACTGCAAGCTACGGCAGAGGGCCAGGTACTGCTTCCCAATCATCTGACAAGTGCTGGAAACGTGGTTTCATTAAGTCAGTCACAGCCCAGATGTGAAATTTTCATGGCAATCAGAGAAAAAAAATGCAAGCATCCACAGTGATTTGTCCAGATGGGGGAAATAATTAAAAATATGGAGCCAATTAAACCTTTAATCTTGGTATTCACCATAACTGGGATCTAGGGGGAAAATGAGACTGGTCTTTGATATTATTTACCCCAAGTTTCCTACAGCAATGCTTGAACCGCATAGCAGTACCAGCATACACCCTACTGCTAGAACAGAAGCTGTGGATTTACACCAGAGCAAACCAGAAAACAGCCCTTTTTTATTGCAGTCCAAATCTGGTCCTAACGATGCTAATGGACATGGACGTAACACTCTGCTCACTGAGGAGGAAAGACAGGGACTTCAGGAGGGAGCAACTTACTGGAGAGATAAAACCAGGCTTTGTCGGCGTGGCCACAGCGAGGAACCCAGATGATGCTCCACACAGCCCATTGACTGCAACAGCACGGGTATTAGCTCACAGCCACTGCCAAAAGTAGTCTGAAGATGTACATGCCCCCGTGCCGTTCCCAAGCTCAGTCCAGGACTGCCTGGAAGGCTGAGCCGCAGAGCCTCTCCGCTTCCAGCAGCCGGCTGGTAGAGAAGCTGGAGGATCAGCCAGGGCTGACAGGACAGCAGCAAGGTGCTAACCTGCATGGAGGATGCTCTGGCTTGGAGGTGGGGAACGGCAGCTCTGCACTTCCCCGCAGCGGGGTAAGGAAATACCGAGCTGCAAGGTAAGCAAAAGCTCCAGAGAGGCAGTTTGCAGTCTCACAGCTTCTCTGGAAGTAGACAGGCAGCCCTAGAAGGGTGGGAGGTGAGATCTCCCCTGCTGGTAAGGCAAAGCAGCTGGGGAGGAGCAAAAAAAGCCTGCAAAGGGAATTCGTCCCGATTTCCTTTGGCCTCACTTCCCTCCGAGCAGGGATTTCCCAAGGTGTACTGGGAAGGCCTGAGGGAAGAAAGCAAAAAGCACACGAAGCAGTTGCGTCTTTGAGACCACCACAGCTGAGAGAGAAACAGGGACTTAAAACAGCTGTTTCTTAGGACAAAGCAAAGCAAGTTTCTTTTTGCAGAAATCTCAGGTGTTGCTTGTGCAGCAGCACTCTCTGCACACTCTGTAAACAGGAGTTACCAAAAAAAAAAAGCGAGCTTGCTTTCTGCTCCAAACAGGAATCTGACCCATCAGCTTCCTAGAATTGCCTTACTCAGCAAGAAAAACTCAGCAAGAAAAAAGAAAAAAAAAAAAAAAAAAAAAAAAAAAAAAAAAAAAAAAAAAAAAAAAAAAAAAAAAAAAAAAAAAAAAAAAAAAAAAAAAAAAAAAAAAAAAAAAAAAAAAAAAAAAAAAAAAAAAAAAAAAAAAAAACCAGCCTTTTAAGTTGTGAATAGCTTTTCTTTTGCTGTGTACTCTCTTCCATTATTTGTTATTTGTTCAGTTTTGTGTATTCTCTAGTTTTCTAACACCCTTAAATCCTGGGGTGTGACCATTCCAAGTGCATTCCTACCAGAAGCTAGGGGAAATCAGTGCTCCAGCCTTCAATTCCCTGCGTACACATGCACATTCAGGAACAGGGCAGGATCCTTTCAGAGCACTATATTGCATTCTTACTATCCAATTCATAACCCGTCATCCATTCCCTTCTAACAAATGCAGCTTGCAAAAATACTGGAGATAGGAAAGGACACTAAAGCATCATAAACATCGTGGGAAGCACTTTTCTAAACTCCTTAGCTCTTCTGAAAACCACTTACAATCCACTTTCTTCTGCACCTACATTCCCTGCAGACACAATGAGTGGTAGTCCAGAGCTTAGGGCATCAGTGCCGGACTACGTCAGCTTCTTCCCTCCTTCACAATCAGCAGGCACTCCAGATAGTTGATTACCAGGGAAGTCTGTCCATCCCTCAGGGCGAAGACTCTCGTTTCCCTCTGGCAAGCTAATCCACGGTCTCCTTTCATACAACAGTAATTGTGAAAAAAAAAAGTAGCCAGGACTGGCAATCTGCCAATCTTGGTTAAAAACTATAGAAAAGGCCATAGTTAACACCCAGAAAGCAAGCAACCCAGCCGCCTTTAAAGCTTACCGGTATGGATACAAACCTGGATAATGGTTTACAGCCGCACCAGTAGATCACCACCTTCTAGCAACGGGTGACGAGCAGAAGTACCACGCACTCACCTGGGGGTTCATCAGCGTTAGGCAGGGTTGCTACCAGATGATTCCACTTCTTTAGCAGGTATTCTCAGACACTGGTGTGCAGTGATTGTCTCTCCCAAGAATGTTTCTAGGCAAAGCTAAGGCATCTATCTCCTGCCTCCCTCCTGCATAAGATACTATCAGGAAAGCTGGCAAGGAAATAACGGGATGCAACGCTATTAATACACTGATAATGTCTAGATTTTGATCTTCACAGTATTTCGCTCTGATAATGCCATTGCAGGGACACACACAATACCTGGCTAACTAAATTTCCAGCTGTATAAAGGGAAAAGTTAAACCATTAGCTGACAGAAGTAAACAGAACGTGCTACTCATCTCACATCCCACTAAAATCTGAGCTATTTCTCAAATTCATAATTTGGATTCATGTAGGCTCACTGCTATTATCATAGAACAGCAGTGGCAAACACCTCCTTTCTCTGGGGAGCAACGCAGCATGCCCATTGCCTGGCAGGCGACTTGAGTTGCTGCAAGACTGAGCACGGACTGCATCAACCTGGAAACGGATGCAGCGGTTTGATCTGCTGGCGCATCACCCATCCATTAAAAGAAGATGCCAGGCTGGCTAGTGACATCAACCATTTCAGGACCTGCGTGTTCAGAGATGGCTGCTCTCCTCGGATATTAATACCGACCACAGTTCCCTCTGGCACTTGGCTTTAAACGACTCTTTTTTTGGGGCAGGTGGGCGGTGATATACAGACTGCCAAAAATTGGCCTCTGAAAAGCCTCCAACTGAGACACAATGCCCCATCTAGGATTAAAACAATTCACTGCAGCAGGGCTTTTGTTTCAAAGGCATTCAGAGCACATCTCCTTAGAAATATTTGTTTTTCCATAAATCCTTGCTACTTTCATTGCCTTTACCTTGCAACTTAACATTCATTTGTACCGAGCCATCTCATTACGTAAGGCTCAATGCTCTCAATGTCTTGCTGTGCAGTTTCCAGCTGTCCTACACATTTATCACCATCCCAAAGCCAGCATGGCTAAAATTTCGATAAGGGCTGGATTTATTGCATCTCCCCACTGCCTTGGTGCTCCAAGCAGAGTTCCTGTTTGGTTCAGGCAGGCTGACCAAACACATTCTTAGTGACTGCAGCTGGAGAGGATTTGAAGGAGTTCCCTGCTTTTCATTTTCATCTGACTTGAGGAAGCCTCAAATCTTGCTTTTAGCAGATCACAGTTCTCAACTTCTTACAGGGGCATTAACAGTGATTTCAGGAATGATTTTAAGAAACTTTTTCCACCCTTTTAATATCTTTCATTTCCAACACACAAAATGGCTGCTAATGTACAGCGGTTCTTTCAACCAGTCATCACTTTTAAAGGTATGCAACATGTACCTAGAATGACAGCAAGGCATGTCTGATAAGCAGCTGATGAATATCTGAATACTTTTTGCTTTACTTTGCTACAACTCTGTGTAAAATAAGCAAACTTATTTTAATAACTTATTAGAACTACACAAAATAAAGGTGATAGCTATCCTTGGACAGCTGCCTAGTAAACAGCCTACTGTTGAACGAACAAGGCTGTAGACTGTTTCATTTCTCCTAGAAGATCAGATGCCCCCCTTTCATGCTCATTCATATTAAGCCTTTCTTCCAGCGTGAAGAACTGTGTACAAAAGGACGATGCATCAATAACATTGACTTCAACCAGACCAGCGTGGACTTGTGTCTAGATGTATGGGACTGACATAACTGCTCACTAGCCCCCATGGAGTTTAGGTATGAGCAGCACTTGAAGAAGCTTGGTTCTGCCATTTAGTTTTCCATGCATCTTACAAACAGCAATTCAAATAGGTTGGTTTTTTTCTTCAAATCTTATATGCCATGATGATGAACGAAGCCTAGGAAAATGTCTGTACGGAAGATCATTTTCTTGATAGATTGTGACGCACGTCACGCCCGTTCAATGAAGAGAAGGAAACAAGGAGGATGCAGGCAACTACAGGGCTGCTAGCCTCACTCTGGTCCCTGGGAAGATTACGGAACAAATCCTCCTTAAAGCCACATCCAGGCCCATGAGGGATAAAGTGACCGGTAATAGTCACCACTATAGCCCAATCTGGCTGCCGTCTGTGACGAGTCCTATGGACAAGGGGAGAGCAGTGGTTGTTTACCCTGACTTACAGCAAAAACACAGAGTAGATGGACAACCTACAATGGGGGTGAAAAATGGGGTGGGCTGCTGTGCTCAGACTTTAGTAGTCAACGATTTGAAATCTAGGAGGTGGCCAGCTGCAGGTGGAGTACCTCAGGGGTTGGTACTGGAGACAATACTGTTTTATGTCTTACCCACCTGGGTGATGGGGTAGAGTGCACCCCCATCAAGTTTGCAGATGACACTGAACTGAATGATGGGGGGAGGATGGGAGGACAACCCAGAACATGGGAGAGGGCTCCCATTCAGTTGGATCTTGACTGACTGGAGTGATGTGCTGATGGAAAATTTGTTAAGTTCATCAGTCCTGCACCTGAGAAATAATAAATCAAGGTACCTGGGGCTAACGGTGGACACACTGAATAGGAGTCAGCAGTGTGCTCCCTTGCAGCTATAAAGGCCAACCCTGTACCAGGCCACATAGTTAAGACCAAGGCCAGCAGGTTAAAGGAAGTTATTTTTCCCCTGTATTCAACACTTGTAAGCCACATCTGGACTAAAATATCCGGTTTTGGGCTCCTCAGTACAAAAACAGACATTGACAAACCTGAAACAAGTCCAGCTGAGGACCACCGAGATTGTTAGAAGGCTGCAGCACACGACATGGCTCAAGGGAGGCTGAGCTGGGTTGGCTCAGCTTGGAAATTAAGGCTGCAGGACTTGCAGTCTTCAACTCCCTAATGGATGGTCACAGAAAATATGGAGCCAGACTCTTCAAGAGGCAACAGGCAACCTACAGCAAGTGAATATCGACTGTACATCAGACAAAGTTTTGCATTGAAGATGCTACAAAACCACAACAGGAACCCAGAGAGGTTGTTCAGTGCCCATCTCTGGAAATACTCAAACCATGATTGGACACAGCCCTGAAAAACTTGACCTATTTTCAAAGTCAGCCCTGCTTTGGTCAGGAGGTTGACCCAGATGACCTCCAAAAGTCCCCCCAACCTAAATTAGTCTATGATTCTAAAAACTGAAAAGATCAATGCAAGCTTCACAGTGTGGCTAACAAAACACACAGACATCTGTTTATCTTATGCCGTGTGACTGTATTCCAATCCCTTAAGATAATTTTCGTAATATCATCGATTTTACCTTAAACCCTCATTATCAGATAGTCCAGGCTGCACAAGCATTCAGGTACAGATGATCTGTTAAAAGCATGAATCCTAAAAGTAATGGTACTGAAGTTCAGGAGTGACGTTTATCTCTATGCAAGTAAAGATGCCAATTCCAGGCCCTGGTTCTTAAAAAAAAAAAAAAACAAAAAAAAAACA
>NW_008796213.1:219076-226238 GCF_000699145.1 Aptenodytes forsteri | reverse complement strand
AAAAAAAAAAAAAAAAAAAAAAAATCTTAAAAAAAAAAAAAAACAAAAAAAAAACACAACCCAAAAAAACCAAACCTGCATGGTTTGGATAACATATACAACTCAAGTCCTGGCCATTTTTAGTTCCTCGCAACAGCTCAGGTCATTTCTTTGACCTTTTGTGTCAAATACATGAAGAGAAATAACATGAACAGTGGCTAGTATCCTTTGTAGAATATAGCATTAAGACATGTACCTTTCTAGATACACGAGCTGAGATTTTGTGTATACTGAGATTTTGTCCCCAAAGCACGAGAGATTTTTCCTACAGCTGTAGCAGACGTGTAAGAAAATTACTTCCTTAGCTTAACTTTGGCTTACTTCTTTGCATATGTTTTTATAAAAATTCAAAACCCTAAGATCCAGAGACAATACCACAGCGTAGCTTTAGGTTTTTCAACCACTAACTACATATCTACAGATTTTTCCAAAAGTTAACATTTATTCATAAGTTCATACTATCAGCAATCCTTTGAGAGGAATTAGCTCTTAAATAATAAGCTTAAACAATAAGATGTAAAGCTAATGGTCTTCGGTTTATGAACACCTTACCCGAAAGCAGGTGACATCCGTAACTAGAAAAAACGTGGGAACCTCCTTTCGACAGTGTAATAAAGAGCCTCTCCATGTGATAATATGAAAAACAGCTACTAAAAATGTGACCTTTCGCACATTATTTGCACATTTCCTTCGGTTGTTTACTCTTTTCTATGCTCATTACAAGCAGAATGATTGACCATTGCATTGTATAGCTGTTTGTTTCCTTCTCCTTGTAACTAGTGCTACTGTTAACACTCTCCACCACACCTTCTACTCAGAGAAACAGGAACATTCAATGCAGATTTACTAAAAGATCACTTTTCCAGTTGATGGTAATTACATATAACAATGACTTTATCGCGACAGAGAATGTAGGAATGGTTAAGAGGATATGCTCAGTGGCTAACAGGATATGCTAACCATATTTTCCCTGTTGTGTCACGGATTCTAGGAGTCAGGAAAGAATACAGAACACTGGGATTCTTTAAGAAATCTTGTACTAGTCTACTTCTGGAACGATTAAACATCTGTGACAGAGAGTCTATCCACTCCATATAGGGAAACATTTATGTAGTACCATCAGTTAAAGCTTGAAGGAAAGTAACATCTGTTTAACCCAGTTTACCAAAACTAAGCATACATTGAGAAGAAAAAAAACGTAACTGAAGGCAAAAAGAGGGTATGTCTAGCTATAGCATAGACTCCTTCATAAATAAGTAAACAAATAATACTCTTATGTTTGCTACAGTGCCCGTTCAGCCACATGCTTAACCACAGCTTGCTTTTGCTTTTAATACCATATTAGTCTTTAAGGAGCAGGAATTAGAAGTCTGTGCCCAGTTTGCACTCAAAGCTCCCAAGACCCTGTATCTTCTGCCCTCCATCTTAGTTCTTTTTCTTTTGCACATCTTCCTCTTCCCAGGTAGCAGGCACAAATAAAACAAACTGATAAAGTTCGTCTACCTGAGCTGAATTTTTTTTTTTTGGATGGATAATTCTGCCAGATAAATAAACTTCCAAATATTAGAGAACAAGAGAAGGGACACAGAACAGCCAAGACAGAACACTTTTGTTTTTGTCAATATTTCTTTAAATCCCAATCCAGCTCCTAGTAAGACTGGACACTACTTACAACACTCCTAGAACTGCAGAAGAATGGAAACACAATAGGGAGCGAGTGGAGAGGGGGACAAGACAGCCCAGTGGCTGGCTTCAGACATTCACATACATAAAGCCAGCATCCACTGGAGTCGTTAAGGCCCAGATGCCCCACTAATAGGAACAAACCCAAACACAAAGGTAGCACATGAAATGTATTTACCTATTTAAAACACAGGCAGCTGGTCAGGCTAGAATGGGGAAGGTAACTGCTAATTCCTTGTACTACAAGGAAGGAATGGAGTAAAAAAACCCAAGCCCACGGGCAGGTTTTTGCTTTGTGAACCTCTGTCTGTGCTGCTGGTTAACAGTGGTAAGTATAAAAAAATCAAAGAAAAATAATCTATTTATAGAACAAGTCAGTAGTCTGAGACATTTAGAAAAAAGTAAAAACAAGTCCTTCTTTAAAAATGGATTTACTAAAACAACTGTCACCCAGGATGACCCCAAGCCCTCTGGTCCTCTGGCAAAGCCAGGGGCAACTTCAAACAAGAACTGTTGCTGATTGTACACTGGTACACATCCAGCAAAGCCAGCAGGGAGGGGGATTTGCGCTGCGAACAGTATCTGCAGACTGCTTGCTGGTATCGCTTGAGGCCATGCCCGTAGCCTGATGATACCGGAAAGAGTTGTGAGTGAAACTTTTCACAGAAGCACATGTCAGTGTAACCTCTGAGGTAAGTGGGCTGTCTTCTTTCCTTCCCATCCCTGGGTACAGATCACAGAAGCTGGTGCCCTGGGTGCTGTACCTCCTCGCCAGCTCCATCCTGCGTGAGACAACTTTAACGTGCAGGAGTGCAGAATTCTAAGCAAAGCCTAGAACAGGAGAGGGCACCCCTGTGGAAAGGGAAGCACTCTGCTTTTCCCAAGCTCTGGTCTAGCTAGACATCTTCATCAATGTTTTCTGGCCCTCCTCAGGACGGGAAGATCAGCTGTTCCCCACTAAGGAAAAAATTTTGCCTAGTGGAGTAGAGTTGGGTTTCTTTTTTGGTAAACAGAACCTTTGCTGATTTCTGAGATCATGAGCTCCTCTGCCCTTTAGCTACAAAAGAGAAATTAAAAGAAATTCATCCACTTGCTCCCATCCTTATAGTGTAGTGTTAGCTGCCCGGATATGGAGGCAACTTAACTCTCCCAAGACATTGCCCTGCTCACTGGGTTGGCATGGGGAGGCAAAAGATAACTTCCAAAGTCACCTCCTTAGGGTAACCTGGTAGGCCTAAAAGCTCCAGCCTATGCCCACCAATTCCAGGCCAGCTCCACTGCCAACATGTACTTGTAACACCCTGAAGTGTCTAATCTAACAGCCTCGGGTTTGCTCAGTCTCTAAGAGCAACAGCCACACTCAAAGATGGAAATACTCAAGTCAAAAAACACTGGCTGGAGCTCCTAATCAGGTGGTGTCTGCATAGATGAGTCAGTACCACTGTGCCTTGACGTCCCCGCTGTATGAAGGAAGCCAGCTGTAAGGAAGGGACCAACTCTGCTGCAGGTCTGTACATCCTTGGAAGTGAAGCTCAGTGGCTACATTAGCTTCAAACCCTCTCTTTCTGTAGGGTTTCAGTGGTCCATTTCCCAACAAGTTCCAGGCATCAAGTAGCTGCTAACTTGTCTCCTTAAGATCTTCCATTGGTAGTTTGTAGCTCAATAAGAAAGGAGGAGGTGGTGCATGAGCAGGGCTACTTGGTCCCTGCATTGGCTTCTTTGCACAGTTTATACAGATGTAATCCTCGTTCTCAGCCATTTCCGGAGAGACGCCAACACAAATTTGATGAAACCACTCATCGCAGCCACCATCACACTGCACCCAGTCTACCTGCAAGAGATCAGATCAGCAACACATAGCACATTACAAGGAAAGACAGATAGGCAGAGTTTATGAAGAAAATACCTTCTATTAAACCCACCTGATATACATAGAACACAAAAGCTTTTGGGCACAAATTAATGCCCTACAGAGCTTGTTTTAACAAGCTGCTCCAGTTTAATAAAAAATAGCACTATTCCAAAAAAACCTTGCCCCTCTTGCATCCTTAGACCATCACAATACAAACACACACTATTACTACTACTGAGGAAGATGACACTCAGCTCTCGTCAAATGAAAGACGGGTATGCTAGAACACATTTAAAATAGGAGTGTGCTCAGGGACAGTTACTTCAGCATAGATGAGAGTCTACAAATACCCATCCTAAATTATATATATCCCCTTAGACTGCATTATCAAATGGTAGCTTTTGCAACTTAAAAATTACAGAAAACAGAAGGACTTGATTACTGCTTTTGGCTAAAAAAAAAAAAGCCACATGACATCAGCAGCTTTAATACTTTTCTACCAGCTAGATACTGGGTATACAGCTGGCCACCAAATGCCAAAAAATGCACACAAAACTAACTCCAAAGTGTCAGCACATTTAAGCTAAAATATTTCAAACTTTAAGCTGAACTTGCTATAGAACAATTAGGAAAAGGCATAAAAAGTAAACTAAAAACTTAGGAAGGAAAAAAAGATGAATTATTAGATTTCTGTAATTCCCTGAGTAAAAGTACGCGTTAATTTGAGCCAGCAGGCAGAAACTGAGATCTGCAGGGTAAGGAACACAGATTCTTAATTTTAATGGCATGCACTGGTACAGCTATAAAAATTGTTACTGCTGTAGTTCTACTTTCACCTTCCAGGGGAATGTGAAAATGAAAATACATTGTAAAAATAACAGCAGTGGCAACCTATCTAAAATGAAGAAACATTATCAGCTCAAGATTTTACTTTAGTTTGTAGGAAAACTATTCCTGAACAAATTTTTAAAAGTAACTAGTAATGGATACTAACAGCTGCAGCTTCAGTCATTACATTCCTGTATCTGCCATTTTTCACCTGTATGGCATTCACCTGTTAAACGTACAAAAAGGTGACCAACCTTATGGAAAGACAGTCACTCCATTAAAAGCTTTGATTATACAATCAGGAATTTTACTCAGTTTAATTTATGGAAGTTTGACAAATTTAGTACAACCTTCTTTATAATATGAACTTTAAGGCACTCTTCTCCCTCTTGCCTTCTCAATTTCTGTAAAAAGGTACTAATATAAGCTAATTATCATCTGTGAAGTAAAGAGAATGGTGGTACAAAGACTGTATCATCTTTTGAGTGATTGAGTGTGATTTCTAACCTTGGTTTAAGTTTAAGACTTCAAAACTGATCTTTCACTGGTCTTTTTAAATGTTCAAATGAACATTTGAATTCCATGTTTCAATTTTGCGAAACAAAAAATAAGTTCTTGGTATTTGTATTTGTTCCTACTCCCTCTTGTGCAAGCCAATGCAGTATAGTGTCAATCCCACAGTTATTATTGGGAGCGCTTTTTTTCTTCTTCTTTCTAAAAAGCAGGAAAAAAAACATTCCAAAAAAACATTTTTTGATCATCAGTTAGTCAGTGTTAAAAGCTGACAATCAGGACAGGCAGTACCATAGAGGCAGATCAAGTTTCTTTTGTAATAATCCAATCAGGTCTAAAATCACTGATTATTTATCTCCAACAAGAAAAGTGAAGCACTGCAGTTTGTAGATGCCTCAGCCTGCAGCATCGCTGTTCACAGACTGTATGCAAGAAATACAGAAAATTTACTTCATTTAGGAACATTGCACATCCCACTTCTGCTCAGAAGCACACTGAAGTCAGGAACATCTCTAGCTGAGTCAAAGAATTAATCCTTCGAATCAGACAATGCGTGTTGCACATAGCCAGCAAAAAATTACACAGCTTGAAGAAGTTAAACTTCCCAACCAAGACAGAGTACCTTTTCCCAGATTCTAGTTTTCCATCTTCTCCTCCTGTTTTAAAGTACCTAAGAAAATAAGGAAGTTCTATAGTTTTGTCTGCTACATCTGTGTACCTACCCAAGTACTACTCAATCCTCTCTGATTTCCAACCATACCGCTTTTGTTGCTCATGCTGTTCAACCTAATTATTAAATTGCACTGGGGCTTTTGACTTCGCATGGAATTGCCTATGACAGAACTAAGCGAAAACTCACTTTGTCCTTGCAGGGCCTCTGGCAGTTTTGTGCAGCACATACGGCATTCTCATCATCTGACTCTTCTGCTCCTGACCAGTCATACTTAGAAGGAATATCTAGAACCTTCTTCTCTCTTTTTTTCTCTGTGCTCTCCTTTGCTAGTTCCACCTT
The DNA here is from genome assembly GCF_000699145.1 of Aptenodytes forsteri. Taxonomy (NCBI): domain Eukaryota; kingdom Metazoa; phylum Chordata; class Aves; order Sphenisciformes; family Spheniscidae; genus Aptenodytes; species Aptenodytes forsteri. The sequence continues at coordinate 220,311 of NW_008796213.1, read as the reverse complement.
TGTGACAACTGCTTTCTCTCGCTTCTTCTTCCGCTCCTCTTCCTTAGCCAGTTTCTTTGCCAGCTTGTTTAGCTCCTTTGTCTTATCCATGGTGAGTTTTAGCTTCTTCTTCTTGGGTTTTTCCAGTTTTTTCAGCTCTTTAGATTTTTGCTTCATATCTCCAAAGAACTGCTCTGCTCTCTCCAGCTTTCGTTTCCGCTTCCTCTCAGAAGAGTCTCTCCCTCTCATTTTCAGTGGTTTCTCATCCATGCTGTCATCCTTCATAGAAAGGGTGAAAAGAGATTTTTTTTTTTTTTTTTTTTTAAATGCGAATTTTCATATACTGCAAACCTGCAGTTTGAGAGATGTACTTACCTCCACCATTGCCCTGACATGGTATGAAGAAACCTATTTAACAACATACTGTTACAAATTCTAAACAAAAAGGGGCTCAACTTTATTTTCACCATACTAGAAAAAAATAGTAAGTGGTACAATGAATCAAAAATGTGCAGTGGAAAAAGTAAACCATCAGCAAGGGTAAGGAGGCAGAATACCAATAATTACAACTCCCTTCTCACATTGCTTTTTAATAAAAGTTGAGAAGACTAATCATTTGTTAGTTGCTCTTGCTTATTTTTCATCCTAGGTCAGTCTTGCCTGTAATTATTTTTGAGAGAAAGCAATTGCTATTCTGGAGATTAAGAAAGAGCAATTGGTGAATTCTTAAAATGTATCATCAACTCAAGCAAGAGAAGAAAGTAACAGATCCATTATTTGAATAGCTTCCAAAGTGGCACACATTGTAACCATCCTGGCATCATGAACAAATCTTAAGTAGCAGATTCAGATCAGAAGTGAGGCTTAAAATTGGCAAACTCTGTCACTGCAGGTAGCATCCACAGTGACAAGTCCTATTTATGTCTGAAAGATTCACATGTATAGCTCCTTTGTACAAACAGGACTGGCTCAATTTCAGTAAATCCAGCTATATACTTTAACCTTAATAATTATTAATAGATTAAGGACATACAGTAAACAGTCTTTTACTGGCTTATAGTACATTATTTACTATAGCTACTCAAAAGCAAATCCTCTGAAGATTATTTTACAAAAGTCTACCTATTTTGCATGTAAATAGACATTGAAAGGTATTCAATTCAAAATGAGTAGTTCTGGTCAAACAAGTATTCATAAGGGTTAACCAGAAAATGTTGCAACACCCACCCCCCCACCCCCCAAAAAAAAAAAAAACA
>NW_008796213.1:200212-219058 GCF_000699145.1 Aptenodytes forsteri | reverse complement strand
CTATTAATATAACAGTCTGGCACACTATTTATAAATTGCTATTTGCTGGCATTCAAACTGTTCTTCAATCAATTCCATGCCAAAACCATTACATTAAAAGAACATTAAGCTTATGAAGTGAAGTACTTGGGTCAAAACATGGTAAAGCAGTACTTCTTTGGCGGCAGGGTCTGCTTTATACTTTACTACTTTATACTTTATACTACTTTATACAACATTTTGGCTTATCCATTGTATATGGCTGACACTCAGAAAACGAGACAACTGATTAATATGCTCACCTAACCTCACCATTCATAGCATGTAACCTTCCATCTTATATTACTGTATGCTACCAAAGAGTCAAGAACCAACCATCTTCAATATATTGCCTGTACAGTTCAGTAACCCAAAAAGCAGTCATATACCCCATAACTACACATGGTCAAACTGATCCCTAACTTCAGCTGACAGATGATAAAGGATGGGTTCCAGTACAGCTCTTCAACACAAGAGTTTACCTTTTCTTCCAGCACACATTCCTTACCCACTGCATGAATGAGGCTGTGATTTGGACTAGACCTCAGAATCAGCAGATAAACCTGCCTCATTCACTGTCAGCTGAGCAAAGTGTTCAGCACATCTTCACAGTATACTAATAAAAAAATTGCTATCTCTATGTTATTCTGAGAAGAATAGGAATCTTATTACCTGAATTACCAAACCATGTTTTATTAAAAAAAAGTGTTCTTTCCCCAGTAACAACAAAAGTTCAGCAACATACAAGTATCAAGTTATACAAGCGAAGTGTAGACTTTCCATCTTCCTATGTTTCTTGTAATTCTTTTGCAGATCAGTTCTGATTCCAAGCATAATCAAGAACAGCGTTTCCTTCCCTAACCTTATATTTTCTAAAATAAGGTTTGCATATGGAACTGCCTGAGAAAACTGTTCTAAATATGGTTAACTGTGGAGGACAGTGCTACGGCATGAGTGATCAAGAACTGAATTTTTGGATCTCTTACTCTGTTATATTCTGGAATCTACTACTCCCCAGTTGAAATCCAAATATGTCAAGTAACTAAGCACTCAACTACCCAAGATTATATTTTTTAAAAAACCACCAAAATAACATGGTGGGTTTTTTTTCCATACCAGAATATTTCTTCAAGTTCCATACCTCCATGACATGAAGGAACCTGTCCTCAGAGGGTGGATGAGTAGCCTGTAAAATCCGCCAAATATGCTGAGTCTCATCCAGTGATACCTCTAGTAGATCTCCTACCATCATTAAATCTTCTAGCTGAGCTTTCGCTCCAGGTGACAGCTCCAACACAGGGGGCTCCAAACTGCGAGGTACCAGTGGACTCTTCCGAGGCTGCTTCCTTGGAGTGCTAGAACCTTTCAGACAGGAGGTAAGTCATGTAAGGATAAAAGGAAGAGATCAAAACCAAAAGAAATGACATACTTTTTACAACAACAATCTATGGAGGGAGACAATCCCAAGCAAAAAACATTGACACAGGTTTATCTATCAGACATCAGGAAACTAACTGCAATGTAACTCTACTGTACCTTCTTACAGACAACATGTCCTCTATAACTAGCACAGGTAACAGAGCAGTTCCCCTCCTTACTCACTGCTCCATCCCAGCTGTCTGTTCAATTTTATCTCAATGTATACAAAAGCAAATACCTTGAGAGCAGCTTTTAGAAGCAGACGAATATGCATGTTCAGCACAGAATGAGGGAGCAGTCCACATGTGTGTCACCACTTCCTCTGATTTAATGGGGATTTCCTCATCACAAAACAAATTGGGCTCCAAGCTGCTAGAAGATTTTACACTGGCATTGTCCTGAAAAAGACCCACAGAAAACATGCAACATCTGGATCCAGAAAATACCTACTTCAAAGTAAATTCTACTAAGACTGACCAGTCTGCTGCTCCTAAAACCCTACTTTGAAGCACCCCACCAGAGACACCAAGACCATGTGCAAAAGGTACAAGTTACATCCCTACTTAAATAGTGGATGAACAGAGCAACTATGGAGACAGGTCAATAGATTTATAGCTAGTGCATGAGAAACACTTGACAAGTTTCCTCACTCAGCAGTCCCTCAAGTATGGTCTTCAGAAGTCAACATAATGAAAAGAGGCTAACTCTTAGCCTATGTAATTTTTTTGTCTTGAAAAATTTGACTGCAAGACCATAAAGACTGGCATCTTTAGTAAAGCAGGGGTATAGTGAGTAAATAATGGTTACTACAGAAAGAAGCAATTAAAGATCTTACAGGTGAGGAAAAAACAGGGCGTTCCAGCAGAGCTAACATCAACATAATGGCAAACGATCAAACGTTGGCCCTGGGATTGGGACTTTCATGGAGGTCTTGAACCATTTTAAGATAGGAGCAAACACTGAAAGGAAGAGGGCTGTAATACTTGAGACTGTTGTGAATATTTCCATGAACAGAATAATGATGGCATTGGCTTGTGCTTAGCTCAATGCATTGTGTAGGATGGATGCTTGTCTTTTTAGATACATCACGTTCTGAAATGGGACGCGTGCCTTCAGGTGCAGGTGGATCCATTAAGAGAAGAGAGATTAGGAATCTCTTAGCAGTGGGAGAATCTTTGTTTGACTTTGCACTACATTAGGCAGAGAATCCAGAGAAGGCACAAGCCCATCTGAGTAGATTCCCTGATGCCCCCTAGTACTAACTTTTCCCTCTTCCTACTCACCCCTGCAGGTGAAATTAATAAGGATAATCTCCTCAACCAGCTGTCTATTTCCACAGCACTTTCCAGAACTTAGCCACCCCATCACATTTGTGATGAAACTGGCCAACAGGTTAAACATACTTAACATGACACGTAAGACTGAAATCTTTCAGAAAACAATAAAAAACAAGAAGCTGGCTTAAAAGAAGAGAAAGGCTGTAGAGCAGTTATTGACAATATTTACCTGAAGATTAGCTGTGTGGGTCCCAAAATGGCCAACTCAGGAAATTGTACCACCCAGACACTGTCATTTCATGACATAAAAAGGGAGTTTAAGAATGGTAATCTCTCTCTGGCTTTCAGTTACACGTTTAAAAGGAAGTGAAGTGCACACTAATGATCTCAGTACAGAAACAGAAGTGGGAAATTCAGATTTAAATTGCCCAGATGAAAAGGGAGAATAAATATATTCAGAAAGAGGAAGATATTTCTCCCTACATAGTAAAGGTTGTATCTCGTACAATATCTTGTTCTGGATATCATATGATATTACATTAAAGAAAGTTCAGGGCCAATAGGGAAATTAGCAAAAAGATATCACCATTTGGTGGCCATAGGCAACACAGGTGCAAAGGCATGAGAAAAAATACATGAGACAAAAATGAAAGCAATTAAAGGTGAAGAAAATGTACAGTAAATTTGACCAGTGAATCAGTCTGCTTGGAACAAATCTTAAAACAAGTCTAGCTATTGCACTCATAATGAAGTATTTCCTGGCAAGAATCACGTTTTAATTAGAAGAAGCACAATATAATCAAACAGGCCTTTTCATATCTGTTTTTGTAACTACTGTTGTACTTGAGATGTCCGAGACCGTGGTTTTCGAAACATAAGTCTGTGGACCCTTAGGGATCTGAGGATTACTTCTACAGGGTCCACAAGAAGTTAAGAGCAAATTCATGATGCATCATGATCTATATGCTTTTTTTTTTAAAAAAAAAGCACATCACTCCACTGGAGAACGTTTATAGATCATAAACTGAAAAAACCCAACCCTTGAAAGCCAACAGTATAACAATAATTAAACTCTGAGCAACTTTGCTATTTCTTTTGAACTTTGCTGCTCCTAGTTTAGACCTGAAGAATTTGGTCGCCTGAAAATCAGTCTTCCATTCCAACCATGTTAGCTGGCCTAACAAAAGACATTTCTGGTCCCTATCAGCTTTGCTTCAACAGATTTTTACTTTTAGGTTTTTACAATTACATACGGTGATGGACACCCAAATCAAAAGGGTTAAGTAACAAATTTTGAAATCACGACAACAGAATCATTAAACAAATGAAATTACACTCCTGCAAAACCCTCAGATCTTGACAAGCATATGCCATCTTTCTTGACATATCCTTTATCACAGCCTTAGAAAATGCCACATCTTTCAGAAATGCCTTATTATGACTCCTGATGCAAAGAACAGTTTGGAAATTTTTTTTTTAATAAAAAAATAATAAATAATGTAATTAAAAGCTGTAACACCCAATTGCAATGTACTCTTGTTGGCATTTCACATGGGACTGTAAGACAAATGTGTGTATTTGCATAAAGCTGCTTAAAAACAAAATACTAAAAATAGGAGATTGAGGCAAATCATACCTAGAAAATTTGCTGTCCCTTTATAAACCAGAAAATCTGCCTTAGAAGAATTTACATGACCACACTGTCTTTTAAGTTAGCATCTTTTAAGGTAGATATGACACTGTCGCTAGAAAGAAAACACTGCACAACAAGAAACAGTGCCATTGCTTTTGTCTCTACATGTATCAAAAGGACATTTCAGAAGTTCTGAAGTGAAATACATCACATTGAAAATATTTGGCTACCTCTACGATTGCCTTTTCTTATGACAGTTCTTCTCTAGTTAAAATATTTTAAAAATTTAACTGCAGTTACAATTTCTGAACTGAATCCAGACAGTAATTTTACAACACAATCCAGACATCTATTCCTGAATATTTCCACACATCCAAAATTGAACACATGTACCTCCTTTATATGAGGGTTGAATGAAGAGAAAGGTTATGAAAACATGAAGGAAGCTCTGACATCAGGAAGCTTTTTATAGGGCATGCAGTTTCCAAAGACTAATTTTTTTGCTGTAGCAAAAACTGTTGAAGAGCTCTCCATATAGACATTTACTCATACTTATGATTCATGATATCTCTGAATGGGCCATAAAGACAATGTTCATCCTCCATGGTATTATAAATACAAATCCCTTGAGAAGTGTATCTTCTTCCTTAGCTCTAAAAAACACCTTTTGAAACTCAAACAGGACATTTGGAAATTTTAAATAAAAACATTACAAAACTTCCCAATAGTCCAGAACTGAGACATTCAGATAAAATCAGTAAGTACCTCTTCTGCAACAGGAGCCAGGGCAGAATGTACAGAGATAGCTTAAGATACAAAAAATATTCTGAAATAAATTTAATGAATAAAAACCAGGTGCTCTGGATTAATTCCATGCAGACAAGCCACATTGGATTACTTACCTTTATGTCATAGCCATACGTCTCCCTGATGTCTTCATCAGAGTCTGTCTCTTCATCGTCGTAATCCAAAGTCTGCCGTGGGGATGAGGACACACTCCCTATCACTCTGTTAAAGGCTGATTGCTGGAAACTAGTCAAGTGTCCCTAAAATAAAAATGGAATATGGGAATGAAACAATAAAATTTCCAGAAAAATCTATAAAAAAGCTAAAGAGTTACTGACGAAGAGAACAGTGGTTCTTTTGGCCTGAGGATAACTGCCTGGACAGTCACAGCAAGATGTGAAGAGAGAGAGCGAAATATCCAAGGAAAAGGTTCTATTAGATTTTATTTCTATGTTTTTGAATAATAGTGACTAGAAAGATCTAGATACTGCTGCTAAGTGCTACCAAATTATAGCCTGTGGTTGTACAAACTTCTTCACCACAGCATCATCTGTTCTCAACCTCAAGATGAAGAGCTCAGCTGTAAAAGTACCAGTGTTTGCCTATAGTCCTCACTGAAATTTACTAACAAAACACCAAATGCCTAAGAATGACAATCCATAAGAAATTATAAATATTGAGACCTTTGATTCTGTCAAGAGGGAAATGGAATTTGGACACCAAAGTAGCCACTGCTTTACACATCTTCAGGCCCTTAGCCAGCTGTTATATCTGAACCAATGTTTCTTACAAGCACCTTCAGCAGTTGCTATTGACAAGAAGTACAAAGCAACAGACCTGTTCCTGGAGCAGCATGTAACTGACTGAAGCCAGCCATAGCCTGACACTGAGGAGCACTGAACTAAGTAATTTTGATATGTCTAATTCTCAGCTTTTAACTATCTCTCCCCTCTCCCCCAAGCTTCTCCAAGAAAGAAAAGGCATTTCGACACACTGAAAAAGGACAAGCACGATAAAGAGCAAGATATTCACATCCCTACCTGCAGGTCTGGGTTAGCTGCTGCTTTCTGTAGCTCTGCACTGATTATTTTCTCTGTTTTCTCCCGTGCTGCCTGCTCCACCATTCGCTGGCTGAGCACAGAAAGCTTAGCCAAAGCAGAGGACAACTCGTCAGTGGCCAAAGCCTGCCGCGCTCGGTCCTGCCAACTCATGGCACGTTCTGTCAAGCACTGCAATGCTTCCCCTTCCGGCAGCCGTACAGGCAGCTTCTGCAGGGACACCAGCAGAGACAGTATTGTCTCAAGCCGTGGCCTTCGAGAACGCATGCAAAGCGGACACAGAAACTTCACTTCTTTGGCCTGCCAACTAGAGCCCTTCTTCTGAGAGCTTGTTTTGGGAAGGGGCACGCAGCCACTATGAAACCAGTCTTTGCACAGCTCACACTGTAGCATGAATCCACTAGCTGTTTTGCGGCAGATACAGAATTTGACTTCTTCGATTCGATCCACCATAGTCATCTTGGCCAGGTTAGCTGCCCTGAGAGCATGCATGGCTTCAATCTCCTTCTGTTCCCGCTCCTTGAATATAGCCACCTACCCAAAGACAAAAAACAGTTCATGACCTTCAGAGCTAAGAGAGATTACATTTTATTAGTAATGTAGGAAAAGAAAAAAATCACCTATCAAGAGATCTTCCTAGTTAAACTAGCCCAAAATTTAGGAATTGTGTGATCTAATTAAAATACCTCCTCCTCAATTACTCATTACTCCCCTGAGTCCTTCTGACAGAGATTCTATGTAAAATTTAGATAACCTTCTCCATATCTACAAAGTTTCTGAAGTTCATAATTAAATCTGCCGTAAGGCCACCAGAAGAACAGGTTTTGACTCCAGAAGAGAAGTCAGAATCGGTTCCATCCATCTGTCTACCGAGACAATGCAGCTGAGCATTGTTTCAATGTTGACTCAGCACCAGGAACATCTGAGTGACCACGTATCTTCCTGAAGCAACTTGCATTTCCTCAGTGTCTCCATTCAAGTAACTATAACAAAGCATACTAAGGTAAAACAGACTGTGTATAAGCCACATTAATGAGCCTGCATATATTTTCTTTGTTCCCGGAGAAAGGGCAGCCAGATGACAGCAAATTCTTCTGATAAGCTGCATCAATATCCTCCCAACAAGGAAGAATCAAATACAACATTCCCCACAGCCCAGTTTCTATGACCAAGCACTTAACAGGCTGCCCTCAAAATCAACCTAACCAAATATGTCTTGGTACTGTTTAAGGTAGAGCTGCGCCTCATTCCACATTATTTTGATGGGATTTCAATAAATGTTCATAATACTAGATGAGCAGCCACAAATATTAACCCAAGAGCATTTAAGTCTTACACATAGCCCAGTACATATTAAATACCAGCACTTATACTCTGAACTGTGCTTCCCTCTACTTTCACTGCAATTAAAGCTGAACTATATTCTTGTGTCAAACATCATATTATGAGATACTTGTTTCAGTGAAATTCATTTATCAGTTCTTCCATAAGATTTCTACACAAATTAGAGACAAATTAAACCCACGTATCAGGAGACACTACCTTTCATTGCTCCTTACCACAGCTGCAGTGTCCCTGGCCTCCTCTAGCCCATCCTCCAGTTCACTTAGGGATTCCAAGTCAAGATCTTTCTCCTTTTCCTTCTCCATCAACTCTTTTGCCCTCTTTCGCCTATTCTTACTGCTCCCATAAACACCAATATCAGTCCGAGGGCTCAGAACCTGTAACCACCAAGAAAACTTACACTGTCAGAGTCAAGGATGCCAAGAACAGTAAAAAGTTCTAATTTATAATGTTATGATTTCAGGGACATATATGAGAACATCTAATAAAGGAATTACAACAGTCACCAGAGAGCAAAACATACTCAGCAATCTAACACCTTTGATATCTGTCAATTAACGCTAGAAAGAGGAGAAAAACAGAAATAGATACAAGTATTTCACACGTATGGAATGTGAATGTAATCAGCACCACAGTGATGTGGCAGGTCAACTTGAAAGCCACTGTGTTTTCATGATTAAATTACAAAATCTATTCAGATTAAGCTGTCATACATATAGCTAACTGAAATACTGTACGCAGTTAGATATCAGTAGTTTAACATTCACTTCAAGCACCTTCATCAATTGCAAGCCTTAAAGATCTGCCATGATTTCATATTTACATCAGCAATTTGGTGGCTGAAACAAAACTAAAAAATACGCTATAAGCCTTTCAATATCAAAGATGAGAGGCTTCAAAGCAGTTTTAAGGACAAGAATTAAATTTTAAGTAATCTTGATTAGTTGGAAGGCATACTTAAATATAAAATCTAGCAAATTAAATTCAATATAGGAAAGTTCAAATTGATACATTTAGGAAAACAGTCAAATGCAAAACCAGAACATATATATTAAGTAAGTAGTTAGGCAGAAGAACACAGAGAAAAAAATTTGGACCTAGAGTCATAAACTGAACAGAAATCAGTGTGATGTTGTTCCAGTAGGGGCAGATCCCATTGGGAAACATTAAACAGCAGTATCCCCTATGAGACACAAGGTGTAATAACTGCACTTCACGTGGCACTAGGGAAGCCACAGTGAGAGGATTCTGTCTGGTTTTGGACATCGCACAAAGTGAATACAAACCGCAGAGAATAGCGACAAGATAAGAGTATGAAAAATACAGCCTACAAGAAAGCGTTGAAAGAACTGGAATTGTTTTCCCTGGAAAAGGGAAGCCTGTCAAGTAGATATGATAAATCTTCAAACACATGAATGATTTTCATTAAAACAAAGACAGTGACTACATTCATTGAAGTGAAATAAACAGTAGCTGACTTAATTTTTCTTATAGTTAAACAGCTTATAAAATACCTAATCTATTTTCTTAGAATTTAAGCAGTGGAACAAGTTAAACACTCATCAACTAAAGACAGCTTCTACGTCCATTTCTCAGGCATACATTTCTACAATTACACAAAAAGAGAAATCCTTTTCTTTCCCTCCCAAAAAGGAGAGTTTTAATCTGTTTCTTCAAAAGTAACAGTTCTATACATAGAACAAGACTAGCCAAAAAGACTTTTTGCCTTTTTCATTCTTTTCACCTGAGAACAGCTGAAGTTTTTTATCATATTTATTCTCAAAAGGAGCTGTAATCTACTGTAATTGAACCAGCTGTTCCCTCCAGACTGCAGAGGGCCATCAAGATCAGTTTCTGAAGGCTGACAAAGAAGTGTCTGTTACTCACCTGTAACAGACTGTAGCTTGAGTTCTTCTTCAGGAAGGTCCTTCCTGTGCGCTCTCTCCAGGCACGTGCTGCAGCTACCTGTGATTCCAGCTGCGGCAGGGCATCAAGACGCACTGGTATTGGGCGGCCTTTGGCAGACAAGCTCTCCAGTTGCTCCAGGTAGGCATAGTTGCTCCCGTTCTGGGGTAAAAAGAAATTTTTCTAAGCCAACGATTCCACCATTATATCAGCGGCCAGCTTAATTTCAAGCCATACACTATTTTATCTCTGACTAAAATAGAGTTCCATAGGAAAGGAAAGGAGGGCAGGGTTTTGATCTTACTGATAATTTTAAAACTATCTCATACAGTTTTTATTTTAACAGCCATTCTGACACGGCCAGCTGGCTTACGGAGTAAGACAACATTTCATTTCTAGATGGTTGTCTTAAATGCTGTCTGCTTAACAGCAAGCTCAACAGCAAACTACAATATCTGAGAGTTGTACAGGGGCTGATGTGAAATCAGTTGGGATTCTCACTTCAGTTCCCAACAAATACCTGATACAAGAATAGCAGTTGCAGTCCAGAGATCAACACCTAGAAATACCACAGAAGCCATGTCCCTTTTGGATCAAGTTATGTGGGTAGAGAAATAGAAGGGGGGGACTACTGAACTAACAATGTTATAACTTCATCTATTTCAGATAGAAAATTTCAGCCATCAGTACCGTTAAATCTTACACCATTTTGGGGAGAAAAAACAAACAAAACACCCCATTGTCATAGCCAGCTCCAAAACTGAAGACCTGTGAGCAGAACATCTTCCGCTGCACCTGAGTATTTCCAGTGACAGTATGCAGAACGGTTTCAATACCGAGTAAGGCCCTTTGAGAGTTACATTTGTATCATAATGAATTTGCCGGCTTTTACATCCCCCATGAAATGCACAAAAGGAAGGGAAATAGAAATTGGATAGCCAATGGGGAAACAGCAGCACATAAAGAAAAAGGAATTCAAGCACACGAGCTATGGTAAGCACATTTAACAGTTATAGTAAGGTTTCCCTTCAGGTGACCTTTGTGGGTAGAGGGGCTAGGAATAAAGAACGTGTCTAAATAAAAGGATGCAAGCAGAAGATTCCAGTCCCTGCTGTAACCCCTACCTGAATGGCCTCCACTTTGGCTGTCCAGTCTCTAGCCCGCTGCAGGGCTTCTTTCAGTGCCAGCACATTGGGCAGGTAAGCAGGGATGTTCTTTGCTTCATTCACGATGCCCTCCAGAGCCATCATACTTTGGCGTGGTCTAGAGTAAGAAAAACCCAATTCCAGCCTTCTCCCACAATGTCAGTCAACTAAAGACATAAATTTGACAGGCTGGTGATGCAACTTCATCACTACACTGCAGTGTAGGATACCATGGCTCTATTCTTGGAGGATGCTACTGGCTACCAAGTAACAAGAGAGGTGAGAAAGCTGATGGTCTTTGCACAATCAAGTTTAAAAGGGCACAGCATTAGACCTCCTTAACATCGAGGAAGCTGTCTTGCATAGCATACTCAGTGTTTTTTGTTGCGGGGGATGAATAGCAAAGACAGCGGCAATTCACAGCCTCCTGCCGCTGTGCAGCATGACAGGGAATCAACTCTTCTGCAACTCATCAGCAACCTCAAATCCAAATCTTGAGCAATCAAACAGCTGGGAGGTGAAAAGAAAAGCACTACAGCTTCAAAGCCCCTACTTTTCACCACACTCCTCAACAGAGGCTGAGAATCCCTGAAGTGTGTGACCTATAAGAACAGTTTGCAAAGGAACACTCACCTGGCCTGCAGGCAGACCTTGGCCTTCTCCTCCCACCTCTCCGAGACTGTAAGCAGCTCTTGCAGCTCAGCCATGGCTTTCTCTACAGCATGGTGTGGTGCCAAGCCCACACCCGAGTCAATCAGCTTCTTCATCACATCTAGGGTGACCCTCTGGGGATCCAAGAGGGTGGACCTCACCTCATCCAGCCACCGTGCCTGCTGCAGTTCTTGCTTCAGCCTTGGCAGTTCAGGAAGTTCTACATAAAGGCCAGAGCCCATGTCTATCAACTCCTGCAGCTTGGAAGAGTCTGGGATCTCATCCATCATAGCTTCTTGAGCACGCTCATGAAATTCTTCCACATCATCAAGCAGATTCTGAAGTAACATACAGTACAAATCAATTAGGAAAAAACACCCATAGAATCAAAAGGGAAAGTTGACTGAAGGATCAGTCAGCTGCGAATTTGTATGTGATCATCACATAATCAGTCAGAGCTTCTACACACACTGCCAGCTAGTTTGTCACAAACCATCAAGTCTGGCACATATTAAGTAACAGACCGTCTAAACTCATTTGGCCTAATGTTTCAAACACTATGCATATTAGGTGGATGAAACTCTGCACCTAAAATAGTATAACTGCAACTAACTACAGCTGCCAACAAAACAGAGTATTAAGCACTGCCCAGTCGACATTAATTTTAAAATAGTGGGGGGAAAGGGGACTCCTGCCAACAGATAGCTCTTTCAATCTAGTGTCAGGGGCATTACAGTAATGATGGTAATACACAACAGAACACAACATGCTGAGGAAAAAGAACAAGCCAGAGTTGTACGAAGACATGAATACCAAAAGATCACTAAAATAACAACGGTCAGGTTTTAAATTACTAATTCCTAAAGCAGGCCCACTACTTAAACACACCTGGGTTTTATCCCAAAAAGGAAAGAAATGAAAATGCAAAACCCACTAATGAAAGGAGACACTTTCACAGGAATCCAACTGCACTGCTGCAGTTGTCCTCATCCTCATGTTTTGGCACTGCAATGAAAAAAGTCAAAGCAAGCAAGCAGACAGGAAAGAATCTCTGCAGGAGATTCATTCAAGGACATTCAACCAGTATACTCAATTTGTAAGAGACTCAGGAGTGAATCAAGAGACAGGTATTTCTGATAGCAAGCCGATGGCACAATGAGCAGCAAAACCTGCATTTCCTAACCCTTAGCTTACTGCCCTTTTTGTCTGATGCTGCTTTTCATGACTGTCTGGAAACCAGAAGGCATTGCAAAAAAGAACAAGATCCACATTATAAGGATTTTGATTGAGGGAACATATGCCGAATGCTTCATAGTGACAACAGTAAATTATTACAGTTTAATAATTATAATGCCTTTTGTGTTAGAAAAGACTCATCATCGAACATGACAATCATTTTGCAATTCATCACGATGTATAATTGCATTCAAATGCCATGCTGAAAGTTAGCAAGGGCTTAGGCATAAATGATCATTATCTGACTTCATTCAGAAACTAAGAGACTATGGTTCGTAACCAGTAAAATGATAATATTTGTTTTATTGGTTAGTGATTATGTTGAAGCTACAAGAACATACACATCCCCAGATGGAGTACTTTAACAGAACTAGTTTCCTAAGGCTGGGGAGGGGGAAGAGAGAGACTAGCTGGGTGAAAATGTTTAGACAAAAATACGAATTAAAACTGTTAAGAGTTTATTCTATGTCCTCAGCTCTGTCATCTACAAATTATGTCTTAATTAGAAACAGGTTTTAAATACACTAGAAACAAAAAAACTCCTTTGAGAACAACCTTATAGGTCTATTAATAGATGATGATAAAATTTCATGAATAAACATGAGTAAATATTTCTGGTTTATATTTGGAAGGAAGTGCAGTAAAATCTTCCTATCATATGAGGATGATAATATACTTTCCACTCTATTAGCTGCTGGGAAACACATTAAAGAACACCTTTGAAAGATAAAGATTAGAGTCAACAGGCCTGGAAAATCTGTATCCTGGAGTTCTATAGTTTTCTGAAGGTACCTGTTTTCAGCAACAACATGCCAGTATCAAAGACAAGAAGCAAGTCCAATATAAAGTCTCTCCATGATATCAACAATGAACTACCATGGAAAAGTTAATACAGAATTCATGAATGAAGAAGGACATAACCTACACTAGGAAACACTTATGGAAGAGGCCTTCTCAAACAAGACTATTACGTTTGGTTATGTAGGGGTAGCTGCACATACGGTAATTTTTAGAATTTTAGGACCTCAATCTAGCAGTATAGAACATTCTTCTTAAAATTGTATCAACAGGGAATACACGGGTTAATAAATTGTTAACATACATCTTAAAAACCATTTCTCAAGGTGAAAAAAAATCTTTATTTATTAAGGATTTTTCTTGAAGGAGTTTTCCAGAAGTTGGTTAGTAGGCAAAACACTATTTAACATTTCATCATCAGTGACACAGAAACAAATTAAGATTACTGCTGAAAACACTTGCTATGATACAGACTGCCAGAGTGATAAACGACAATAGCAGCCAGGGGAATCAGTATGATCTGGATTACTTATTAGGCTAGATTCATTCGAAGACAGGTGCAAAGATATATATGAAGGACAAGAAATGCAGGCCATGCATACGGATTAAGGGGGCTGTAACCTGGAAGGCAAGGCTGAGATATATTTACTGAACAATTGTCAATGTGGTACTGCTTTCCCTCTCCCCTGAAGAAGCACACCAATATAACCTTCAGAAGTTTCTACCAAAACATATAAAGGGTAGGATTTAACTGGAAATTCCACCACTATAGATCGCATTAAAGATGCTGGAATAAGAGTAACTGGTTCAGAGAGATAAAACTGGGCTGCCTGGACAGTGACAAGGTGGGCAGGATCTTTTTCTCTTGATTTACCTACAGTGAGACCACCACATCTGACCATACCCACTGCAACAGGCACCATAAAAAGTCTATGCATAGTCAAGTGAAGTGCTCTGTTCAGTTGCCTACACGCTGACTGCCATGTGCAATACCCCACTCTGTCTGAGATTGCCACACAAGAGCTAAGGTATTCCTCCATAATGGCAATGGAGGCCAGGTGGAATACTTTAGAGCATCTCACAGGTCACTAGATACCCATGTTTAGGCTACCAAATTGAGCCGCACATATTCAGCTGCTATGACTATACTAGCATAAAAGTACAAACGCCATCATTGCCCACTTAGAGACATGCTTGCAAACGAGCAGGAAATACATGTTACCATTCCATTATGGACAGACAGCAACATGTCATCAGCAAAACTTCAATGACAACCGCAAGATTACCCAGTAAAGCAGGGAGACACTGAGCTAGATGCATCCAGAGTATTTTACTTCCTTTCTTGAGGCCACAGATATCATTGCAAAGCAGCTACTTGCTTTATATTAGAAGCTAGAAATGAAACACCCCATTCAATCCATCTCTGCCAGTGAAGGACTGATTCTTAAAAGCAAAAAAAAATAAAAGGCCTTTCATCCTTTACATGAGGAAATATTATCTGTTTAAAAAAAAACCAAACAAACCACAAACAAAACAGAAGAAAGTAAAAAGCATGACACTTAGGATATATTCGAGGAGCAGATGTAAACTTACCTTTACTTGTCGGGCCTGGCTGATAACACAGGGCAGGCTAAACAACTGCTGTACAAATGCTTTAAGCTCCTCCATAGTTAACTTGGTCCGCGTCCTTCCACTATCTTGGCTCTGTCTGCTGTATGAATGGACAAAATTAAGCAGTATTACGTGAGAGAGATGATGATGATCCTTGGATTTACTCACAGGTGACAGAAAGTCAAGATTACTGAGAAGTTACCAAAAAAATTCCATCACTTGAAAACTCAAAAAACCCATAGTCCACAAGAATTCCAAAATCTTGAAAACTAAATTTAATGTAATTCCTCTAAGCATCTTCAAGAGAATTTACCCTGCTCTTCAGAGGTAGGAATGTCTAGATGACTTTCAGATTGGGTTTGTTCCAAATAGGTAGAAGAACATAGCCCCAAAAAGCTTGCTTTAGGCAGCTCAAGAAGTTGACTGCCATGACAGGCACTGACAAGAAGTCTCAGCTATGTAACAGCAACAAGCTCTGAAAAGAAGTCTTGTTTTCTAGAGCACTCTCTCTTGCAGCCAGGAAACTATTGAAACTGGCCTTGCAACAGGAAGAGTGCTACTGAGTAGGACATGTTCTGCAAAGACATTCCCATTAAATATCACTCACAGCAAGTATCACAAGCCCACTGAATGCAGTAAAAGACTTAAAAGTGACACACTGCACAAATTAAACACTTGGTATACATATCACTGACAGGCACAACAATTTCACAAGCAGGACAGATTTTAAAACACTGAAGAGTTGTTCCCTGCTAATGAATCTACATTTTATTGCTATAGAACATTAAAGAAAAACAAAATTTGATCTTTCAACCTATGACGTTAAATATAGTTGTAAAAGCAGAATTTAGATTAATGATCAAATATAATTACACACCATGTAAAACTTAAAGGGGGGAAAAAAAGAACACTGCAGACTTTGACTAGCTATGACAGACAGTGAGAAGGAGTGGTGGCTGCACTGGACCTGCTGTGCCTCCAACACTCTGCGCGAGAGTGAACGGGGTGTGGTGCTCCAAGAGACACCACCACAGGAGGGCACACTCCGAAACATCACACTGGCATCCTGTCCCTAGTCCAACCATGGACTGCCACAGCATGAGATGGTGCACAAAAAGATGTAATTATCCCTGCCTATGGAAACTCACAACTTTCAACAGCAGGGAGAGATACAGGATTAGAATATTGGACAAATCTTCACAGCTGCGCGTTACCTATTTTTCAGGTTTATATATAATCAGATGCATAAGGGATACATTTTCTTTTGCTACATTTGACCATGAGTTTATTGCTGCTTTAATCCCTGTCAATTTGTTCTGTCTGAGCACTCATTTTTAATTTGCGTTAATAACCTTATCGTTTGTGTAAATGTGATCCTTCTCAACGTATTAAATATGAACATAAATGTTAAAGAAGCTGAACGTGACCTCTATATTTAAATTTCCTAACACTGTTCATCAAAGAGGTTTCAAAGTCTTTCTCAAACCTCAATTTTGTAACATACTGCTATTTAGCATAGAACAGCCCTCAGACATGTATACAAGACCTTTTCTTTGCCCCATGGCATTCCTTTCAGCTTTAGATCAGACACACCCTTGAAAGTTGTCAAATCTTTCTACCCTTTGTGTTTCTTGGGATAGTGCTGGAAATCCACCAAATAAATTAACTGAAGGCAAGTCTGTTGAGGGAAGGCTGACACACTCCAACAGCAGGAGGAGGAAGAAGGAGCAACAGACCAGGAACAGCTGGGAGCTACCAAAATAATTAAACTTCACTAGGAACAGGGCAATGCAACCTCTGTAGCATTGCTTCCCTCGCCCAGACCAGAGTTCTAAAGTTACCATACCTCTGTGGTAGTGGGATTCTACAAGCAATAAAAACCAACCAGGAGAGCCTTCCTTCCCCTTCAAATACAGCAAAAATGCTTCTCTATTTTATAACTTTCCAGTTACATCAGGTATTATGCTTGGATCTATGGTGTAACTAACGCTTCAGTGTTCAAATTCAAGCAATTATGATATGCATTATGTTCTGAGTAGCAAAGTTCAGTATTATAATTAACAAGGTATTTACTTTTTACTCCCTCCCTTGAAAAGTCTTAAGGTATACACAAAAACTACACATGCAAAAAAACCAACTACAAAGCCAAAACTTATACTCAACAGAGGAAACACAAGCTATAAAAGTTTACCATACAACCACTGGCACAAGAATTACGGTCACCTGATCAAATTCTTTTCTATGGGACTTTTATTCAGTGCACAGAATGCATGGGAGAAAAGGAAGAACACGTTGCTGTCTGCTCATGACAGCAGAACAAGGGGACACATCCAGCAGATTGCTGAGGTAGGGCCAGTGGACAGAGTAACACTTAGGCAGCCACAGACAAGGCAGGCAAGACAAAGAACTAAGGGAGACTAAACTGCCAGAAGTCACCGAGGCAAGCCACTACTTTTCAGCCACACATCACTGACTCCCATGGTCCTTCCCAAGAAGTGCAAGACTGGCTCAAACTACGGACTGTTTTTGCTCTCTGCACTGCTCTGCTCCCCCAGATCCTTTTGTCCCAGTCAATGCTGGCAAGACACATTTCCTTTGCATCTTCCAGTAACTCCACCAGCATCATAACACATTCTGCAACTTAAAGAACAGCTGGCAAAATCATAAATATTTTTGAGAAATGCTGTACCAGAAGATACAACTGCGCTTGCCTCACCAACCGTAATAGGCATTTCCTACTTTTCAAGCATTTTGCTTTGCAATGTTTTAACAGATTTTTCTTTCCATAGCTTTAAGCTATGTACTTAGCTATGCTACCTAAAATACAAACATTCATCTCAAGACTTACTTTCATTACATTTTTCTTCTAGTTGTCTTTCCCTACAACTCTCCCACACATTCAGAGAAATACCTGATCAGCGATCAAACCCACAACTTCTCCAAAGGATTTCACATTTCAGTACATAAGTCAGCTGAAAACAGTACGTTTAACACATTCCAACCAAGTCTACTTTTCTGGCCCTTTGTGTCACTGTATCTGCCTCTCCTACCTCTCAATGAGTCACAGCACTAAGGGCAGGAAACACGGAAAGAAGTTAGTAGCCAGTGAGACCTCGAGGTTCTTACATTTCCAGGTCCAATCAAGTAACAAAACAGACAGATGGGAACTGTTGAGAAAGTGCCTGTCCTACCTGTGTTTTTGCTTTTTGCTCAGAAGCAGCTGTGCTACTGAAGCACAGGTCTCTGCTTCTTTCACAGCATCTCTGAGCCTGCGGAAAAGATCATTCTCTGGGTATTTCCTGTCTTCAGCATCCTCCAACATTACTCTCAGCTCGATCACATCTGTAACAACAGTACATAAATAAGTTGTATGCAAAAACAAAAGATATTTTAGACTGCTTCAAAGGCCTTCAATCAAGGTTCCAACAGGCTAGTTCAATTTGAAATGCACAATGATGAGTTGCATTACACTCTCAGATTAGCTCATTTCTGTTTTCCACTAAACAATACACAGTGTTTCTCTCATTAAATTAGAACACAGAACAAATGTAGGAGTTTCAGGACATCTTACTATGAACAACAGAAGTCTGACCTTTCTTGTGGTTGAGATTGGCAGACAGAGCCTCTGTAACTCTACTGACCCAAGTGTCATAAGACTGTGCTCTAACTTTCACTCCATACAGCAAAGAAGGAAGGTCTTCTAGTGGGTACCGGTACCTGGAGATATGGAAGGAAGATACAGAAAGAGTATTAACGCCCATACAAAAGCCAAGATATTGCTTATATTCAGTTTTGCCAGCTACAACAAGGCCAGAAAGACAGAACATGTATAATACCTGCTGCCTTGGAACCAAGAAACAAGCAAAGAGGAAGAAAATACTCCTTAAATAAAGGAAGAGAGAAGTATGGCCAAATATTGTTATTTGGTCACTGGTCTCCAGCAAACTACTGAATATGGAAGAAAA
>NW_008796213.1:174138-200022 GCF_000699145.1 Aptenodytes forsteri | reverse complement strand
GGGGGGGGGAGAAATCTTGTGTACCTTAGACACTTCTTCTGCATGGGACATGGACATAAATCAGATGGATGGTATAAGCAGACCAGACGCTCAGGATTACAGGAACATGTAAGAGCTGACAAGAAGCACGTGGTTCTACAAGCTGTGCACTGACGCTCATCATCTGGAACCAGTTCAAACACCTCTTCTTCAGACATCAACACTCCCTAAGAAAAAAAATTAGACACTTGCTAAAAACTCTAATCCAGGCCGGGGGAGGGGGAAGCAAAAGTTCTTTTGCAAGCAAAGAAAGAGAGTTGTCTCATTACTCACCATCTGTACAACAGACTCCCTTAACCGTGTCTCTTCCTCTATCATTAGAGTCATCTCCTTGCAGACCATGGCAGCCAGCCCAACATCCAAGCACTCTGGATCTGCAGCCATCTTGAAGATCAGCTCTTCATGGGAGAAAACACAATGACGTCCTAGCCTTCGGTAATGACTCACACACTGACGTCCAATGGGAAGCTACAAAACAACCGACATCTATCATTCTAGGAAAAGACGTTTCAAGATGATCTCTTAGCTCCCACTTTCCTTCCTTCGACAAAACCTAAGACTGAGACTAAGAAAGTTGTATCTTATGGGACAGAGCCAATTATAACAACCTTAAATCATGTCACAGATGAGGACAAAGAGGATACCCATGCTGGGGGGGGGGGGGTGCGGGGGGGGGTACTTAGAGATGGCAGGAAAAAGAGACAAAAATAAAACACAGGGGGGGGGGGGGGGGGACGGGGGACGATATCTGCCATAACCTTATGTGCCTAACTTTCAGACACAGGTTTAAGAGTTGTCCTAAGCTCTTTTTTACTTCCAGTGGAAAGAAACTGGCACCAAAAAGAAGTCATCTGATCTAAGCTAAGGTGAATGCATTGCCCTCTGAGTATTACTATGCTTGGACATAGACATTTAACACAAGATGCCTAGAGTTAACCAACATTGATACCGTTCATTTTGCGCCTTTTAAAGCAAAAAATATAAAATGATAGATGAATTTGCTACACAGATTTCTGGTTACTTTTTGTGTAAGCAAAGGAAATTTCACACAGCTGGTGTGAGTTTAGCAGTTTTCAAGGAGGCTATACACAGATTACATCATGAGCACAGGAGAAGAGGAACACTGACACACTGTCAGTCCTGCAGACAACTTCTCTGATGAATGAATAAAATTCTCTGATTAAGGACTAAAATTCCTATTTGAAGGTAACAAAAAAGAAGTTAGAGATAAACTACAGATGAGATCATAACTTCCAACTGTAAACCCTGTACAGTGATAGGGCACACTTTTGACAACTGACTGAAGAATCCACATAAGCTATGCTCTGGTGTGGCATGGCTATTAGAACAAGCAATAATATGATTTAAAGGTGCAATGAGCTGGCACAAAAGGGGAACAAAAGACTGTTATGTGCCTACCTCCAACATTCAAATGACTGTCAGCTGTTCAAAGACAGTACATTAATCTGTATCAAATTCAGAAACAGGCATGACAGAAATACTAGCTAAAGGTACTGTGTGATGTCACTTTTTGGTTAGATCAGTACTTAAAAATGAAGACCACATGCCAGAGTTTCAGTTTGAAGCTGCTGAAAATTATGTGCTCATCAAAATTATTTTATGTAATGGAAACTCACAGCAGTAACTGTTGTACCAGGAACTATAAACGTAAAACATACTATGTAACATAAAAGACCACCCTTCAGACAAGAAAGTTACTAACACTCTCCTTGCAAAGGTGACCTAGCAGAGACATAGCAAACATATACAAAAGAACAGACCCAGTCAGCAGTGCAGAAGTTCACAGCTTCAGCAAAATTATATCCCTGGTTAAATCCAGAGTGATAGGCACGAGGAAAGGTCACAACAAACTCGCCAGCACACTGATTGGTCCTGTATACCTAGTGCAAGTGAGGATAAAGGGAAAAAAAAAAGAAAAAAATATGAAACTTAATCAGAGTTTAAGACACATAATTAAAAGATGTTTGAACACCACTTTCTTTACCTATGTAACACCACAGGCAACGTAGCTACCCCAAAAGTGGTAAGGATTGGTTCCGTCTTCTTAAAGTGAATCCTCAATTTATAGCCTTACTCAAAAAAGCTGAATATATAAGCCAACAGTTGAAAATTCTCTTTATGACCCCCAAAAGGGATATTTCTCTATGATCATTTAATCCATCACACCACAAAGTGCATAAAAGCTTCTGGAAACAGTTTATGGTTTGCTTTGTTGGGGTATTTGCCAGGGAAGCAATTTATCCTAAGACAAAAGCAAATGATAGTGACTGCTGCTTAAAGGTCTGCAGTCAATTACGTTTGGTCAAAAAAGCATTTTGTAATGCTGAGATTTCTACTGAACATTTACTGTCAAAAGATATTAAAAGCAGTTCACAGACAAATTTGCTGCTAAGGCAGGGTGGTTTGTTTGGGTTTTTTTAAATTAAAAAGTAAATGTAACACACAATGTACACTTGTTCTGTAAGGTATTTTATGTAAGAAGCTTGGCACACTCACTTCTGATATAAGATAATTTAAATTTCATGGTGAATCTAGAGAAGATTCTAGAAAACAGCTTTAAAAAACATCCCACAACTAATGAATTGACTATGTAAACGTCCACTATAAAAAAATCTTCAGAGTTATGCCAAACCATTGTTACTCAAATGCAGCACAGAATGAAAAAAGAGAGCGCATAGGAGTACTTATATAAAAAATGCTCATATGCTACTCACTGGTACACCATGTTCCATCAGCACATTGGGGTTCATAATAGTGACTAGCTGATGCAGGAGATCAGGCTGGGATTCAAATAGCTCAGGAGCCAATTCCTTCATCACATCCTCTAGCTGCTCTGCTGCATGAGAGGGCACGCCATACCATGTCTTCGGCTCTCCCCTAACAAAACACAACCACAGTAATAAACACATTACTTAAAGGAAAGTAACAGTGCCACCCAACTGCAAAGTACACCTCAAATCTAGCACGACTGTCCACACAAGCCAAATATTTTGCATATAGACACAAAAATGTCTTTAATCAACAACCGTCTTATTCAGGATGTAGCGTTCTAATCTGAAAAATCAATTACACAACACAATTCTCAACATACCTGACAGCAGATTTGCCATGACATGCCTAACGTGGAAGATAATTTACAATGCTCTAAAGGGATAAAATGGGCAATTATTTTCCTTTAGGAAGAAGAAAGTAAGTTTAACAAACAAAACCTTGGCCGTCACAGCTAATGTTTAAGAGAAAAGAGATCACAGTATTCCTCCACTCACTTAATTAGGCTTGGAGTAGTCGTATTCCTGAAACCAATGGAATAGTATACCAGCTAAGCAGAAGCGAAAAGAATAAAACACCCGACAGCGCAATGAAATATAAGCCATCTAATATACATAACCAATGACTGAAAACCAGTGGTCCACTGGACTCTTAAGATAAAAAATGCCTAACATGAATTAGTTAAGTATGAGGGAAGAAAGAGATTAACAAGACCAAAACTAAACAGAAAATTACTTGAGAACACATTATTCCAGTCCTTCCAGTCTTGTCTTAACTAAAATAAACTGTAATGATATAGTATCTATAGAGCTGAGGTTTATTTTTTAATTTTCTTTCATTAAAAAGTACAAGCAGTAGTCTGCCGAAATATCTGAAACCGTTTACATAGCACTATTTAACTGTATTAATAATCTTGTCACCAACCATCCCAAAAGTTAGATGAGGCACAGTCCAGCATTTTCTGTGGTTCCTACAGGCTTCAGTGACACCTGCTGGTAGGACACAGCTAGTGAACCCCAGTAAATAACTACAACTGCATCTGGGCTGCTGGAATTCACCAGCTTACACAAACCCCTCACATACTGATGTAGTTAATAGCATGCTGAGGACAATAACTGAACCCAAAACAAAATGAATCCCCCTCCTGAGCCTGTGGATCAGATCTTACTAGCAAACATGCTTCTCCAGAAATGCGCAATCACGGTCTAAAGGCTATCAACTCATCCTTACCAGATGTACAACAAACTTTCTATTCTGAAGGGGTGCTCCCCACAGCTTCCCCCTCTTTCACCCCGGCTCCATCCACTGTGACCAAGCCTGATGAACTGGGAAGACTGCAATGCAAATAGTTAATCTGTCACGATTCTTCTTTTCAAACACAAAATCTGAACACCAGAACACTTCTAGGATTGTTCTGAAAGTCAGAATTACTTTCAAATTTCTCTTCTCTTGAACAGGAGTATTTCTGGGTATACATAGATCTGCTGCTGAACTGTCAGCTCTGGCGCCTGTGTAAGCCACTAGGCAGCAGCCTCCATTTCCAGCATAGGGGCATACCAACTTTAAATCATAAAGCAGTGAACTGTAACTCAGTTCAAAACCAAAAGCTTTCTTAGAAAAGATGTGAGCCTGTAAAGCATGATTTTACAGTGACACTGGGTTTTTGGCAACACAAGAATATTTAATCAGTTAATGAAAAACACTGAAGTGCTTAAAACATTATCTGTATTCACTTTTAATCAGCCTCAGCTAAGAATATGGACCGCTCACCACATTTAGCTTTTTGGTTAAAAATGTCATCAGCATGCGTAGGCGTTTTCAAGTAGAACTACGAATTTACTAATGGCAAACAGGGCAGGGTAAGGTAGATGCACAAAGGAGAGCCCATACCAATGCAGGTAGTTGATGGAATAGCTCCAGTGATCTTCAATATGCCAGCAAAATGAGGAGAAGCACATCCCTACGTACAGCCAAGGTACCTTCATGCCAGATATATCTGCATTGATGTGAGCAAGGACTGATTGTTCTAGAATTGGCATGTTATTCAAGTTCCAACCAGAAAGCGCATAATCCTGCCAAAAAAAGGAGAAAATTCTGAACAAATCAGAAGAACATAAGGACACCAACTCCAGAAAAGGAAAGTACAAAGGAGAGATCAGCCTATCCATTTCTACAGTAGACAGTGGGTAATATTCTGCAACAATGAAGCATCAAAACTAGGAAATAATTCCTTAAATACCTTAGTCAGCAATAAATCAGACTAAGATTTAAGGCCAGTCCTAGTATTTCAACACACATAGCCCATCTTCTTTGGATTAAGGCTTATATACTTAGGCTTTGATTCCCCCTCCCCGCCCAAGTTTATAGGTTTCATGCTTTTCTGGTGGAACAAATACCAGCAACGCTAGTAGAACAAAAGATAGAAGTCTTCAATAAAATAGGCTAACTTAAGATTGTAAACAACGCAGCGAATCTTGTTATTATTTCAGCTTTTTTAAGACCTGCTTTACTGCGCGGCATTTTATCTTTATCTTCTTTATATATTATTTTAGAAAGTTTTCTCAAGAGAAGAAATTCCTACACACTCATTTCTGAGAAGACAGCATCACCAGTTAAGCAATCCCACCTTTACTTTCAAATACACACCATTTGCACAAAACCCGAGAATCCAAACAGACTGCCTTAAAATCTCACTACTGTGCTTTAACATTAGTCTTTCCTTAAAAAAAGCTGTTAGCACAGATTCACAATCATTTTAGGCATATCCCATAGTTGCTGAAAGGACTGGTCACACCCTCAGCTCAGCCACACATTCCTGCTGTTTACTTTGCTCTGACACTATAAAGACAATGCAGTGAGTCAGATGACTTAAGTCATCTGGCTAGAAAATATTTTTTTAAATTACTATTGTCATATAAATAGATGAACAAGCAGTTCTGACTCACTAAGCAGCTACACAATCACTGCATAGCCAACAAAGGTACAGGTAGGAAGGTGCAGGTATGGGTGGAAGACAATAGTGAGCAGGATTACCTCTTCCAGTGAGCAGTATAAATTGATTTGGTGCTGTGTGATCATGAAACCACACCTTTACTCTCATTTCCTCTGAATTTAAACATATAAGCAGCCAGAAAATTGATATGCCACAGTAAGGTCTGAAGGAGAATAGGTAATATACTTACCAGATGTTCTTTATAAAATTTTCTATAACAGGATGCTGTATCTACATCTTTTCATTCTTACAGTATGCACAGTCAGAGAAACAAGCTAAATCCAATTAGTTTGTTTTACCTATTATGAACCTCCTAAGGAGGTTAGAATCATGTTTCTGTAGCTAACTCTGTAATGAAAAGGTTCAGAACAAGAAAGAAAAAAAAAAAATCTTATCAGTCTCCTCATACTCGGACATACTGTAACAACTTGCACATCTTTGCCTGCTAAGATTAAGTGATACAAAATAGGTGTGACTTAAATCATGAAAAGCAGCTTAGCTATCAGCAACCAGATCTGTAAAAGAACCCAAAATATCAGATTAATGTCCTGCTCAAAAGGAATGTTAAGGGCATGCAAAAGCCTTAAGTAATTTCTTCATGAAAAAAATCCACACTGATTTCTGACCTAAATTCTTAATGTGAAATCTTAGGCAGAACAAAGAATGGGGTCAGTTTGCATATCCTGTTCCTCACCTCCTCCTCTGGCATCAGCTTTCGTCGGCCATCCTTCACTGGGAAGCCACTTCCAAAGTCCTTGGATGAGATATCAGCCCCATATTCCACAATGACGTCTTCTTCTATGCTGCTCACCAATCGCCAGAATTCTTTTTCTACGAGCTCAGTGGGAACCATCTGAAAGCGGAAAAGATGTTAAGGTATGTGCAGATAAGACCCAACATAAAAGTTATCATTCAAGCAGTAAATCATTACTAATCCCCCATGAATTTTCAAACACCAAGTCCACTCCCTCTCTCCTCTCCATCTTCAAAGTCATACAGTTTCATCTGTATTTCTTAGTAGCGGCTGCAATGTAACAGAAATAGGATGCCACATCATAAGGGACTGAATGAACAAAAAAGAAGATGGGGTTACCAGAAGTACAACTAAAAAGAAGGGGAGAAGGAGACAGCCAGCATAAGCCAAGCAGCAAATAGGATAAACAGCATGTAAAGTCCAAACTGTTTCACAGGATAATGACCAGAACTTCAGAGTAACAGTAAGGAAATTCAGATAAAGAATTGTCTTCAAGAGTGTAGTTTTCATGTAGCTCATTACAACTGCTACTTATATACATTTATTTATGAAGCTTATTTGTAAAATAAGCTTTGTTCCTGGCTTTGCTCCGTGTCCCAAAGTTGTATCATAAATTGGAGTCCTTAAAAGGTAGAAGCTTTAGCAAGAATGCCCATAAATTACCAAAGAACCCTGGGAGGAGAAGGAGCTTGGTGCTGCATGGAGTCTACAGGACAGTGGAATCATGGAAGTGTGCCAAAGCAGAAACGCCAGTTTTAAAAATGCTGCTGAGATGCATAACAAAAAAACAACTGATTATCAGAAAGACTCGGTCTATTGACTTGTCTATGAGAAAAGACTGTAACAGGGAGGCAAACAATGATTTATCCTCTGAACAAACTAAACCAAGACAAAAGCCATAGGAAGGGCAGGAGGAAGACCCCTTTGCCAAACAAGAACAAGATACTTGGTTCAATTAATCAAAAAAGGCAAGAACTTAACGAGAGTATGGCCAATATATAGGCATACCCTAACAAGCAATAAAGCTATCTATCCATCACAGGAAAAGGGTGAAATGAGACCAGATGCCAGAAAGCTAAATCATTTGTTTACATTTTTGAAGCTTACGGTGCCTCTTTAAACAAAGCTAAGATGCCTCAGCAAAAATGCAGGATCAGCTGAAACCTCTTCTCTTCTTCCCCCTCCAAGGAATCACAACAAAAGTTGAAACTCACATGGACCGGCATGTTGAAATAATCAGACTTGAAGTTATCAGCCATTTCACCAAAGCTCTGGAGAGTATATTCCCTGACAGCTTGTTCAAATCCGAAAGCCTCACGGGGTTTGTTGCATTCCTAGGAGACAGAACATAAAAATATTGTTCCCTGCAGCAGATTATGACACAGTTACATTTGTAGCAAAAAAAAAACTACTGTCCATCCCAGTCCTTACCAAACACAATAAGCTATCAGTTTTGAGTGCTTTTCTCAGATGAGGAAGTCCTACCGCAACGGAAACAGAACAGAATTAATTGTACAGAAGCTAATCTAACACAGTAAACCCCAACGCTACACACTTCTGCTTTTCTGTCCAAAACTAAGTTTCATCATCTACTGCTACCAGACACAGAGTAAGTGCACATGAAGCTTAGACAGCCGTAAGACATTTCTTAGACACACTGGATTCAAGCACCTGCAGAATAACTGCACAGGCACAAATCCTGCAAGTGCTTCAGTTTTATCAAGTCAGCAAATCATCAACTGATTTGGTGCTGTGAAAGTATACAGAAGGAAAGAGGAAGAAGGAAATTAAAACAATGCAACACAGCTAACAACAGACATGGTCCATCTGATGGAAAATCTTCAAGTCTTCCATTGTTCTATCCCCATTCATCCCAAGAGTGCAAAAAACACCAGTTCACATTTCAGCTACTCTCACCACCCATTTCTACAGCGTCCTTTTCAGCCCCTTTGTATCTGACACAATGTTTATATATACAAGACATAGTTGAACACAAACATGACATAGAACTATCTGATAGCTGTTCAGTCATAAAAACAGGACTGGAAAGGAATTCAAGAGATCAGTAGTTTCTTTTTCTTCAAGAGGAACTATCCTTAGACTATGCCCAACATTTATCAAAGTAGTTCTTAAATGGAGCCTGCAATACAGAATCTACAACATCTGTAAACACTGTCAAAGAATGTTGACCCGAATACATATAAAAGAGCCCTTACCCTATTCTTCCTAGCTTCTGTTCCAGCACCCTGCTGTTAATGTTACATTAAGCATCTGTGCACAATTAACATTTAAAGTAAAAACTGAGGCAAAAAGCACTACTGAGCATTTCAAACATCTTTCTGCTGTTATTTTTTTACCCTCCATTACATAATATAGTTATGTATTTTCCCTTCGTCCTCTTACTTTCAATGTATTTCCAGAATTTTTCAAGTACTTTCTGTATCGTTTGCTAGTAACAACTTATTTGGCACCTTAACTTTCCTGATTTTGTCCCTACATGAGTATTTTTTTCCTTGGGAACAACATATCCCTGTTTTTACTAGTAGTAGTACTGAAATTTCTTGTGAGTTTCCACATTTTTAAACCACTGCAGTCACTATATTTACTACTATATTCTCTAAATTACTTCCACATTGGATTGCTGTAGTTTGCTAATACTCCTTTATTGCTCTCTCTTAGGGAACAATAAACAAGCAGCTTAATCCATTCTGTGAGCAGCAGCCCAAAGGGTTAGTTGTATCTTTTCCCTTGCCTGTAACTATGAATTTCCACCTCTCTCACAACAGCATTTGCCTGAGTTCATCTGACAACCTAACCTCTCTTGGTGAAGGGTTAGAGAGCAGCGAGCTGATCCACCTCATTATGTGGCTGCACAACTATTCATACACCACCATAAAAAACACAGCAGAAGCCCACAGCCGGGAAGGGTGTGGGAGATGTGGGGGGAAATGGGCATGTGTGTGTGTGCGTGTGTGTGTGTGCATGCGTGTGCGTGTGTCTGCCCCTTTTGGAAAAAACACAGTCTAAAAAGTTAAAGCCAGTCACAAAATTCCATTAAAAACAGTAAGCTTTCTTCCTCCAAATCTTACATCCACCAGTTTCCTGAGCTTGCAAAATTTGTTTTCTTAAGACAAATACCAAGCCAATCAAATGATGGTCGCTGCCTTTAGGCTGCTGATCAGTCATCTCTTGGAACTTGGTAGGTCTTCTTTTTTGAACAATGAAATTCAACTAGCTTCCACTTTCGGAGCCTCAACAGTTCCTTTTTTAGTCTAAACCAAATCTAAAATAGCTACAAATGTTTAAATTAGTTCTTTCATTTTCCACTACAAACTATTCTGAACAATGCTATAATGACTTCCCAATAATCAAAGCTCCCTGTTATGCCCAAATCGCATACTTTGATTACTTCACAGTTTACAAAATGTCTCATCATTATGCTGAAACACCTATCACAACCCTACTTCTCACCCTAATTTCCCACTACCAGCTTATCAAATTGAGTTTCAGCTCTTGGCATACAAAGGCCAAAGTATTAGCTGTCACAGGGCTACATAATAAACAAAGGTTATGCCCAAGCTCTAGAAGGAACATTTCTCTCCCTATGGCTCATCAACCAAGAACAGCTGGAGATTCACAGCTCATCTTGACAATATTCCAAACAAAACTATAGCTTCTACCCAGATGGAACGGCATTGAGCTCAACTGCTCTTCTTCTCATCTTTCCAGGAACACAAGTATACATACAAAGCTCGAGTAGTTCTTGAACTGTACCTCGGCAACGCACTTCGGACACCTCCAGTCACCCTTGGGTACATCAGGTAAAGGAGGAATCAAACAAAAAGTGTGATAGCTATCATCACATCCATCACACAGTAGCAGTTTGTCCTCGTTATTTCCTCTGCCACAGAATAAGCAAACATACAGATCAACCTGTGGAGAAAAAAGAAAAAAAAAAAAAAAGAAAAAGAAAAAAGTTACAAAAAGTTTCCTCATCCAGAACCTGTCTGCCTTAAACTAAGGAACAAAGAATGTAATCCTAAAGTCCGATATATGAACATCAACACAGTCTCCTCTGGTTTTTGAGAAGCATTGATAAGGAACGACTATGCTTCAATTTCCCAAAGCAGTAACATGTGGGCGGCAGGGGGACTTTGGGTGCTGCAAAATAACTATCCAGTTCAGTTGGACAATTGTTTTCTATAACTCAAAGTAGCATCTCATTTACGTTATTCTAAGGCAAAAGAGTAGGTTACAGTTTTTAGAACTTCATGCTCTCCCTCTCTTTGGGCATCTATCATGGAAAACAACACAAACTAAATCCCTACAAAGAGCACATGGCTGAGGAATATCTCCAAAAACTATTTCAGAAACATACATGCTATCACTTGCAACAGTACAGTGATTATCTTTGCAATGGAAAAGAAGAGATAACAAACCCCACAAACCTACAGATTTCAATCTAAAAATCCAAGGGGAAGGGAAGGAAACTGCATGTAAAGGTATCAACTTCTTTCTCATTTTCTCCAAAATAAAGGATAAAAACTCCAAATGATAAGAGAGAAGTATTAATCCCAACACAATAGCAAACAATTTTTGCAGGTGTCTGTCCAAGATAATCTCTCAACAAGAACAACACTCACTGGGAGATATTCTCAGGGACCAAAGAGAAAACCGTATCAACAGGTTTCAAATTTTCTTTGCTGTTGCTTCCTGTATTCTCCAAAGGACTTTTAAGTTAATATAAACATTTAATAGAGTACTGAAGATCTGTAACATAATCTAAATGAAGAAACTGTGTATTACTTTATCACAGCTAAAAAATTATCTTTTGTATAAATTTTTAATAACTACATGATCTTCATGAATAACACTTGCTCCACATTCTGCTACAACTCCCGTCAGTCACCGGGCAACTCAGGCTATGCATATTCCCTTCACGCAGCTCAAAATAACACCAGAAGTGGTGGGGTTGGTTTTTTGGGGTCTGTTATTTTCATCAAGATGTCACAAAAACATGTGCTTTTCAGCTGATTAGGTTCACACAGCTGTGTTAAATATTTGATATCAACCCCATCTTGGTTACACCAGTCTAGTTAAGTATGCAACTTCCTAGCTATGCAATAATATACTACTAAAGAAGATCGCTCAGGCTTCTTAAGAAACAATTTTAAAAAATAATGCAGTTCCATTAAGAGACATATCATTTTCCTCTTTTTAAAAAAATCCACGCACCCACCCTCATGGAATATCATATCTGTCTAAAACACCAAACTAGTTCCTTTTGTTGCAAGTAAATAAAACAGCGGGAGGGTACCTTAGCAGACATTTCCAGGTTCTCTTCCCAAAACTAAAAATGCATTAAAATGGCGATCGTAAGAGGAGGCTACTCTATGATACTCACTAGTTACCTATCACTGATAACACCACCTTCTCTCCAAATTCATGTTAACATATGCAATCTTTTTTATGTCAGCCCAAGTGATGATTTGTCAAATACAAAGACTGCATTGAAATACATAATCACAACAAGCAGATCTGCAATTACACAATTACCACAAATAAGCCTCCTAGCCATGTAACAAAACACAGTAAGACTATGATGATATATAACTATATTTATCAGGGGGGAGGGGATAAAAAGAAAAAGTTGTATTTTTGTGCAATGCTAACTGTGAAATAAAAGATAAATGAATGTGGGAGAAGTATACACAAAACTGCAGCACAGTATTTTTCAGACAAAAGTTATGTAAGGCTAACTTATCACCTGTGCACTTCAAAGACTGTTTTCCTTGAAGATCTCTCATCCAAATATAAAAAAGTGTGGAATCAAACAGTACTAAGTCACAGAATTTGAGAAGATTACAGTTACAGCAATACAGTTCCAAAATAGCAGTTTTGCTGCTACAGTATTTTCACTTTCTCTTATAAATAGGAGTAAATGGGAAGAGTAAACAAAATATAGTTTTCTATAAAGAAACAGAAACTAGACAAAGTATTTTTAAATTAAAGCATACTTAAACAAAACGGCCACAACACTTACACAGCCTAGGAACACCATATACTCAGTAGTGGTATAATTAGTAGTGGTACAATTAAAAAAAAAAATCAAGTTGCACAAATTCTAACTTAGCTGCAATGGCACAATGATCTGTTTTTTTAAATATCCAACTTCTCCCACATTTTTTTCCCCAGGAGGCATTTCCACATATAAAAATATGATTACTAGAGACTTTCGGTTGCCTTGGCCTTCTATGGTTGAAATTTAAAATAAGCCCTTGTAAGTATTCTCAGGCTAAGAAAAAAAGAACAGCTGAATTATTAGTGAAGAGTCTAATTCTCAAGACATTAAAAGCATGCACCTTCATTCATGGTTGCATACACGTTAAATTATGACACTTTAGAAGTCAAGCCATGTGCTATGAAGGACGTTAAGAACAACTATACACTGCTTTTCCATGGTCAAACATCAGCGTGCTAAACATTTCATTTTTCCCCTTAGGGGTTTCTCTTGCATGGACTTGTATAATGACTACTTTAAACTCAAACCAGAAAAGACAAGAAAGCTGGAAGTACTAAAAACCAAACTCCTGAAGTACTGGAGCACCTCAAAATATCTTTTAAGGAAGAGAATCAGTATTATAATTGTTCTACAAAGGGGAGCTCAAATAGAAAGTGAGCTACTGAAGGCATGCAAGAATTGTGTGGCAAAGCAAGCCCTTAAACCCATGATCAGCAAGTACCTTCATGTTGCGACATTCTTCCTGTCTGAAAGATTAAAACAGAAACCTAGAGCATAGATTATTTTTCAAAATACTGTTCATTCTTCCCATAACAATATCATCTGCTGCAGTGTCCATCCATTCATCTATTGGGGGGTGGGGGTGTTTTAGAAAAAAAAAAAAACTGAATAAATCAATGACTTTATTATCAGAAATCACAGCAAAGGAATCAAACTTACAAAGTTGACAGAAAGAGTTCCTTTGCGTTGCCTCATCTGCATTCCAAATGCTTCTGATCTGGTTCCCTTGCGTCTTCGTGTCACTTCATCTGGAAGTAAAATAAAGTTAAATGTTATTAATACCACATCAAGATAGACTTATCTTGCAAAAACACCACAGATGTCAGCCTGGTACCCCGCCTTTCATATCAGAAACTACCTGACAGTCCAAAGAAAACAAAACTGCCTTGTTATACCTGGCCAACCTAAAATAAACAGGGATTAGCAAAACATATTTTGCTTATCCTCACAGGTGATCCCAATCGCCTCACAAAACAGAGTGAATTACACTTATAATTTGTGCACTTAGCTGGTAGGATCAGTTTCAGTATTGTCAAATCCTGTTTTCCCTTCCAGTCACTTAGTTCATGCAACAGCTGCTTAATTGTTATTGTTACTATATAACGCATAAAGGGCTGAAACTTTGCCAAGTTACATGAAGTACCCTGTAAGTCTCTCTCATGAATGAAACCCTAGAATACTTAGCTTTCTTTTTCCAGTTATAATGATTTGCTTACTTCTTAATGTTGTCTCTAGAGACATGCAGAAAGATTTAACAGCCTCGTTACTTTACAAAGCGATGAGCCCAAGATTTAATTACCCTCTTTATCCTTTGCTCCCAATGCCAGCCCCATCATCTTGGGTCCAGCTCCAAAGATCTGCAGCTTCTTCAGTTCAGTATTTCTACTCATTTCTCCTGCCTCCGCCTAAAAATAAAAACAAGACCACATCAGCACAAACCATCTATATTTCCCCTCCCGGTCTCTTCATAATTTGTTTATATTCCACTCTCTCACATCAGCTCATCAAAAGAAAGGAAACAGAGGCACGAAAAGACACAATTTTCTGTTCCTAATGCCAATGAACAAATGCAAATGGAATAAAAGACAACATTGTTGTCCCAACTTTCCAAATTATTTCCCATTTACGATTACAGATAAACTACAGAAAGCCACCTATACAGCAAATAAGAGAACTAGGTTTGACATTTAGCAAAAAAATAAGTAAGAAAAATGCCACAGCAGTATTTTCCAAAATCACCATGATTCAGTCAAGTGCCTGAATGTTAACACATCCTGTTTCAACAGGATTTTTTTATCTGCTTCCTTGAGTAGACACATACACAACACAAATGAGTTCCAACCTACTTCCTTACGCTTGGCTGCTCCTGGGTTTATTTGTGATGAAATGTTATGAGTACAACTCTTGAAATCACACCTATTCATGGTGCCCTTGCAACCTCAAAATCAGAGGTGAGAAGACCCATTAGGAGACAACTCCATGCCCCTGACAGTGTTGTTTCCTGAAGTGTTCTGTTCAACTGAACTTCTTCCTGTTTCCCCATTACTCATCTACCTCATTTTCCCACATCATTGCCACTAACCTAACAGCAAAAAGAACTTCCGTATTCTGTTTTTACCTGCAATGCAAGCACTTTGGTATTTTTCTTTATGTTGCCTCCTTATACTTTGAAAACGCTTTCTAAGCTGATCTAGAAAGCCACCAAATTCTCACCACTTGCAATCTTCCTCCTGAAATTCACTCATCTTAGAAGATCTCAGCAAATCTAACTCCAACAAGGTTATCTTCAAGTAACTTACTGATGACACTTCACCTGTTGTTTTCCAAAGAGTTATGGCCTGATATATCATGCATGAAATAAGCTCCCTTGGGGTGACATGCACTCAATTTTTAATCAATAAACAACAACAACAACAAAAAAAAACAAGTTTAAATGCACTTGCAATAAATCTAAAAGAAAGAAGATAATTTCCATTTATTCAGTCTAAATCAGTTGTCTTTCTTGCTTCCAGAACACGTTAAAAGAGATACTGTCTCCTAGGCATTATTACTCTAAGGAATTTTTAGTGATATTTAGAGTCCCTGTTCCCACTGAACTGTGTATGCAGTATGCTAATCGGCATCCTTCCAAACTGATTATTTCTGATATTCTAATTTTGCACATTTATAAATTCTATGTTGCTATTAAGTTATTTTCACTTTAGATATATTTTACCAACTTTGTAATTCCACACTGAAATTGCACACTAACTGGCAAATTTTTCTCATAAACTCCTCACTTTTTGGCTAACAAGTCATAAGAAACACTGACTTTTTTGCTGTACAGGAAAGCCTGCCACCTGCAGACTTCATAGTCCCTCAGTTCCCATTTGAAATTCATTAACAGCTCATCCTTTCTCTCAACTAACTAACAGGACTTGACAGCATCAACCCACATTACATTTCTCAGCACAGTACAGTTTTCCATCATTTCAGCAACATTTATGAACAATCTCCACAATTTCTCTCTCCTGCTATTGTGACCTAAGATAATTTTCTCAATGATAACTGTAAAATAATTTTACTATCGTATTTACTAAAAGTAAATCATTAACATGCAGCAACATC
Source organism: Aptenodytes forsteri (assembly GCF_000699145.1). Lineage (NCBI taxonomy): Eukaryota > Metazoa > Chordata > Aves > Sphenisciformes > Spheniscidae > Aptenodytes > Aptenodytes forsteri. The sequence continues at coordinate 184,038 of NW_008796213.1, read as the reverse complement.
TCTTCAGTTTTATAGCTTGTTTAAAAATGCATTGCCTAAATATATTTTCATAACTCCATCGCCCAGATTTACTTGGATTCTACTAAACCTAAGTGGATGCATTCCATTCATGCTTAGGTGGAAAAAGCTATACAGTTTTCAAAAAGAACAGGTTGCATATTGAAATGGAAATGTTTTTTAAAAATCAGATTCCTATATAACATTATGAACACTGCCAGGATATTGATAGTTTAAGGTGTGAATACCAAAAGCATTCAGAAGCCTCAGTGAGTAGTCTTTCTGCAGTGTCCTTTAAGACTGTTTAAAAACCGCCAAACTCAAAACTGTGAATGCATGGAAGCGGAAATCTTGCATTTCTTGCCATTTTCTCTTTGCTAACGACACAAAACACCACCACACTTTTGCATTATATTTTTTCCATATAAGCAAAATGAACTTGATTAAACTGTGATTCTATTCTAGGCTCCTCTTTTTCCTGAAGGATGCAGACATATTTTTGTTTCTTTTACCTTCTCAACTGAAAGTACAATCCAAAGGCTTTTCTTGTATATGGGCGAATCCTAATAACATGATCCAGTTATACTGAAGTCACACACTATCTTTTTCTGTTGTCCCACCCTCATCAACTCTGACACATTTGCATCCCCACCCCTCCACCCCCAATGCACAAGACCAGAATAGTTACAACCAAGAATCAAAATTTGTACGTGCTTTGGGCATTTGTCAACATCTCCCAGAGTTCTTTTGTTTCACACAATTATTCCCATGGAAGGAAATCTTTCAAATTAAAAAGAAGGAAGCATATTTTATTAATTCTGTAATCAACCAAATTTGTAAAAGAAACCTGAAAGCAGATATACTACTTACAATTGGTTTTAATTTTTCAGAAAATTCTCTGGACCTTAAGTTAATATCCTTTGAAAAGACAGCACTTCATTATCTTTTTGTTCCATTTCTCTACCAGAAACCATCATGATGTAACCTCATTAGACAAATCCCTTGCCAGTTAAAACACACCCTAACAGATCATCTATGAAGATATACCACTCTTTTCTAAGAAAGAAGTATTCTCCTAAATTTAACCTTTCCTTAAGGATATTCTCTTTTCCTAATGTAAGTTCATTCTACTTTTTGTTGTCCTTTTCTTCACAAGCCTCTAGTAATTCAGTTGCCCTTCTCCAGTTTTTATTTGTGATAGCTTTCTTCAGAGAAAAGTGAAAGAGAATGAAGCATTAAGTTTATTTTTGAGCAGAATCTCTCATCACCAAATTATCCTCTTCCTATTCAGAGACAATGTATTCAACTGACATTTGCTTGTAGTATCCAAAGATTCCCAACCCATCTTTCACAAAGGAGAATTCTCATTCCCTATTTTCTTTCATTTTTCACTTTCTCTAAAAATTCAAAAATTTGCTTTTCGAAAGTCTGCCACCCGCTTCTACTGCTGAGGATCTTTGTTTATTTCAGTAATTTCTGATTACTGTCTTTATGCTTTCTTATTCATCACCCATTCTTAGGTAAGTTATCTGCAAGAGGAAGATGCAGAGCATTTTTGGAAAAGTACTTTTAGCACTTGGAAAAAATCTACTGAGATGCAGAGGTCAGTGTAGTTATCCATGCTCACCACCCAGGCATTGGACTACTCGGCACGCTACACACAAATCATTCAGGTGTTTCAGCTAGAGCAGAATGACATTTATTTAGCAGGTTTTTACATTACTGGCATATTACCTGTCCTCTGAAGACTATCTAGACACTCTCTGGTACAGTTCCAGGTATGCACTTCAAACAATAAACAAAGTCCTGTCTACAATAAGGAGGTGCACTGAAATCTGGAACAATTTCTCAATGTTTCCCAGATATTTACACTTCTACCATGTTGCGCTACTGAGAACAAATCTGTTTCTAAATACAGTTCCAGAGTTGACTTAAGAGTTATACATAGCTTCCAACACAGCCAAAAAATACTTCTCTTGGCTATGCAAGTAGGTTGAGTTTTTCCTGTATTAAAGAACTCATTTGAGCCATTTTAATAACTGTAATGCTTAAAAGATAGCGTGGCTACAGGGCTAATAAAAGGTACTTATATATACACACACACACTTTTTGCAGATGACCCAAGTAAAATCATCTCTCTCATTTCTGAAATGCAGCCCCTTTAAATGAAACGAAGCAGCTATACTGTGCCACGATAACCACAGAATCATTTTTTCCAGCAAGGAAAAATGAGAAGTACCATTATTCTACTGAAATCAGCAGGAGAAAAGATCCCACAGGATCTTAATAACATAGTGACACCTTTATACCATGCACGAGAAAAAGGGCATACTGGCATTATCCCACAAGATTTGTTCAAATCCAAAGCAGAATTCCACCTAACGAATGACTGTGGCAGTTCCTGCAGCGTTCTCAGTTTTTCTGGATAGCTCACTAACAACACATGATTCGAGACACCTGGTAAGATCATAGCCTGAGACTGCTTGTGTGATGCATTGTTATATGGCTATGATAAGTAACATCATCAGCTTCAGTAAGTTGAGAAAACAAACTAAAAAAAGACAATTTAGTCTAAATCAATCATGGCATCAGAGAAAAAGATGAAGTTTTATAAAGGATACTCAAATCTCTCAGTGACAAGAAAGATGGATTTGAAAAAAAGCAGTTTAAGAGCATTTGAAAAAACTTTTGTGGTGCTTAAAATAAGTCTAGAATGGCATCAAGCAAGTAGTAAGTTTGTTGCATATAAAACCAGCTTTCGCCCATGTCCCGCTGACTGGCCAGCAGGGAGCCACTAGACCTGCTGTGAAGAGCCTTAGGATGACGCCTGCAATAGAAATCTTTGTCAAGAGGTGAAGGCCTGCTTTAAATAATGCAATAGAAGCAATGGAGCCATCAGGACAAGCCTCCAAGATTACTTCTGATGGTGAAGCATTTAAAATGGTGGTGATTCAGTTTGATTTGCGATTTACTGGGGGGTACTCCCAGGATTTAGTATCACCTAGTACAATGTCAGATGTTCCTATAACACCACTAATCCAGATGAAAATAAACTGCTTTTCAGTAGAAAAACTGTGGAAATCCTATACAGTTCCAGCCATCACTCAGCATCTGCCCTCATATCCGTTTCATTTCTTCACAAAAACAGTCTGTCCAGCTTGAGATAATTAGTCCCAAGTGCAATTTCCACAATTAACGAAGACTTAGACACATATTTGCATTCATATAACTAAATGGCATATTTTAAAAAGTTTTTAAAAACTTTTCGAACTTTGCACAAGCAGAAACTTCATCATTTCACAAATGGCTTTTTATCTGTTTAGTTTCCACAGCTATATTGGCTACCAAGGTACATAGGCCACTTGTCAATAAACAAAAAGCAGCTTTTGAAAGTTTTTAGATAAACAGAGCATCTACCGTAAGCAAATCAGGCTTCAGAGAGACATCCTTCTCTGGATTTTATTTAAATGAAGACTGCTTCCTGGTGGTACTTTTCAGCACGCTCCCACAGCCAGACAAAGGCTGTTGCGCTGCCAACACTGCTGCGCTGGTGGAAGGAATAAGTGTTCTCTGTCCGTAAGAGCCAACTAACAGGGGTACCTGGGATTTGACGCGCCTCGTTCTCTTCAGCACAACGTTCATTCTTGAAGCCTGCTTTGGGGAAGCCTGGGCATCTGAGCTGAGGTCCTCAGCCTCCACTTTTTCTTTAAGGTCCAAGTTTGGCTTTTGGATGCCCTAGAGGATCAGAGCACAGGACACCAGGTTGATTGATCAGGCAGTGCTGATCATTTCATGGTCTGTGAATCATTCTGTTTGCTAAGAAACAGGATGAGTGAAATCACACAGCATTACACATGCCATTTGGACAAGAGGCCAATTAATCCACGCACCGTTTAAATAAGGAAACTGAATCTCAACCGCCAGCTTATCAAGAAAGAGACAAAGACATCTTTCCAATTAATCATATCATCTTTTGCCCTGTTTTCCTTCCCAATAGGGTTGGCCTCAGTCCTATAAAGAAATGGCTATCAGAAAATAACTACGCAAGGTCACGTTACAACTTCTAGCACTATTCTGTCACAGGTTAAGTATGAGGGTGGTTCTAAGTTTGTTTACATAGCCAAAGCTTCTAAAAGCGTAGACTCTATGTCCTAGTTTCGTATGCAATAACAAGTAGCATTCTACATGCAGTTTGGGTCCCCTCTTCATATCGTGAAAGAGAAGCGTCTCACCATAAGGCTAACCCCAGACTGGAAGAGCTCATAGGGGTATAAGATCCGTTCGTAATGAGACTTGAGCAATGACCCTGTGCCTTTTCCTGGCAGGTAGCCAAGCCGACTTGCCACTTTAGACCATTTCTTCTCTTTAGTGACTACTTCAAAGCCTCCTTTGTTGGCAACAATCTGAAACACATAAATAAAAAAGTTAAGGGTTTTGAGCTGCTCTCACCACCTTGCATAAACCAAGAATCAATTAAACCAACCTAAATGTTAAAAGGTTCTATTGAGAAGTGACAGAATCCTGAATTTAGTTTTTGTTTCCTGCAGGACTAGTACTTTAATAACTAAGCACTTACTTATCCTCATTACTTAATGCATTTAACATCACAATTTTCCTAGTAAATGTAAATTGCATACTGTCCTAGACAGGAGGAGTCCAACAACTAAGATTTATGACGTGTTGGAAAGCAAATACAAACCCCACCATCAGAACAAACTGAAAACTTAACTCCCACCAGACTTGTACTCTGATGCAAAACACAAGTCTGGCCAGAAGTGAAGCCCATTTAAACAGACCCCAGGCAGAAGGAAGCATTGGAGCTCACAACTTCAGAGTTATAAAAACTCTCACAAAACCCTGAATGGAAGAGAGACTACTGTAAAAAGAGGAGAAACTGAATTTACCTTCCAATTAACTCAGTCCAGTTTTTACACCTGACTTCAATTGGTTTGAGTCTAGTAATTCACATACAGAACTATCACTGCTTACATATAACTAATATGTACATAGAATGAAAAAAGACCATTTGCCTCCAAGCAATGATCATAATAGCGTATGAGTTGCTTGCTCAGAAACACTGGCCACAGTTCCATTGCCTCCATTCCCTTTACAGTTTCACTGCCAAGTAGCTTTAAACCCAAATGGACTGTAATTTAATTTATATTACTGTAAGACTAATAGCATTTCTACAACAGTGTAGTTTTGCATTACATTTCTTTACACGAGGACCAAATTTCATGCTTTATGTTTCACAGACTGTTAGAAAACTCAATGCAAAAACATTTTGTTACTGGAGTGAAATTTACGGTTTACTTTTGAGGCTGAGGTAAATTTAAAAGCCTAATTGTGACAGTGACAAATAAATTAATTAATTCTGGCTCTTCCTATAATCAGAGATAGCTACACTTAGATTAAACGTTAATATTATTGACCATTATTTTTCCTCATATATACAGCAAAGTACTAGAAAAGCCATTTTAAATGAAACTATACCTAAATTTCAACTTATCTTCAACACATCCATGAAAAATTGATTTCTAAAATTATCTATACATGAACAATGGCTAGAGAAGCCACTAAGTAACCAAATAAGCTTAGACCGCTATCTGCAAATTAATTCTGGCTCTTCCTATAATCAGAGATAGCTACACTTAGATTAAACGTTAATATTATTGACCATTATTTTTCCTCATATATACAGCAAAGTACTAGAAAAGCCATTTTAAATGAAACTATTCCTAAATTTCAACTTATCTTCAACACATCCATGAAAAATTGATTTCTAAAATTATCTATACATGAACAATGGCTAGAGAAGCCACTAAGTAACCAAATAAGCTTAGACCTGCTATCTGCAGTCAACTAAAAAGTTCCAGATCATAACAGTGACCCAGATATTTCCCAGTACCACTATGATATTCTGCATATCCCAGCAAACCACCATAGACAAGAAAAAAAAAAAACCACAACCAAATACTGAAAGACATTTTATCAGCTTTTCTCTGCATTTTATCAGTAATTCCAGACTGTCCAAAAGACTATGGCTTCTTTCCTTAAAAATAAAATCTATTCAGATCTTTACATTTTTACTTACCTAAGAGAAGTAAATGGATGATGGGGAATGGAATGGAAACTGATGCTCTAACCTAGAAGCACTAGAACTACCTTATCTTAATTCCTTACCTCTACCATATCTTAATTCCTTACCTTGCAAGAAGAAATCTACCTATTTATATTAAGAATCCATCCTTAGCAGGTAAGTTTATAACAGTACATATATTTTACCAATAAAAAAAAGCAAATTCCAACATAGATATTATTTCTGTGCAAACTTTGAAAAAACCCACACCAAACACCACCATAGTAGTATAAATTTCTAGCCAGCCTTAAGCCTAGCCTGTTTTGGAATTTAATTAAAATAATTATTCCAGAAGTTGACATTATAAACTCTCAAAGATGCATGTTTATGTCATGTGGAAAACCTCTATTATGAGAGAGGAAGGAGCAATTACAGCAACAATTCATTACAGAATTGCTAGGTCAGGAGCTGAACTGCACACCTCAAAAACCACCTCCTGCAGCTCTACCATACGTAAAAAAGGAGAACTAAAAAGCAGGTGGCCAGCTGACATCAGGATGTTCAAGCTGTATACAAGGTAATGAATACATGCTGTGTAGAATCCAACCAAAGGCAATAGATTTAACTATGCCTGACATGTCTGCCATAACCATTCAATTTAAAAATTCTCTTTCACTACATTTTTTTTGTCCACACTCTCCCATTTCATCTCTGTGTTAATGAGATTAATGCTGTAAAACAAGCCCTCCCTGTTGCTTGGCTTCTTGAGCTTGAATGAAAAATGAGGTCCCTGTCTGACCAAGGCCTACAATTGCTTACTCACCTTGCTCAGAGCATAGAGATCCAGTATTTTTCTCTCCACCACAGGGATTTTTAAATTGGATCCTTGGAGTTCCCAAAATTTTGCTAACTGATCCAAGAAGTCCAGCTTCACTCTTGTCATTGCCTGCAATCAATAAAGACAGACATACACGTATGTCCCAAAACAAGCATGACAATACCTTACAGTCCTGAGAAAAAACATGACAAGCTTTTACAGTGTTTACATTTTCAAAGTGTAACTTGGCAAGTGAGGTATTTCTTAGTCATATTAAAAAAAAACCCTTGAAATAGAAATACTGATAAAAAGAAAGATCTTTACAAACGGAAAATTGTATATGCTTTTCTCTCTGCATTTAAGATCCTATAAACCAAACTCCTACTTAACAATTTATTGGTATGAAACCAAAATGTGTACTTATGAAAAATCAGCATTCCAGGGAGAAACACAAGAGCAATTAATAAACTATACATTGGGGGGGGGGGAGGGGCGGGGAGTTACAAACAGGTTTTATATATGCCTTAACCATACAGAAGAGCCTCCTCCCTTGAGTATTTTTGGAGTACTCAAATCACTTTCCATAAGGAGACCCATTTACAAGCCAAATGATACATGATGTTTTGGTATATGAACAGAGCAAGGCTTTGAGAAATGTTGTAGAGAAAAGGAAAAACCAGGGCAGAACGGGACTCATACTGCTTTCAAGAAAGCTCCCATACATTTTTGAATCGTAAAATTAACCAACCATAATAAGCCTATCAAAAACCAGTTCATTTTGAGGCTTAAAAGGCATTATCAAAACAGTATAAGGTAACCAGGGACTTAAGAACAGCAGTAAATATTTTAAGAGAAGAAATTCATTGCCTGTGGAGCTCTGAAGGCTAGACACTGGCTGCTCTTACTACACAACATGGTACTTGGCATTCATTTTGGACATTTCCAGTTGAATGTGAAAAACTCTTGTGGTTATTTTGGGTAATAAAATAAAAACCAGACTTTTCTCAAAGCCGTGAAGAGTGATTTTATATGAACTCTGCCACTGCCAAGTATAAACACCGATGTGGTCTATGGGTTTCTAAAGTCTCCCCCATCCAGAAACCTGCCAAGATGCAAATCTCAAGCAAGGAGACCTACTGCTTTCAGTGCAAACACAAAATTATATCAACAGTGGAAAAGCTCACCTCCAGTTCATTCAGGCGCTGAATTCGTGGAGTGAAACGAAAACTTTGTACTTCACATGCAAATGGAGGCTGCCAGTCCTGAACAGAGACAGAAAGACATTTTATTGCTTCAGGAAATTTCTCAAAAAATGCACAAAACATAAGACCCTAACAATGTCTGAATAAACAAGCTCCCAATAGTAAATTAGTTTTTCAGTACAACTGGTGATACCATTTTCCAATTTTATTACATTCTTGTGCTTTTAAAATAACGTTCTTCCCACAATATTTTAGCTCTAAGAAAGAACCTCACAGAATTAAAAATATAAAAGAAAATACGGTTCAAAGCATTTCAGTATGCATTACCTCATACCGAGTTTAAATATGAGAGATATCCTGTAGCTTTTTGGTTATTCATTTACTTTAGAACAAGTTCCATATATCCTGCACATTGCAAAATTCTCACCGTCAACAGTGATGAACACTAAATAAAGCACATTATTATGCATCTAACTTTCTTCATGTTTGTCTACAGTCATTTCAATAAAGATAAGACCACCAGTCAGGAGTCCAATTCTTTAACAGAAATGCAACCTTAAATAATGACTTTGTCAACACAGTCAGCAGTCGGTTCAACCACAAGTGCCTCCTAGCCCCATCTCTCAAAACTGTATTACGACATCAAAACACATGTAATTCAGCTTTTTAGTACTTTTTAAGAAAGCTTAAGTTATAGTAGATTGTCTACCTGGCAGTAAATACAACAGAGTAAGGACACCCCATTCCAGGTGGACAAGCCACACTAAATATTTATTATTTGCACTGCTGCAGCACATAAAGGCCTCAAGCACAATCGTAAAATATTTACAGCTTCTAATAATGGAAAAGAATAATAAATCAGTAAGGTTAGTAAGAGGCATCTGATTTAGTCCTTATTGCAGGTTGCAAATCAACCTGACGCATGCATCCTGCAAAACCCTGCAATGCAAACAGCCAAGCAACCACGGAGAAATACAAATGCGTTCTATGGCCAGGAAAGTTCTAGTTATTCTCAATGAACGGGATCCGGATCAGTTTCTTGTGGCCTCTCAACCTAAGCCATTCTGCTTATTTTAGAAAGGGCAGCCCCTTGGAGGTCAAGTTTTCACCACGTCATTAAACCAACTAAACAGATTCCAGCAACCCGGACGGGTCAGAAGGAGAGGAAGGATCATGAAATCTAATCAGCAACCCCCGTATCCAAGTTGTTCTCAGTTACAGGCTCTCTCTTCAGTTTCTTTCATCCTCTCCCTCAATATTTTCAACTCTCTTATTTTACGGCTGTAGTTAAAGTTTATGTGTACTTTAATTATGAAGTGATCTAACCGCCTTTTGCCAAAGTGCCTGATGTTCTCGTCTAAACAGTTTACCGGGTCACAGGGCAAGTCATCATAAAATAACGATCAAATCATCGGCGAGATTAAGCTTCTACCGTCTAAACTGCTACGCATAAACATAATTCCCCTGCACAAACAGGTTGGCCGCACTTCTATTAACACTTTAAAGATCACGTTTATAAACAACGATCCATTAAAAAGAAATACCTTCCCTCCTCCCTCTCCCCCCTCCCGCAGCAAACGCCTGATTTCACCCACGATGCCTTCGCAGTTTTCCCAAGCATGCCGTTGGGTTGTTTGGTTTTTTTTTTTAAAGTAAAAAGAGCGTGAAGTCCCGGACACCGCCACGCACTACCAGCTTCCCACCTGCTCCAACGCAAGCCCTACAAAACCCAGCCCCGAGGTCAAAGGCTACCTGGGTTCCTCGGCGTCCCCGGCGCGGACACCGCCGAGGCCTATGGAAGGCGA
>NW_008796213.1:170694-172849 GCF_000699145.1 Aptenodytes forsteri | reverse complement strand
GGCGGCGGGGGGGGGGCCGCCAGTCGGCCCCGCGGCCGGACGCGGAGGCGTCGGCTGGGTGCCGTCCGTGGAGGCCTGCGCTTGTGACCCTGCGAGGCGGCTGCTCCGGCCGCTCTAGAGTTTTAACCTCAATTAGCCAGTGCTAACGCCAGCCAACGTACATTTCTGGTGGCGGCTCCACCGCCTCTGGCCCCGGGCGTCCCTCTCGCTGCTTCTCCGTTTAAGGTCTCAGAAGCCCGGGTAGGAATTAATTACAGGGTTGAGCGAGGTGCTCCGCAATCGACCCCCAGCCCCTGCCTTACGTATAGATACTCTGCTGATCTCCTCCTCCCCATGCAGAACGTTGTGTCTCCAAAGTCAAGCGCTCACAAGTTGGAACTCGCCTGGCACCTCTTTCACCCATCCCTTACGACATAGTCTTCACAGAAGAATCGGCGGGTTGGTTGGTTCCTTTAACCAGAAACCTGCCTTCAGTGTTCGCCATACTCCACGTTTCACTTTACCCTTACTGTTTACTCCAGCCTTGCTCCTGCTGTACTATTTCAGTCTCAGGAAAAGTTTAATTTCCTCCTCCCGTTACCGTGAGGCTTACAAGATCCGCCTTAGACGGGCTAAAACATTCACGGGCATCGCTTCCCGGCCAGATTGAAGAGGCGTCGCCCACATCGTACGTATGGGAAACAAATGGCTCCGATGTGAATGGCTAATGTTGACAAAAGTTATAGGTGAGAGCAAACCGATCTTACAAAACACTGAGTGAGTTTACCAATGGTTATTGTGTTGTTGCAACGTCGTCTTATATTTGGCAGGGGGTTCCTGACATGGATGCCTGATATTTTTATGACTGTAAAAACATGTGGAGTGCAGATGTTTCCTTACCAGTATCTAGAAGTTGTATTTCTACGTACTCCTGCCATTTTCTTCCCCTCTTTTATTATTTGGTTGTGTCTCTGAGCTGTAACAGATTCTTCTGAGGAAATGTATGTGTATGTGTATTCTGTTCCCAACAGGAGAATCGCCGTCGTACCCAGTGTCCAAGATAAGCAGTGGTTTAGCCAGGAATACTAGGGGGGAAGAACTCCATGCTAGAAAGCACCTAATCCATGCAAAAGCTTTGTTTTGAGAACCAGTGTTTTGCTGATTTCCTTCTGGGCTGTTCAAGGCTGTTTCAGTTTTGCGTTAGTATGTTCGGGCTAGCGGAGGGCTCTGGAAGGCGCTGCTGGGAAGGGTGCAGGTTTTCCCGACAGAGTAAAAAGCGAAAAATCCCAAACAACCGGTGAGGGGGCCTTTTTTCATTCTGTCGGTTCTGCAAGATACCCTTTTTGCAATGGAATTTTACCCTTTTCCCCATTAACCCCCTCCGTTTTGGGGGCTGTTGGCCGCCGGAACGCCGGGCCATGCTGGGACGTGTGCACCCCACGTCAGTCTTGATTCTTCTCGGTCATCTGGAAGTTATTTATCACTTCAGCCCCTTGTACAATGTATTCAACTGCTTTATGAGAAGTGGAGAGAGCAGCTAGTCTCGCCACGGATAAAAGCAGCCTTTCTTCTGAGCTTTGCCCAGAAAATGATCTCCCCTCCGCTTTTCTCTGTTGATTGAGAAAATTGATTTGAAGAAGAACCTCATGGTTTTGTAAGTAAGCCTGGTTTGTTTTTTGGTTTGCGTTTTTTTGTAATACGGAACATCCATTTCTTTAAATAAACAGTTAAGGAAAAAAGCTGGCTTATCAGCGTGCAGGTTTTTTTCCGGCACGCTTAGCGACTGAATTAGGAAACAAGTGTATTGCGTAAGTTGTGAGAATACCACCAAGCGCTGCTGGGTACGGGAAGATATGGGGGCGGGAAGGGGGGATGAAGAGGCTAAAAAGCATCTACATGATCTAAAAAACACACGTGGATATTCAGCCAGAACTTGAACCAGTAACTTCTCGCCAGCGCGTCACAACCCCCGTGTTTCGTTCAGTTCGTTTCCAAAGAAAAATGGATGTTTGGGGGTTGGTTTTTTTGCCGCTGTCGATGGAATGAGTTCCCACTGCAGGTTGCGCTTATCTTGCCCGCAGCCCTACGCCCTGCCATCATAAAAACAGCGTTGCTAAGCGAAGGCCCCGTGTTTCTTCCCCAAATACCGCCCCCCCCCCCCGCCCCGGGGTGGGTC
>NW_008796213.1:166523-170285 GCF_000699145.1 Aptenodytes forsteri | reverse complement strand
CCCGGCCGAGCCACGGCTCGAAGCTTCTGTCCCCTACCCGCGGCGAGCCCGACCCTTCCGTAGGGGCGCCATGAGCGCGACGGACTGCTCTGCGGGGACCTCCCCTCGCTCCAGAAGGTAGTGTGGGGGCTGCCTCCGCAGTCACCCCGCGCCGAAACTGCTCTGCGGGCTCTAGCCCCGGAGCTCTTCCCTTTCTGTCCGGTAGCCAGGCTTAACGTAAGGCACCGTTTTGTCCGCTCTTGTCCCTGCTGCGCTTCCTTATCCTTACGCCTTTCCATTTCTACTGTTCTTTAGTTCAGTAATAAAGTATTCACCTTGTGCCTATGTTACCTGTTTTCTTCTGTTGCTGTTATTTATTTTTCCAAGTGTGTTGTTTAAGGCGTTTCTGGGCACAGCTGTGGGAAAGTTCCTACATGAAATAATCATATTATTACATATTAATACTTTCCTACAGTGCCAGGAGTTAAGGAGCTTGGCACGTCTTCATGGCTGTAGCACGTTGGGGTTCTGATCTAAGCAGCTTTGGTGAGCTGGTCCATAAAGGTCACCGCTGCCTCAGTGTCACCTGCCAGATCACTTTATGATCAAAGTTCTGGCACCGTCACTGGAATCAGATTCTGGACCGTGTTTTTGTTAAGCAGATCTTTAGTAAAGAGGCTTCTTAGCTTTAATTCTGTTACTCATGGTATCAATAAAAAAAAGTGTTTGTCAGGTCAACATAAATAATGAAAAGAACACTTTCCAAGAGAATTTTGAACTCTATGTGCAGCTCTATTTGCAAATTTGGTGCTTGTTTGAGCAGATTAAATGTTTGAATGCAGTAAACATCGTTTGAAAGAAAAATCAGATATGTGATTACACATACATATTCTTGATTTGATTTATGTAATATTGACATGTTTTCCATCTAGTACGTCAAGATTCAAGAACTTGGAAGCTTCTGTTTCACTGTCAAGGGTGGACAAGCTATGTGAGCCAGAACATCAAGTACACCAGAAAGGAAAGCGTGTAGATTCCTAGACTTACACCTTAAATTTTGGTGGCTGGTGCATCAGCTAACCTGAATTATTGTCTTTATTCAACAGTCTTTCTTTGGAAAGGGTTTTTCTCTCTGGATATCAGATAGTGATTCTGTCACAGATTATGTCTTCCTGTTTATCTTACAGTGGCTGCTGCTTCTAATTGCACGACAACGGACTTTTTCTCCCCTTTGTTGTCTCCTCCTTTTCTTTCCTCCTCTTCCTTTCGCGTTCGCCCTCCCCAAATAACCTATGAGACTTTCCTTCCATAACATTCTTCTTTCTCCATTTTCCATCAGTTGGCCCATCTCCACAGCATAGTAAGCCTGTGAGCTGTTCTATACCAAAGCTTTTGGTTCTCCTAAATGCTGTGCTCTCCTGTTAATACCCGGGGCACAGACAAGCTAATCTGTGTTTGAAATTGAACCTGTGTTAAAATTGAAAATCTATTTTTAACTATTTTAGAAAGCTTTTTTTATTTTATTGTCTGAAGCTTACATGTCATTAGAAACTGTTTCTGTCCAGGCTGGCAACCCCCCGTGTCTCATCCAGATATGCTAGTTCTCAGTCTCCGAGTCAGGAGGACTTTACTCCTCTCCCTTCAATCAGTGAGCGCTTGGCCTTTCTCCGTCCCTCCCGGGAGCTGCTGGAATACTACCGCAAGAAGGTCGCTGACTTTGACGAGGAACATGAGGATTTGGTAAAAAGGCTGGAGAGATACAAAGAAACGTATGATGAGCAGGTTAGGAAAAGAGTTTTTGAATGATGATGGACTATGTATCCTTACACAAACTTAATATTTTTCTTCAGTTTAAAACTCAGCACAGATGGTCTTATCTTACCAGTAATGTGGCCGAACTGAGCTAAGAAGAAATAAGAAGGTGTCAGGGTTTGATTGTAAAATCTAGCTGTCTGTCTTCTATCAAAGCAAACAGAAACATGCCTGTAGGATATTCTTCTATTCTTAAGTTATTACAGTTTGGTTATATCTTCACAGTGGATTGTTTGTTTCTGTTTCTTTAGAATCAAAGCCTGAGTTTAGATGTTCAGTTTCCATGTTGTCCAAGTTCTTTCCCTTGTTTCTCATAGTGAAGAATGAGTGGTCTTTTGTCCAAATTTAATGGGCTTTCAGATACAGATATAATTTGTATTTACGGCAATGGAATTTGTAAGCTTGGCCATAGGCTATTAAGCAGTATACTACACAGCAAATAAATGCGACTTTAAGAGAAACTCCAAAACCTAAAAATCTTTGCCTTTTAAGGGGAAGAAATCTTACGGAATATCTGTAAGATATTCAGTGCTCTGATATGCCTTACAGCATACATCTGTCTAGCAGTCATCTTTGTAATTGTGAATGACCCTTTGGGAACAGAATGATCACTTCCGAGGTGATCGAGGCCATGCTTGAAGCAGCCTAGAAGCCCTCGGGGAAATATGTGGCATACAAGTTACTTTCATTCAACATATGGGAAAAAGAGGGGCAGGTTCCAAAATAGTGCCTTCTCTCCTACGAGAATGGTTTTCTGAAAGGTTTGTTAATTTTCCACACCAGGTAGAAAATCATTAGTGAAACTTAGTAACTAGCCAGATTTCTCACTACTAAACCATATGGATATTTTAATGTTTATTCTTCAGTAATTTCTTTTAAGAGTAAGTGTTATTACAGAGGCTTCGCTAGGTTTTTGTTGATGTCGGACTCCCCGTAGCTGTGCCACTCTGACCGCCAGTGCAGAAGTGCAACCACTGGAAACTGGAGACCCTAGCTTGGGCCTTATTTGACTGTTGTATAGTGACAATGATTCTCAGGGCTCTGAACTCCCCATTGAAACATTTTATTTTTTATCATTTTTCCAATACTGCCCTCATCTGGTCAAATTCTGTAAGAGAATAAAATAATTCACTTGAACTGGCAGTTGTTCTATACCAGTTACAGGCTCAGGGCACAAGCAGTGTGGAGTTTGTAAGTGTTGCCCAATGCTCTCTATCATTTCAAGTACCTCATTCTCTCTACCTAGCACAAATTGCAATGGGAAGTACGTCAGCGAGAAGAGGAGATTGCGGAGTTGCAAAAGGCTTTGAGTGATATGCAAGTCTACCTCTTCCAGGAGAGGGAACACGTCCTTCGTCTTTACTCAGAGAATGACCGGCTGAAAATCAGGTGTGCTGTCTTAGATGGTGGGCTGGGTCACTGGCAGTAGCAATTCCATGCATTATGTTCTAGTTCTTATCCAGATCTGGAGTCTTCAGAGAAGCAATTATGCCACATTTCCCAGGGAGGTCTCCTATGAAATCGTACCTATCTTGGAGGTGGGATGCAATCTGTTGGGCTGCTAAATATGTTTCCACTTATTATTCCTCCTATTCCAATAGTAGAAGGAAGAGCAGAAGTTGAACATAGATTCAGATTTGAATTGTGAGTTGCCCGTTTGAATGTAGAGGTTCTGATTTAAGCAGACTGGTGAGTTGACCTTGGCTGGATGCCAGATGCCCACCAAGCTGCTCTATCGCTCCCCTCCTCAGCTGGACAGGGGGAGAAAAAATATGATGAAAGGCTCAAGGGTCGAGATAAGGACAGGGAGATCACTCAGCAATTACCTTCACGAGGAAACCAGACTCCACTTGGGGAAATTAATTTATTACCAATCAAATCAGAGTAGGGTAATGAGAAATAAGAACAGATCTAAAAAAAATCCACCTGCCCCCCACCCCTCCTTCTTCCCGGACTCAACTTCACTCCTCA
>NW_008796213.1:148529-165882 GCF_000699145.1 Aptenodytes forsteri | reverse complement strand
TGCCATGGGCTCTATCGGACATGGGGGAAGCTTCTGGCAGCTTCTCACAGAAGCCACTCCTGTAGCTCCCCCGCTACCAAAACCGTGCCACGCAAACCCAATACACAGACCTTGCACCTGCCTGGCAAAACTTCTTCCCTCAGCCCTAAAAACACTTAAGCTCAAATAGAAAATACAGACCAAAGCAAATAGTTTCCTCTCGCTCTATGAGATGATGTTGACAGCCATTCCTTTTTAATGCCATTCAGTTGGTGAACTGGAATATAACCTGCTGTACCAGACTAGCTGCCAGTGGCAAAAGAGTTCCCAACCTTCTTCAGAACATTTGTGGGTGATAGTATCAAGAGTTTCAAGAACTTAAGTCAAAACGTGTGTTGGTGTGCTTTGGCACTTCTCAAGAGTGTGACGAAAAGTCTGATACAGCCCTTAATGTAGTTTGCTTTAAAAACAATGGACACTTACGATCTCTTGAATGAAGTATCTGAAAGGATTTTAGGTAGTTCGTAACTCTGGAATGCAAATGCTTTACCACCATGTGCTATTGCTGTATCAGTCTATGTAGTATTGTCATATTTGAAAAGAGAAATGCTCCCCAATGCCAGCGGAATTGGTGGTCGTATTATATTGGCAACATCAGTAGTGTCTTTGCGAGTCTGTTCTTAAAGCAGTATTCTCAAGAACTGCAACGGTTTGGAAAACTTGTAAGCATTAACGAGTAAACTAGGAGGACAGTGTATCACAATGTCTTGATGTACTTAAAAATAGCAATGTGCTGACCACTTTCCTTGAATTCCAGGGAACTGGAGGATAGAAAAAAAATTCAACATCTTCTGGCTTTAGTGGGAACAGACAAAGGGGAAATTACATATTTTCACAAGGAGCCTCCACATAAGGCAAGTTCCATTTTTCTGTAGAACCCTGCTGTTGATTGTAACATGAAGATCTGTACCCCAGAGGCCGACCACAGACCAGATCTGTCCCACAAGTCAAAAGTTGCTAAATGAGCCCAAAGCAGGAGGGATCTGTAGCTCTGTAGCAACATCAGGTTTTAGTATAGCTGCTGACAGATAAGTAGGAACAAGCACACTGGAAGTAGGTCCTCTTAGCATCAGTCCCCTTCTGCCTTCAAAACATACCTCCAGATCAGCCTCCTAAACGTCAGATAGGAGTCTGAAGCCTGGCAAAAAATGGTCACTGAGAAGCTGGAGAGAACACTACAAAGGGAAAAAGAAAAAAAGGAAGTGTAGAAAA
Organism: Aptenodytes forsteri; assembly: GCF_000699145.1. NCBI lineage: Eukaryota > Metazoa > Chordata > Aves > Sphenisciformes > Spheniscidae > Aptenodytes > Aptenodytes forsteri. Next base: position 164,631 of record NW_008796213.1, on the reverse strand, counting down.
TGACCAGGTGCGGTGTTCAAAGATAAGCTATCTCAGAGTCCCTATCTCTTAGGGCATCAGTAAAGAATAAAGCAGTGTTGGGTTGCTGCAGCAGTTTCCTGGGCAGGAGACTGCAGAAGAGCCATCCCCTCTAGGCAATACTGTATCGTGTATTTCAGAAATAATGTCAAATTGATTAAATGGCAGCGCATATGAAGTGCAGTGTAGTTGAACCTACTTAAGAAAGTCACGGGTCATGAATGATTCGGACATACAGAAACTGTGATGGAATATAGGATTTGTCTTGGAATAAGGTGCAGAAAAAGGCTGAAATATGCTGCAGTGTTTGTGGTTGCTCCGCACTGCTCAAGCAGTTCAAAAATCTCACAGAAGCTTTAAAATTCCCTGATACAGGGTAGCTCTAAAATTAGGCCTATTATATAGCATCGACCTCAAGATAAGCATTGGGGTTATAAGCTGCTCCCTCATGGCCTCCTGTTTTTGTTAGGTGGGTTTCAGTTCAACAGTTGAGTTGTTTCAATAGTTTTATCGGTTAGCTTTTATCCCAGGCTTGTTCAGTAGCTTGAGTGAATATCCTGATAAGTCAAGCTTCATGTTTCTCTGTCTTGCTAAGGCAAGGAGGAGTATGAAAGAAGGAAATAACATAATCTTCATCTTTACCTTCCTCTTCTCCTCTCTGTCCCCAAAATGCTTCTTTTCCTGCTGAGGGTGCTGATTTTCATCCTAATGAAGCCAGCAAAGGCAGGATTACTTTCCAGTTGTTTCGGTGAAAAAAAATAGAGGCGGAAATGGCAAAACTCAGCCATGATAAAGGAAACTTTTCAACACGAACATTACACTTGTGAATGTCTTCCTTGTATTGTGGTAGAAGTAAGGTAATGCTGTTCTTTTGTAGATCTCATTTTACTCTAAGATTTGTTCTTGATCGTTGCAACTTTGGAGAAGTCAGATGTTCAGCACAGATATCTAATCTTGTTTCTATAGGTTACTGTTCTGCAAAGACCAGCTAAATCCAGAGAGTCACATGAACGAAATGATACTTCTAGAACAGGTACCACACCAAGCTGATTAACAGCAGCTCAGCTGTTGATACTTGTTTCTCTGTGTGTTTGTGTCCGGTATACCAAAATAATTCCTTACTGTGAGTACTTTGGTATACCTCTATTAAGTTCCCTAAATGTGTCTATGTGTACATACATATACATGCAGTACTCTTGGCTTCCCTTCAAAATCTTTTAAAATAACCTGAGCTGGCTCTCATGTCCGTGATCTGCTCAGCTAAGAAAGAGGCTGGTATGACCGTGGAGGCTGTTCTGGAACTATGCAGGTACCAACTGGACAGGCACCTCAGCCATTCCGAGGTGTGAGGTTCTGCCTGCCTTTAGTTTAGACAGTAGTGTGGGTCTGTATGCCTGCCTACTGATTTTCTCTTTTGACAGAACTGCCTCTTCCAAATTGACTGAAATTAGCTAACAAGCTCAAAACTTATTCAAGGCTTGATGCTTGTGCAGCTGTGTCATCTGCCTATTCATCATTTATTTAAGAAAACTTGTTAACTTTGCTTTCTATATATGCCAAGGAAATTAGCAGGTTGCCTAAATAGCGTGGGCTAAAGGTATGCGATCACCGTAAGTTCTGAAACTCTTTTCTTCCAGCTAGGCCTCCTAGAAGTCCTTGTGACTGTAGCAGTGGCAACCTTTTTCCTGTTCTTGTAGGCCTGCCAGAACATAGACTATTTCATGCTTGGAAAGGTACTGCAGGTAGATTGGAAAACCCTTTTCTACTTCGGTTAAATTTCTGCAATAGGCACCAAGAGGAGCACTTCAAAACCAGCAGCAAAAGGAGAGAAACCAGAAAGTCCTGAGAGATACCAGAGAGATAATCAGACACTTCTACTTCAGGTAAAAACATTTGCTAACCGATGGACATAATTCCTGGCTGTCCAGGAAATTATGCTAGACAAATATGCTGTCTGCTTAGATAAGATGTAGACATATCAATTTTATCAGTCCCCACATCTCACTATGGATTCCTACTTTCTACCAGTTTACTTAGCTGTTTCTTTGCGATGAATGTAGGCTTAGATTTAAGAACTTGGGTCTGATTCTGGAAGCTTTACATGAGCAGATGTTCCAGTAATGTCAACTGGAATGTGTTGCCATATCTCCCATAATTTGATTGTGGCTATGAATTTACATTAAACTCACATAAGATCTGTAGGGTTGGGTATTTTGTGGAGGTCTGACAAAGGCAATGTGTCTGAGACGGAATTAGGCAGCCCCGATAAAATGCAAATGTTACAATGAAATGTTCCCTTTGCTAGACTTCAGCGAAAGATAGGGTGTAGACAGCATGACAGAATGAAAGATAAAATGTACAGAATCATGAATTGGGGAAGATACCAGAAGCTGTATGTAAGGCACGAGGAAGGATGAGTCAAGAAAAGCAAATTAAAGAGCAAACTTGTACAGCAGATAGGGGTTTTTTTTGCTTGTTTGTTTGTTTGGTTTTTTTTATTCAAGGGCAGTGGTGACTGACCTAGTGGCCAGTTAGCTGTCTAACAACACTTATTCTTGAGCAAAAGCATCATACAAAATTGTCATAAAAATAAGCGATCGAAATACACGCCAAGTTTTTTCGGATAGTTTCTTACACATAGGCCAGATGCACATTTTTCAATTACTTGTTCCAATTTGTCTCCCTGACTATGTGCCCTAGATCAAGATTCTTTGCATCCCTCTCCTTCACTTATCCTGTTTACATTTAGTAATTCATTCTGGTTGAGTAATTTCTTTTGTTCAAGATATGTGGACTTGCTGCCTTCCTAGAATTTAGGTATTTTTATATCACCATTTCATTGAAAGATGGTAGCATAGGGACAGAAGTGTCTGTGCATATGCCACAGGATTTGTCACATCCTGTGTGCAATTTAAATCTTTCCAATATCTTCAATCTATTGTTGCTGCTTATAATATGCCTGTCTTGCCTATAGCATGATTTTTTTCTTAACATGTTTTAGTTGTTTGAAATACTTAGTATGAAAACAAAAATAAGAATTTGAGAAATTAGAACTCTTAAAGGTATTATTGGGTAGAGTCTTTGATCTCAATCTTGGAATTTAAAAGAGACTTGCAAGGACAGGATCAGAGCTGCTGTGAGGTCTTATTCAGTAATGTCTTTGCTTATTCAGGTGGAGGCCCTGCAAGCTCAGATAGAAGAACAGACAAAATTATCCAAGGAACAGGTTGAGGCACTACTAGAGGACAGGCGGATTCACATGGAGGAAGCCCAGGTCCAGCATCAGCGGGACCAGGACAAGATCAAAACTATAACAGATAAGTGAGTGAGAGAATGACCATGATGTAGTCATGAGATGAGAAGAGAGGGGAACAACAGAAATATTTTGGCTTTCAATATGTTGCTTCCTGCAGCAGGCAGAAAAGCAAATAATGCAGCCATCTGTTTGGTAGTGTGTGTGGAAGAAGATGAATGGAATAATCTACGTATTAAAAAATCCTATTTCACATTGGAAGAATATCACTTGTTCATTAGATGAGAAGAGCTAAACTCGCTAGGAAAGCACGCATCTTTTTATTCCGTGCTTCTTCCAACTTGCAATGATGACTGAGGAAATTAACGTAGGAACTAGGAAAGAAGTTAATTAACTCCACTGGGATCCCTTTTTACAGACTCCGTAAGACCCAAAATCTCTTATATGAGAGTACCCGTGACTTTCTCCAGCTCAAGTTTGATGCCCGAGCCAATGAGAAAGCATGGATGGCAGAGAAGGACAGTCTGTTGAGGAAACTTGACAAAGATCTGGACCAGCTTATTATCAGCAGGGAGCCAGGAAGAGAGAAGCAGCAGAGAGATACCAGGAAGATGCTTCGAGCAGATGATGGAGCTTGGAAACTCCACAGCAGAGAAATAAAGGTAATTTTTTTGTCCTAGGTAGAGGCTCTTTAACAGGTTTTGACTAGAAAATTGCAAGCATCTGGGTTTTGCCAAGATAGGCAGTAGCTAGCAGCTGTTTCAAAGCTGTACTGGCTTGCCATAGGTTACATTGTTGTTGGCACTAATGTAAAAAAACCCTCTCCTGCCTCAAAATAAGCATTGCTTGCAAATTTCAGATAAAATGCATAGTTAGGATTTATGGTAGCACTTCACCGTCAGTTTCTTTTATGCCCAGAACAAATCCCTACTTCTGCCAGCCACGTGACATGTGGGCCAACAGTTCCTAACCTGCTTGTTGCACGTGCCTTTCTTCTAGCGTAAATGCTCTCAGCTAATGGACTTAGAATGCAGTGTCTGTATCTTCCTTGCTGCTGTCGGGGACATCAACTGAAAGGACTTACTCTCCCCCCAGCTCTCCTACAGTAGTCAGGATTTTTCTTCCACTTCTACTATCCTTCCAGTGAGAAGTTGGGAGATCTGAAGTGGGTAAACAGGCAGTAAGGAATTGGAAAGTAAACAGGCAGTAGGGAATTGTTTTCATCTATCACTGAATGCAGATGCTTCTGAAATGCAGTACTGGGCAAGCAGCTGTGAAAAGGGGCATTACAGCATTAATTGAATATTATTTTTAAGGGGAAGAGGAGAGAGTTCTTTAACTGATGATGAGCAGTCATGCAGAACTGATAACCTAACTAAAAGGTTTTGGTAATGGAAGTGGTGTTAGAATATTGTCCTTACCTAGTTATTTCATTAGCTGTAGCTCCAGTTGTTAATTTTTATTTGCCTGTCATATTGTCAATCTATCACTCTTGCTTTTCCAGAGCAGGGGAAGTTTTGTGAGCACTGGCTTTTGAGTTGATTCTTTCTGTTCCTCCTATGTCCTAGTCACTGCAAGAACAGCTAGTGCAGGAACAGCGCCTATCAAACATGTATAGAGAGCAGTGTGTCACCCTGGAAGGTGAGCTGGCTAGGATTCGTGAGGAGGGAGATGTTGGCAGAGAACTCTTTAAGGTAATTAGTCTGTAATCATCTGCTAGCTATGTGATGATCTTGCAGCCTTTATTTTGTATACCCTATTGAGTTTTCATCTCCATAGGAACGCTCAGAAAAGATGAGGAAGCGCCTGAAGCTGATGACGCAGCGATATGAGGCCTTGGAAAAACGTCGTAATATGGAAGTGGAAGGCTTCAAGAATGACATTAAACAGCTTCAGCAGAAGCTGAAAGATGTAGAGAAGCAGCTTTTTAAGGTAATAGCTAAGCATTTCTGAGGCAGACTATTACGGGCTTACTCTACAGAGGTGTATTCTCAGTATTTAAAGGCAGTATTTCCCTAGAGTTAAGGAAATAATTTCTTTCCTAAGTGATCCTTTAGATATATTTGACAAAACTTGCCCTCTTGGGTATTTTATGAAGCAAAAAAGATTTGTCTTTGTTAATCAGTCAGGCATCAAGCTTGCCAGGAACTGTTCTGATTATACATTAGCTGTGTATTTACAGCTAAGTGTAAGTCTCAAAATTGCAAGGCAGTAAAGTAGTTTGTTTCAGAAGTATATCCTGCAAAGAAAATTATGATTGGTTTTCTTTCTGGGGACCATAGTGTTCGGGTTTGTTCCAGTAAGAGGTAGATCATTGACTTAAGTATTGTGAATATTCTATTTATTCCTCTGTTAATATCTCATTTGTAACTCTGCAAAAATCACTGCAGAAACAAGCTGAAGCTGTGTACTCTGTAATAGCTTCCAGATGTGTAGATGAACATGAGAACAGCTTAGAAGGGAAGCCACAGCCTTGATGTTGCTTGGAGTTTAGGATGAGAGATTTATCTAAGATATGCTAGAGGGGATGATCTAGGCATCGCTTTTGTCCAGCTGACTCTCTTTCAGGAGTCTGGCAGTGCCACCGATTCACTTGTTCTCTGTACTTTTGGCGCACAGTTGCGTTTACTTAGACTAACGCATTTGTCTTCACTAAAGGCTTCGATTTTTTTTTTATTGTTTGTTGGGCTGTGGGTTTTTAAACTTTATTCTTTAAGGACTAAACAGCACATGTGAATGGGAAAAATTGCCTATGATACCTTTACTACAGACCTGTATGTTTTGTAACTGTGGGTGTGCTCTTAATTGTATTCTTAATTTCTTTACACTTGTAACCACAAGAGGGCAGAGGAACAAAATACTTGCTAGAAGTCTCCAGAGTGATCTTTAAATCCTTCCCATCACTTGAGGTCAAAATGACTACAGATGACTAAATTTCCTGATTTGCATATTAAAATCTTTGATCGAGAACTACATGATGACAATGAGACACCCTAAGAGAAAAGAGGGCTTTGAGAGCAGCTGCCAGGGCTGTGCTGCTCTGCCGTTGAAAGTGACTGGGCTGCCATGCTATCCATTTCCAGGGCGACAGGAAATGGCAGCCCTGGCTAGCTTGCCATCAGGAATTCTGATTATCCAGCAGCCTTTGTTCAGCCATATGGCATGGCCTGAGACTAGGTGTTGTACTTGCGCTGCTCTTGAATCATATGCAGTTCAGAAGGCAGCAGGTTGGCCACAGCAGTTAAACCACCTCCAGTTCCAGTAGCAAAAGATGACAACATGTCATCATATCAGGTGAGGTACTTAGAAGTAGATAGAAGTTAGTTGATAAATATTTTCACTTGCTTTTTTTTGTGGGTCTCCAAATAATACAGGAATTAGAAAGGAGTCAACATGTTATGGGTAAACGATTATATTCTATCCAGATTTCTTCCTTGCCAGTAATACACCACCATAACGTATGAAAGCTTTGTTCTTTGTTTTTGGTTCTGGAGCACCTTTCTATTGGTGATATGCATTAGCCTAGTGATATTAGCTTAAGCATTCTCTTTGCTAGCTACAAAGGGTCTCCTTTAGAGTTCTCTCCCTCATATCCTCATCATAATACTCTCTAAATTGTATTCTGTACAGCTTTGTTTTTCTTAATCTGTTTTTCTTTTCCTTTTTAGGTGACTCTGAATATTGGACCAGACCAGGATCTTGCAATTCTACATGAGGTCCGCCAAGGAAACAGACTAACCCGTAAAATTCAAGGAGAACTAAAAAACTTAAAAGCAAAAATCTATGGCTTAGAGAATGAACTACGGGTCTGCTGAAGCTGAGGTATTAGCTGGCATCCTAGTTTTAGGAATGGGACATTGCTAGGCTGGAATAGTCATATGTGAGAGCAGCTCCTGCCTGTCTGTTACCTGGCATCCAGTGACAGAAGGCTTGAGGAAATCTGCAGTTAATGTCATAACATTGTACATGAGCCATTCCTAATGTGCCAGATTATATTGCTGTTTCAGCTGAGAGATGGCACCTGATAAGACTGACATAGAAAGCGCACGATGACTGATATATCAGGAATATGCTTATGACTTTATCTTACCTTCATATCTGCGGTAGGGGTCAGTGTATACTGGCCTTCACCTTTATTTGGAGCATATTATAAACCACATATATGTGGTTATAATGAAATTAATAATCATGGAATGATCTCGTTCAAGATCAGAATTGCTTGACTGACCTTTTTTATGTGAGAAGCAGCTTTTGAAATGGTTTAAATGATTACTGTTTTGGTGCTTAGGCACTTCAGGATGTAACTGGAAATTTTCTCTGAAGAAGACCACATATAGAAAGTACGTACTAAAGTGTATTACATCTGACTCTCCCCTTGACAGCATAACTATTTTAAAATGGCTTCCCTTTGCTTGGGACAAACCTGACTGATTTAATGTGGTGGAAAAAGATAACCTGTTATAGAACTCATCTGCAGGAACCAGCAACATCTACACTTGTTCTGAATGTTTCGGGGGGAGGGAAACACTACACTATCGAGTGTCATCTTCTCGTCCCCTCCCTCCCAGTTTATCTTAACACACAGAGGAAGCCCATAATAAAAAAAATCTAGTATCTTCCTTAACCACCATATTATCTATCTTTGTAGCTTTAAACAATATCATGGTTATGTACCAATAAATCATGGTCAACTTTTGCTACAGCGGTGGTTGCTACTGAATTGTAACTGAGATTGGGGTGGAAGAGCAGGTGCCTAGTTGCTGCATGGTAAACGTAACTCTAGCTATATGATGATTATCTTCATACCAGACGTCAGGACATCGCCATTCTAGAAAACAGATGAAACCATGAAAAGGGTTACAACATGGCTTCAGCCCAGTTTGTAATTGCGGGTATTCATGCTTTTACTGTAGCATCAGCAAATCTTGTCCACCTTGTAGACTGAGAGCAGATCTGTGTTGGAGAAGGGATTTCAGTGCCTCTGTTTCCTACTGTACCTTTCCTACCTTGTTAAATGTGACAGAAGCGGAATAATATCTTTCTGAAGTATACACCCATAGGCTACCAGCACTTCCTTTCCCATTGAAAAGAATTTAGTGTGTGAAAGCAGGCAGTTTCTTTTGGATGGGGTAGTGGCCATGAAGATCCTCATTCAGTGTTTGGGAGAGGCAGATATGCAAAAGATGTTTTTGTGCTGTCAGGATTTGGAGAAAGGATTGTTTTTGTAGCACCAGCTAAAGCGATGCGGGAGGGGAAATTCCCTTAAGAAGTCAAGGCCCACTTCAGTTGTGTATCCTTTTTGTGACAAGCTTGCTGTCCCTTATGGTCCTGTACTGTGGCTTTTATTTTGTATGTGTTCTTGAGGTCAAATTTCATCACAAACAGACTTTAGTGTGGGTGGCTGACAGTCTGTACCTAGATGCTCAACTACTGCTACAACTTACAAGAGGCTGTTTTAAAGTATGTTGCACTGATTAGTTTAGCTGAACTGTTCAGAAACTGATTCATGAACAACTTGGGCGTCGATGCTATGTGGACAGTTGAGGGAGGTTATTAAATAATGCTATCCATCATTTAGTCTCACTCTTTCTTAGTTGACTAGTACTTTCTCAGATAAGTCTAGCTAATTAAAGTGAGCACAGGTCCTGGAAGGCTGCTTCTGAAAATTGCTACGTAATGAAGTATGAGCCACTTACTCAGCAGGATCCATTCTACTTAAATTCAGCTGATGGGAAGCTAGCAAAAAGGTCTCTTGAACCTATAGAAATAAATGGGTTTCTGTTTATTTTCAACTCTTCCAAGCTAAAGAATCGCCTATAAAATTACATTTTCCTCACTTGAAAGCCATGAAGCGTGTCTGGATAAAGTCTGTAGGCTTTGACGTTCAGGTTTGTAAGATTGGGAGGAAGTATTGGGGGAAGAAGGATGTAAATGTTTCATTTACTGTCTTCCTTACCAGTATTCCTTTACTACTTGAAAGACTGAACAGAATAAAATGACAACATTCTTAATATATCTGCTGGTGTGTCAAAATCAAAGCGCAGCTTGAACTTTATTCTTAATTTGTCACTAGACTATGGACCCTTCCTATTTGGGGGGGGGAATTACGGTAATGCTGATCTGTAAAACCATTTTATTTGGAAGCTGGAATATTTCTCCAAGGGCAGGAAGTGTAAAGTATCGTACATGCTCTTTCTGTGTGATATCATGTGATCATGTGAAATGTTGCTTTATGTTGCCAAAACAAATGTGGACCTTCAAGCCAAGAACTGCTTTAAAAAGCCAAGTGCTTTCTACCACTGACAACTACCCTTTAAGATGTCACTAAAGAATTATTGGCATTTCCAAAAGGGTTTCCTGGTAAAGGTTCCAAGACCTATATTAATCAATTTTCTTCCGCAGTTTTTGGGTAGAAAACAAAAAATGGCATTTACTCCAAAGACTGATTAGCTTTTTTTGCTAATTTAAGTTAGTAATGTGTGACTTGTATCATTTCAATACAACTAAATGCCAGGTTATGTATGTAGGAGCACAGAATTTGAAAGATCTCCAAAACGGCTGATTCTAGGAATACGGAGACTATCCTACAGAGGATTAAAGGTTAGAACTGGACAAATGTTCTCATTGTGAGCCAAGATACTAAAATGTTTCTTGCATAAATAGGAGAAAAATGAGCAGTAGGGGAAAACTTTATTGTTGTGTAGCCTTATTTAGGCAAGGAAGGAATGCATACATTTCAGAAAGGATGTTGCAATATTGGGTAAGGCACAGAACCACAGATGATTCAGCAGAAGAGAAAAGGTTGTGCAAGAGCTCATATTGTATTATGTTAAGGAGACTGATTAATATACACGTATCTTGAAGATGAAAAACTACCAAAGGCACCTCTATCCCAGCAGAGAAAGGCTGAGCAAGAACCAGTAGCCTGAACCTGAAGTTAAAAAAAAAAAAAAAGCACACATTTTTAACAGGAAGATTGCGCTTTTTCCCTCATTATAACAAGCTATTTGTGGAGGTAACAAATTCTCCCTCTCTGTCTTCAAATCAAAAAATGATTGCACCTCTGGAGAAGGTAGCTTGTTTTAATAAGTTACTGAGTTTGACACATTAGAACTTAATGAAATATGATGATGTGAACTAACAGGAAATCATTTAATGGTTCCTTCTGGCTTTAAACCTCTGATTTATTTATATGCAATATTTGTAGGAGTTCTTCAGCACTCATGCAGTTGCCTTGATTATAGGAATGTATGCTGTGTCGGCTCACCCTACACAGCAAGGTTACACAAGGTAAAAAAACCAAAACAAAGTAAAAAAAATCCCTCGTGATCTGCCTATATCACAACTTACGAGTAATTCCCAAATTAATTGACGCTGTGACTGTGCTTAGAAAGGCAGATTAACAGTAGCCACAGTTCTGATAGCTGTCAGAATAAATCTAAGTAATAGTATAGTATATACTTGTATGCAATGTAAATTGCTTACGTAAGTAGTGGTATCAATTCAGAAACGCGCACATTTTACCAGTACGGATGGACTCTGTGGGCAGCCTAACATTCTGGAATTGTAGTGCCTCTGTATGTAGGCCAGGAAGTAATTCTTTGATAATCAGATACTTTTTTGAGACTAGCTGGGAGCAACATCCCTGTGTACTTTGTTCTGGTAGCTCTGTTCATATTCGTGAAAAGCTGTGTCGTTCAGACGTTTAATTACAGCTTACAAAGACATTGAATTCTGCTACACTAGAATGTATTGGTGCCTGCTCAGTCAAGATCCTAATAAAGAAGTCTCATTTGTCCCCATTCAAAGTGGCATCATAGGTCATTTGCATATAAGGGACATTTTAAGATTTTTCTTTCTAATTTTTCCGCAATATTTTGCTTTTATATTCCCAAGTTGCTTTGAATTGTAAGAAATATCCCCTTTACTTCCTAAACAGTTAGTCTTAAATTTGCAAGTCTAGCTGTAGAAGTATACATATTTTTTAGCATGTGGACTGGGGTTACGTACCAAAACACACTTGGATACAGCATAGAAGGTGTGAGAGGTGAAAGCTGTGATGATTCCTTTTGGCTGCTGTATTTATAGGGTTTAGGCGCAAAGAACAAAGTTTGTTTCCATTCTTACATTGCATCAAAAGTTCAGGACTTTCTGTCTGAAACAGGCCATCGGAGGTAACTGGGATTTAACCCACTAGCGGGAAACATTTCTGCTACGACTGAAGTATTTGAGAAGAGCGGGGTGGACTTCTGGTATTTCCCATTTAGCACCAGATGAACTGTTTGGAGAAAGGGCATCTTTGAATATGAGTTAGAGTGGCCACCCTTCAAGTAAGCTCCAAAAATACAGCTTTATAAACACAGCCCTCGATGGGGCTGGCTGTTCACTTATACTGACTAAATTGCTTGTTTTAAGAACTGCGATGCTGTTGGATTGTGGACAGATTACAAATGTGTAAATACGGATTACTTGATTTTATTCAGAAAACCCAGAGAGGCTTTCAACACGGAAATGTCTCAATGTTAAAAGCAAGACAATGATTAACTGCGCAGGCATGAAGGGTTTCATTGTTGAAATGGGTTTGATTTGAATAAAAAGCTCTGGATTTACCTGGTGAAGCATGGCCAGGATGTGCTGGATTCTCCTGTATTGATTCAGAGATCAAATTGCCTTTCTCTCACTGTAAACATTTATCTCAGTATAGAGTCACTTCTAAACTGTCCAGTAAAACAGTTTTTTTCCTCTTCAGTGCTAGCTTGGGTGGATAGAAGTCTGCTCGGTGTCGTCACAGGGAGAGCTCCTCAGCTTTGTGTTCTGTAGCGTCTGTAATAAAACGACTGTGGCACATCTTTGGAACTTCCTGAAACATAAGGATGATGAGCACAGTCACTTAAAATATAAACCAAGTACTGGTACTTTTAAGACAGGGGAAGGAGGAAATTTAGGCAAGACTTCAGTCAGATTTGAAGACATGGATTTCCAAAATTATCAAATAGATATATCTTTTTTTTACAGTAAATGTCTAAACCCTGAAAAGTCTTTTGAAAGTTCTCAGCTTAAAGTATATAAAAACTTTTTTCTGGAAGTGCAAACGTGCTCTAGATGCTGAGAGATTGTTCTGATGCGCGGAAAGCAGTTCAGGCCAATTCATGGGGCAGGACCCACAATAAGGAGGTGCTCCTAGAGGTACTGGGTGAAGTTCATGTAAAAATGTGTCCTCTTTACAGCTGAAAAGGAAGGGCAGCCATTTCTGTGTAATTTTATCTGGACAGCTGGGACTTGAGAGCTGTGAAAAGAGAGTTACGCGGTGAAAAGACGGAATCATGAATGAGTCTTTCCCCCCGACCGGTAAGTTGTAGGAGAGCAATGGTGCGACTGCGCTGCTGTCGGTCGAAGTCCGAACTGAGGGAGCACAGCCATGCGAACAGTGGAGGCGAGAGGAAGTCTCAGACCGCGGCTCAGGCCAGTTCATACAAAAGTTGGCAGCGTAACCACATTGGTAAAAATCACATTGCTGACTAATCCGTTAGCAAACCCCACCATACCGGCACGACTTAACTGGGCAAGAAGGTCCTTTTGCTAATCGTTTGTTAATTGCGGGACCACACTGATTCCCTTACTGCGATGTTAAACTGCAGGGTCAACGGGTTTTTCTGGGATAGCTCCACCAGTAATGCCTCTTACAGCCCGGTCCATTCCTGAGGAGCCGAAAAGGGAAATAAGGGGGAACTGTGTCTTCAGAGACTGCCTTTTCCTCTTAGAAACACTTCTGCCTTTGAGCCGTTTCGATGATGACCATTGAGATGAAGTCATTGTTTGTGCTTCAGAGCATGGCTGAGGTCAGGAAGAGGGGTGTGGAGCCACCGGGGTGGTGAAAGCTAGGGACAGTTGGGTATCTTCAGTGTGGAGCTGGTAATGAGTGTTAAAATGAAAATTACACAAGAAGAAAGAAGGGAAGGAGCAAGCGGCAGATAATTGAACCTTTGGGGAGCCTACAGAGAAAGGATGCTGGCACAGAGCTAAAAGTAATTTACAGAACAGAGAAACAGTTGTTAGATGACTAGAAGCAACAGCATTACAAGAAGAGGCAGGGATGCACAGAGACGGAGCCAGAGAGGGGAGCCGGGAGGAACAGGAGATGCACATCGTTAAGTGCTGCACTCATATCAAAGGCTGCTTTTATCATGAGGAAACATAGCCAAAATAGAAAACAAACAAAAGCCCAAACAAAGCAAAAAATACTCCACTTGGCTCATCTGGCAAATAGTCAGTTTCTTTGAAGCGGGTATCAGGGTGGGCTGGGAGAGGTGTGTCCTGAAGCCAGCCGCGGTCTGTCCAACGTTCAAGGATGGTCCGTCAGGGCGATCAGCAGCGTCAGCTCCCTGTCCGAGTCACCTGAATGTGACACAGACCCTATTCCTGCATCACCTGCTTCCAGCTCACTTGCTGTTCCTTTCCCTAACGGGGTTGACCCCAGCGTACGGGATTACTACAGGCTGTAGTTTCCACCGCTACCGTATTGCACCCGGTGAAGACGAGAGATGTGGAGGTCTGGGCAGGCACTTGTGTGTCTTGGGATGCTTGAGAAGTTGGGAATACAAGGCTGCTGGTAGGCTTGGGATAAACACATTTCTGTGAGGTGTTTTTAAAACATTACTGTCAGTGATAATCTTACTCCTGGGCATCAGTGCTTTCTGCAATGAATAAGTGGTCCAAAATAAGTTACTTTAAGTACAGTCTAGGGCTATTCAAATTCCTCATTTCACTATTTATTACACATCCAGATTAATTTTGTTCCTTAATATTGTTCTACTGTAACTATATTGTAACAGATAGACGTCAACATGCCACGCTTATTTCCTTAAGCTTTTTCTCCAGAGACAGGAGCTTTTCTGTATCTTCATTATAGCACAGTTCTATCAGGAAAAAGATTTTGTTTCTTTACAAGTCAACAACACTACTGTTAGCCTATAATTTCACTTTCCCCTCCCCTCCATTTTAGTAGCATGTTCATGAGAGAAAAATGTGCTTACTTATTTTTTTAATACACAACGAAGTTTCAACGAAGTGCGGTTGTCATTTTTCAAACTTAAGGTTGTTCATTTAAGAAATGCAGACAACTTCCTGCTAAGAATGCATCATTCAATTCTCATTCTTTAAATGGTAAAGTTTAACTTAGATCCATATTTATCACACGTTTTTCCTAGTATTTTCTCTCTTTTTTTGAACAAAGATGAGGAACTTGGTTTATTTCTCTCATGCTGGAAAAAAACCCAAACCAACACACCACCAAAAAACTTCAACAGTGAGCGTCACACCCTTATATGAGATTTCTGCCTTGCAATGATTAAACTGGCGCACAGCTTCAAGGTTTTTAGTCGTATGGGCACTGGTGGCGGCTGGGCATTGGCAGCCCTTTCTGTTTGCGCCAGAGGAAGTAGCACCATAATTCAAGCTTGGATCGGCGCCACGTGCATCCACAGCCTGTAGGAAGGAGGAACCGCAAGCGTTGCACCCTCGAAAGCTGCGGGATGGACCTTGTCCCCGGGGGGCAGGGGAGCCCAAAGGGCAGAGCCGCTCACCAGCCTGCCCCACCACAGGATTTGTTTCCATCTTGAGAAACGCCATGTCTTTCTGCCTCCACCATGGGGTATAAAACTCTCCTGATGCACTTTCCCAAAACAAGAGAAATCTCTCCAACGCAGAGCTGAAGGGAGATGGCTCTCAAACCTTTGTGAGACATTCAGGAAAAGGAAACCTACCGTCTGTCTGTCCATCCCAATGTGTGACAGGTAATAGCAGGGTCTCTAGGTGCTGCCCGGACACTGGGAACACGGTGTTCAGCACTTGATGCCGGGGACTACAGATGCTGCTTCTGCCCCCAACCAGTGCAACACTTGGGATGCCGGCACTCTGCCAATGTCAGCCTGTCCCTGCTGGGACTCACACCGCTCTTCTGTGGCCCTCCGGCCCATTTAAAAAGCCTTTGGCACATTTTCTAAGGCTGAATAATGGCGAGTGTCCTTTTGCGCAGCCTCCTGCTTCAGAAGGCTGCTGCAAAAGGAAGCTGGACTCTCAAAAAAAGGTCTATCATCGTTGCATGCCTTTTAAAAATTAACTTCAGCCCGAGGGTTTCTCTTCATGGTTGCACACAGCACAGGGGCTGCTTCTGCACAGGAGCAGCTCTGCAGCAGCAGAGCCGTGAAGGGAAATGGTGCCAATGACCCAACACCCACACCATATCTGTTTGGAAAGAGGTTATTCTGGACTAGCTCCCCAGCTGGATGCCTTCCATGCACCCCAGATGGCACCTTCCAGTTTAGTTTCTCCCAGGAGGAAGCCAGTTTGCGTCCCCCGAGAGCGCTTGGCGATGTGACCCAAACCAACAGCATGGGGGGGGGGGGGGGGGGCAGCTGGGAGAGTCACTTCAAAAGCATGCTTGAGATGTGAAATGAAACACTAAGCACAGCCAAGGAAGGTCCTGGTCTTCATGCGGGCCTCCAGCGTCCTCCCTCTGGTGAGTCTGGACAGCGTAACAACGCATCTAGTCAGCTGCTTCAGAAAGCAGGTTTGGAGACTTCATGAGCCCTGTTCCTCCTGACTGAGCAAAGCACTTTGAAGTAAATACACTTGTTGCACCAGGTGAAAGACACTTTAAAATGGATTCAGCTGTGTGTAACTGTGTGAATTTGAATCACCCTCCTCCGGGCAGAGGAGTTCTCATCTCCCGTCCTCTCACCAGAGGGATCCACCAACGCTCCTACCGGCACGAAAACCGGCTTTGAGGAGGATTTGGAGCCGGGGGAGCGTGCCCGCCTCCCCCGCCACTGA
>NW_008796213.1:129110-147881 GCF_000699145.1 Aptenodytes forsteri | reverse complement strand
CGAGCGGCGAGCCGCTTCCCGGGGAGCCGTCGGGGGCGGAGGTGGGTTTTGTCCCCCGGGAAGGAGATGGGCGTTGGGGATTTTCACTTTTCTGCCTTTGGCCTGTCGGCTCTCGCCCTCCTCTCTGTCAGGAGACCTGTCAAAACGTGACCTTGCTGGAACTGCAGAGCCCGGAGACACGGCTTTGAGGTGTCTCTTGTTCGCGGTGCTCTGGTGCTAACCTGGAAGGCAGCAAAGATGCTTTGAATATCGCTTTGATGAGAGAGGAAGCGTACGCAAAGGAGGAGGGAATGCATACCCTGGAGATGCGCACCACTTGCCTAGCAATGGGTTCATTTTGTGCAAACTTTTAGGAGTACAGCAGGGCTGATACTAAGTGCAGTTAGCTTCTCTTTTTCTGAAGTAGACGAAAACAGTTATTTCTATCGGTGTCACGTGGGTTTTCATGCTTCTCTTCTTTTTTACGGTTACAAGAAAGTTTTGACTGGCCCAAGGTTTTGTAAAAGCCTATGGCGTTGTTGCTGCTGTTCTTAAAATAATATCAGTGCTTGGTGCCAATCTAATTTGATAGTAGTTTTTCAAATACACATGAACATTTAACTATTAACACTTTTCAGCGTCTTGGTCCCTTCATTACACATTATAAACCCCCTGATTCTTACTCCCATGAGTCAGGCTTGGTTTCAGTCTTAAAGCTTTAGATTGTGGCTGTGCAAGGAGCTCCATGAATGGCTACTCCCACTAAGTCCATTACAGGACTTCAGCTTGTCCATTTGTTCTGTATTATATGTGACATTAAGGCTAAACCCACATATTTATTGTTCCAACAGCGTAAGAGATCTGATTTCTTTGGCTAGGCTAAATCCTCTAGTTATAATCTGCTTTTTATGCCTGGTGGAATTAGTTGGGACATGAGAAGATGGGTTGCACGACGAGTCTACTTTGCATTACATCTTTCATGCAATCCAGCTAAGCCTCTTACTGTACGCCACTTTGCCAATACCCCGCAAAGATCCTTAGAGAAGACTGTAGAGGTATGTAGAGGACTTGTGTGGTGCAGCAAGGGAGAAATCAAACCACTCAGAGGTATTTAAAACAGTGGTTATAAGGAGAGAGGGGCCGAGTCGGGTGTTTGGAGCCGTACAGCTGACGGTCCTTTCGCTGCCAGCAATGCAATGGGAGAAACAGGCAGAGAGCGTGAGGTCAGAAGCGATGTGCAGGCGCAAACAACTTCTCTTATGAATTGGGTTCTTCCTTTTTGCTTTTAGGCAGGGTTATTTTTACATCTCTGTTATAAAAGTCATTCTGTTTTAAGACTGAAAACTGGAAACAGTGACATGACTATGGTCACTACCAACTAAAACAGAAGACGAGGAAAATAATTATGTTATATTAAAGTTCAATTATATAAAAGTCCGGATTCTCCTAAATCCACCAGAGATGTTGCTGCTCATTGCGTGCGGAAGGCATTTAAACACTGCTGGAAAGGGTGGGATGGTGAAACCCTCCGGCAGGCAGCTCCTCGTGGCTCTGCAGCATCACGGAGGGAGAGCAGCTGTGCCCAGAGAGCCGAAGCTCTGTGGGCGCGCTGGGTACTTGGCGTCATGTTTTCCCGGCCTTGTGGCCAGGATCTTCGAACCTGCTCACAGGAGGAAGGTTAATCTGTGACCCTCCCCACCCTTCCTCTTGCCCCAGTACCTCTAAAAGCCTCCTTTGTTTTAAGAGAAATCAGAAGTCGGTGTGAAAGACAAATAGTATTTGTTTTCTTTTGGCTGTTAAAACTAAATAATGTTTTCTTCTCTGGGGACTGGGGCGGCTGCGTTTGTGAGTCTGTGTGGTGACTCTTTCCAGGGATCCCAGGGAGCTGGTGTAGGAGGGAGTGACTCTCAGAGCAATTAATATTTTTCCCCCTCTCGTTTCTGCATTGTTTTCTGTCGCGTGTCCCAGGTGGGAACCCTACTGTAAGTCACACCTGGGACCAACCAAGAGCTACCACCTCAACTTATCTGATGCAACAGCCTCCCCAGTTATTAATGATAAAATACAAAGGCTGTTTATTGGGTAATTTTTCTGGGCAAAAGGCTAGGAGGCTCCCTCCATGGGGCCAGAAAGCTGAAGAGCTGCTGGGCTTGCAAGGAGATCTACGGGAGATGGCTGTTTCCATCTCCTATGTCTGTAACAGAGTTTCTTCTTGCCTCCCTAAAAGGCATTGCAGAACAGCCTGTGTGTGGAAAGCCAAGTATGTTTTCTCTTTCCAGCGAGGTGAGCCCTCTTCTTGCCAGCCTGTAAGGAGTCACGGAAAATAATTCCCCTTCTTCTCAGCCACGCGTGGGATGGAGCACAAGCCACTGTGATGCCCCTATGCCACCCCTGCTCCCGGGTCAGCGTCTTAGAGCAAGTCCTCAGGCATGGTGGATCCTCCCCAGCTTTATGCTCCTTTCCTCCTCTTCCCTCACCAGATCAGTGTGTGGTGGAGGAAGGAAATGTCAGATGGCCTGGGTGTGGCCATTTGAGTAAGTGATGCTTAAAAATTGAGGCCCTGACTGTCCTCACTTGATGTATATGCAGCTCTGCTATGCAACAAAGTTAAGCAAATAAGCAAGTTTGGATGAAAGAGAATAAAGGGCCTAGGAGAATAATCTGTAATCATTGGTACCCTTTGGCTTCCATGGCGCTGCATCGCCATACGCTGGGAGAGGCTCTGGCCGTGAGGTTCATTTTGCTGTAAACGTTAAAGGTTGAGGGACCAGCCTGAGGTGCAGAATTCGTGCTCAGTATACCCTATGGGTTGGGATTCATGTGTGCCTGAGTTGATCTGGGCCCTTTTCTAGCTGTCAGGGAGGTTTGGGATGGGCTGGACAGGGATGGATAATAGTATGGGCTCTCATGAGTGATAGCTTTCCTTTGAAGGTGATGCTGAAATGAGCAGTCGGTCTGGTCAAAAAACATCATTTTTGTCTTGTGATGTGACTGCATCGAGGTATTCCTACATACTCTTCACAGGGAGCTTTATTGGCAGGACTGTTGTCTCTCATGGGCAGGAGGGTGTTTCTGTTCCTGCTGTTGTTGTGGGGCTTGCCTTTTTCTTTTTCTTGGGTTTGTTTTTTTTTTTTTATTTGAGCATATTTGGCTGGTCTGTTGCCCAATAGGTATTTATAGGAATCTTAGACATGTTTACAGCTAAGTGAAGAAAAACAAGCAGGATGATGTGAGTTGAAGATGGGCACAACTCTCCTCACATGAAATGTGGCCTGTTGTCATCCAAAACAAGTTGTAACAGGAAGGACACTGCCTCCCTGCCAAGAAACCTGAGGAGTTGGACACAGTCTGTTTACTCCTGCTGCTGACAGGCACTGACCTCTGTGGAGTGGGCTCTCCAGCAGACATGTTTTTCTCATCTTTACTAGCTGCTAGACAGCACACTCTGCTCCTGCAAGTGAATGCTGGAGACGGGAAGCTTTCTTATTTCAAGGGTGAATGAGGTGTTGGGGAGGGACAAAATACCAGTAAAGCACAGAGCAGCCAGGTCTGGAGAGCGAGTCCTGCACCCTGCCTTTAGTGCTGTAATGCCGTTGGCTTGGCAGCATGGCTGGAGGGGGCGAGGGCAGGGACAGGTCTTCCTCAGGGGAGACCCCCACCCCAAGACACTGCGTCTTCCCAGAGCTGCTGCAATGCTCTGTTTGGATGGAAAGGCTGGTGGGTCAGGGGCTTCCTCCTGCTACCTGTTTTTCTCTGCTGTGCCCAGCAGTGCCTCATCTCGCTCGCCTGTGCAGAAGGGTATGACTCTGAGGGAGCAAGGCTGGCGTCAGCAAGCCGTGCTTGCAGGCAAGGGGGATGTGCAACGATCCCCCTTTGCTTTAAAACCTTGTGTCAACATAGTAAAAGTGAATCCTGATCCCTGAAGAAACTTGGAGGTGAGGTCATTCCCAGCCGTAGCTGTGCAGACTCTGTTTTATTTCTGCAAAGACCATGGTATCTCAGGAGGCTATAAATCACTTGCACTAATTTCCTTTATTGCAGGTGTGAGCGTCACACTGAGCCAGGTACAAGCAGGGTGTGCAGGATTAGATTAGATTGCTGGGAGGTGCCTCTTGTAGGAACAAGGGATCAGGGGGCCCTTCTTTAACCTGTCTCTCCCAGCTGCTTCAACCTACCCCTGTTCCTCCACATTTTATTGTTGTGTGTAAATAACACTGGGAGTGTGTAATCTTCCTATCTTGGATTGTGACAAGTGGTTTCTGTCTCACTTCTCGTGTCTCAGACTGCCGCTTTTTTAACGCAGTAGCGTGCAGTCCCACTCTCTGAAGTGGGAAATAGGAGCGGTTCAGGAGAAACCATGGACATGCGCGAATAACAAAGTCCTTATGGCAAGACTTCCACCTCCCCAATATGTACATCTTTAGTGTCCCTTTCCTTCCCCAGAAAATTGGTTTCTTACCCCCCCACCATGGTCAGCTCTCTGATCTTCAGGCATCCAGGCTACTACAAAGCAGCGCGAGTTGCTTAAAAATTGACCCGAGTGTTGGTGTGGATGGGCAGGTGCATGTGTTTGTACGACGAAAGCAGCTGGCAGAAAGCTGAAGTTGCTCATTTAATGTAATGCATTGACTTCCTTCCCTAGCCTCCCTGCCCAAGCACCCTCAGAAGCACCTATGCATAAGGGTGAGCACACCTACGTATGCAGGTTCATTCACATGCATGCGGGCTGACTTTTGCAATCGCTCACACGCAAGGTTACTTGCTTGTACATGCACAGTATCGCTCTTTTGCATAGCTAATTGCACCAAAGGTTACTGAGTGCCCATGGGAAGAGATTGGACTGTGTCAGGCTCTCCAGTGGTGGCTGAAGTATCTGTTTCCTCTCTGTAGAAACTGTTAACTCAGAGGAAAACTTAAACTAGGTGTCACCCCCAAAGCACCTCATCCTGACTGAAGAAAAGCGTTGGCAGCAGGGGAACATCTATACCATGAAGTTTGCATATATTTCTGTGCTTTTGAAGACACTAGCGAGACCTTCGTTCACAGGGACCTATGCCAAGCAACACCATTCCCCAAAGCACATCATGGGCCACTATAGCTGCGAGGAGAAGGATGGGCACTGCAGGTGGGGCAGATTTTTCACTTCCAGGTGGTCAGTTCAGTCTCCCTGGAGGATGATCAGAAGTGCTGTCACATCTTGCTCTGCACTGGTGTTATGTAAAGTGAGTCAGCATCCCCAGGCCCATATTCACAGCACAGACCGCTATCACAGACTCAGCGGGGAAGCCAGGGCCACTGAGCACAATTTGGATTGTACTCTAGCTTGGTTGTGAGGTTCATTGACACAGCAGCCAGGGGATGCCTGGACCTCGTGCTAGCTACACCATACTTGTCCTGGGCCAGTGTATCCTTTCACTGCTGCTGGGGCACATACTGCAGGTAATTTGTGAACCTGGCTTTTTTCACCTCTTGACTTGAAGTCAGGTAGGGATTTGACTCTTAAAGAACCCTTTTGTGGAGTGGCACCGAGTGCCTGGGTCTCTGTGCACTGAGTGAGAGTTGTGAGTGTTTGTTTTCTTGGAACCTGGCCGACGGTTTGTCTGGCCCCAGAAGATCCCCAAATCATTTGCAAAGATTACATATTATTGTTATAAATAAACTCTTGCGCCATCCCTTTACGTACACGTTACCTACGACAGATTTGTGTAGTGGTGTGCCAACACAGCATGTATTCCCGCACGACACCTTCTTGTCTTGAGTCAGACTGGATTAGGATGACTCGGATCTCACGGAGTGGTGCCCTCCTGTGCAGCTCTCCCACGCTGTGGGGTTGGCAGAGCAATGCTACAGTCTTCTGGAGATGTGTTTCTGCGTGTGGTATAGTAACATGAAGGCTCTGCCTTCTCTCGCCTGCAAGTTCAGGCAGATGCAAAGGAAGAGTGGCGCTGGGAGAGATGATGGACATCGTCTTTCATCTCATGGTTTGGAATTACCGACATCTGCCATATGGTAAAAGGCAGGATGCTTTCCTGAAGACAGAGGTTGCCTTGTAGGTCGTGGCAGTGGGGAACGGAGTGATGATGGGGTTCTTTCTCCAGCGCTTACAATGATAGCCTCAAGAATTGATGGGGTTATATATTTTGTTGTACTTTGAGTTTCGCTTTCCTATTTGTTCTTGCTGTGCATTGATGTTCCCTTTTCCAGTCACTTCTCAATTCAATTGCTTTATTCAGGCTTGCAGTAATAGCTGAGAAGGGCTTTCCAGAAAAGGAAATAAGCTGTCCTATTTAGATGTGGTGTGAGATTTAAGAAAGATCCATGTCATGCCTTGGGTGGAAACAGATGTGAACCTGGTGCTTAGATACTTACGCTTTTCATGATGTTAGAAATTCATAGTCTGTGTGTGTAATCAGCCAAACCAAAATACACCAGGATCTTGATCAGAG
The DNA here is from genome assembly GCF_000699145.1 of Aptenodytes forsteri. Classification (NCBI taxonomy): domain Eukaryota; kingdom Metazoa; phylum Chordata; class Aves; order Sphenisciformes; family Spheniscidae; genus Aptenodytes; species Aptenodytes forsteri. The sequence goes on along the minus strand of NW_008796213.1, from coordinate 141,456 downwards.
CTCCCCTGTACTTCTTTTTCCTGAGAAGACTTTCCCACACCAAAGCACAAAGGCTTTGATATTCCTGATCTGGAGAGAGTCCCCTACACTTTGAGATGCTAAGATGGTCTGGGGCAACATTGCTGTTAAGTAAATCGGCCTTCTCCAAAGACACCTCAGAAAAATAATTCATGTTGGTATCATAAAGAATTTAAATCAGCTACGCAGAATAATGAGATTCAATTAGTCTTTGAGATGTTGGATCATTTCAGACGATCCAAAGACTGTCAGGTGGACCTGTGAGTCCCCCTGAAGCATCAGTGCCCCTCTCAAAAGGTCATTAATTCTGATTTTATTATTGCCTAAGGCTTAGTTATTTCAGCATTCTGTGACTATTTCCCATTTGAGATTTTTTTTTCTGAGGGGGAAAAGAGGTCAATGTGGCTTCTTATCCCCCTTGTTTTTAGAAGCTGGAAAAACTGTCACCTATTACTTTACACTGTAGGTCTATCTGATACCCTTATGTGGCTAAAGTATTGCCTCTTGTGCTATTCTTGCTTTTCTGTGTCACTGTTTTCCATCAGAGATTCAAATGGTAAGTCCCAGGCCTTTGCATCATCCATGGGGGTTTTCTTCCTTCCTGGTTTCCATCTCGGTGACCTTGATGTTGATTTCAGACAGTCCAAATATTCTTGGGTTTCTTTTCCAGCTGAGCCAAATATGAGCAGTTGACAGCCAGTGCTACTCAGTAATGCAAAAACACTGAATACAGATCAGAGACTTGACTATGGGGCCTTCCGTAACAGACATGCTTTATCTTTTTAACTTTCTTTTCCGCTAGCCCTCTGGACTGTGAGTACTAGGAACTAGCAGGCTTATATGGAAGCCTGCGTTTCACTGAAATTGTGTAAATTCACGCACACTAAACAGTAGTTCATTGTCAGATACTGTTATATCCCACTTACCAGTAAAAATATTTGATCTGCATCATCATCTGTTAGGCTGCAGAATTGCCTAGTAGAGCTCTCTTGAAGTGAGGATAATCTACATTAATGATATGTGTATTCTTTTCCTGCCATTCTAAATAAATCTGTTTCTGCCTTGCTTCAAGAGGCCACTTATTTCCATGTCATTAGTGTGGGCTGTTTGACTTGGCCTGTATATTTGGTGTTGGCAACTCCAACAGCTTCCTCAGTGCTGCCGTTCATTTGAACCTAGTTAAGATATCTCCAGCCTTTCTCGTAAATCCTTCATTTCCTAAATTAGTTTTATTTATATTTTGTAATGTTATTTTCTGTAAAATTGCAGTAGTCATGTCTGGGTGCTATTAACCCTATCTAAGCTGCAGAACAAAATTTATAACGGGCTGAGAATATCCTGTCCAGACCACCCTGTACTAATAGCCTCAATTACCTGCTGCAGCAGCTCACTCAGCATTAGCTGCCACAGTCCATGTTTTGTGGTAAGCAGGCCGTTTGGGAAGGTTTTATTTGTTTTCAATAAAAAATGCAAAATAAACCAACAATCTGCCAAAAATAAGTTTTCCTACCAAACTTGACTGAACTATAATTTCCAGAGGTGTACCTTGAAAATAAATTGTCTGCCTAACACAAGAAGTAAATAAAAGGAGTCTCATTTTGAAATTGCTGTGTCTTGAAAACATCAATGCATGCCTATTTCAGAGGAAATTTTGTGAACAGCAATTTTGACCCATAGTCTGTACTCTCATAGTGATGGGAGGGAGTAGTTGCAGCTACTTAGAAATTCAAAATAACACCCAAGCCAAGGCGTTAAGAATGAACACGTTATTAAAGTCTTTCCCAGGTCATATGTCGCCCCTTTCTTATTGGGGGCGGGGGGAAAGCAGTGAGAAGGTTTGTCCTTAAAACTAGAGAATAGAGCAAGGGTGACCCTTGGAGCGGAAAGAAACCCTGCCACCTCCAGGCCCCACCGACCTCTCTCGGTGGCCTCCAACAGACTCCTTACATTGTGCCGGCACAGCGGCCCGAGGGACAGGGGGCCCTATCCTCCCCTCTCCCTTGGGGCTCTGTGCGGAGGAGATAGCACTGCTCCAGGGGCAGGGACGGGGGACGGGAAAGAAGGGCCCATGCAACACTTGGCAATCAAAGATGACTTTATGGAGTGCTGCGAGACCTTGCAGAGGCTGGCTGCGCCTCCCTTTGCTGCTGGCGGGATGTCTGGATGCTTTGTCCCCTCGCAGCCACTGTTGAGCGTGGGGGGCTGAGTCGCTTGGAGGGAGCCCAGTCCATGGGGGGTCACTGAGGACTCCTGACCCTCCTGGAACACTGTGGCCACCATGTTGTCCAGGGGACCCCGGGCATGGGATGAGGAGGGGGCTGGAGCCTAGGGCACGCAAGGGGAGGTGGAGGGCAGTCCCTGTGCCACAGGGGCAGCAGAATGGCACAGGGGAGCGATCCCCAGGAAAGTGGCCCTTAGCCCCCGTGACCCTCCTCCTTCTCCCACAGTAGGGCATCTTTCAGGCCACAAGCCCCCCAACTCCCAGAACAGCCATCTTTGGCTACATGCATCGCCATCACAGTATCCTTCTGATATCACGAGCCACCTCGCTGCCTTCTGTTCCAGGCCCTATAAATACAGGGACCCTGGCCAGTGGCCCACAGTTCGCTGAGCTTTGAGGCCCTCGGGTTCCAAGGATGATTGGAAGAAAGAGGTCCCACAGCAGCAAGGTGAGTGGCTGCCCGCTTTTGTGTGGGAAGGCAGATAGGCGGTTGCAGGAGACGCAGAGGAAGAGGAGGCAGTGTCAGAGGGGGGACACCATCAGCTGTACGGTCGCGATGGCCATTGCTCATGTGGTTGATGGTGTGGAGCCCATGGAGGTGGATCCACCCGAAGATCAAGAACCACCGATGGAAGTGGATCCACCTCCAGCGTGGCTCACCTGGCACCACTACACCGTGCCAGGGCTCCCCTCTGTGACGCCATGGCAGCGACGTTGTAGGAGCGCCCGGCCAGTGCCCTACCATCGGCCCAGCCTCCGTGCCCGGCATTACCTGGGAGGCCCAGCCTCCATGCCTGGCCATCCTGCGGGCTCACCCCTTTCATCTCCTGGCATCAACAATTATTTTGTTGATTGCCACGGGTTGTGTGAGCCCTTCTTTCCCATCCCCCACCCCCACCCCTCCTGAAGGAGTGCCATCTCTTCTGCTCTGAGCCCCAAGAAAAGGGGATGAGACAACCTGGCTTCTGCCAGGCTGCTGCGCCAGGGCGACAGGAGGAGTCCCTCGGAGGACAACTGAGGTCCCTGAGGCCTGGAGGTGGGGTTTCTTCAGTCTGAGGATGAGAAGGCTGCCCAATGGGTGGTTGAAGATGAAGCCAGACCCTCCGTGGTGGTGCCCAAAGAATAGCAACAGATCAAGCAAAGAAGTTAGAGGGACAGCTGTTCCTGTGGAGAAGCAGGAGACTGCAGTTCTGCCAGGAAGAAGTGCTGGCTTTCAGCGTTAAGGTTCCTTCTAGCTGCTTCATTAGGAGTTCTTTTCAAGATTGGCAATAAACAATTAAAAAACCAATCAAACAAGAAAAAGAACAGTAAAAATGCTTTCCTCCTCTCTTATTTGGTACTTTGGCAACTGCATCTGGACTCCTCTGTCCCCTCCTGGTCTCCCTAGTCCAGGAAGGACACTGGTGCATGGGGTGTGGGCCCAGCCTAGGGCCTTCTAGATGGTGAGGGGCCGGGGCACGCGAGGGCAGGCTGAGGGAACTGCCTCTGGTCATGAGGGTGGTGAGTCACTGGAACAGCTTGCCCAGAGAAGTTGTGGATGCTCCATCCCTGGAAACATTCAAGGCTACGTTGGATGGGGCTTTGAGCAACCTGATCTAGTGAAAGATGTCCCTGCCCGTGGCAGAGGGGTTGGACTAAGTGATCTTTAAAGGTCCTTTCCCACCCAAACCATTCTATGAGTCTGTGAGACAGGCAATGGTATGACGTTGCTGCGCTTGGTTCCCCTGCATTTTTGTGGCCTGTGCTAGCAAGTGTCTGCAATCGCCATGTCTCTCTTAGGCTTGTATTCAGTTTGTAAAACAGGCTTGTACAGCAAAACCAACCGATATGTCAGCTGTGGATCACTGAATTACTGCTTATTCTCAAAACACTAAGCCTGCATAATTTCTTTTTCAGTTTCTCAGCTAAAACTCAAGCCCTGTGCCTGTAGGATGCTTTAGCTCTGAAGGACATTTTTTCAAGCATTTATAATTTGTCTGATATAATTCACTATTCCAAGAATCATTGTGTCCCTTCCCGCTGACTTTGAGACAGGCACCCTGACAGCAGCCTTGGCATTACTGTTGCCAACCACTTCAACTTTCAATTTTTATTTTTCTTTTTGCCACATAGGTTATGTAGACCCTTTTGCTTAAACCCAGCAGGTCTAGCTTTTCCCAAGCCTCGGGTGATGATATCCTCTAGGACTGTCCTCCTGCCCCGAGTAAATGTCTGCATGGATCCAGTTTCATATGGGTCCTAGAAAGAGCTTCAGCGCCAAACACAGCCTGAATGGTGGTCTGTGAAAAAAGGTTTTGCCAACTTGAGGCTTGATTTGTCTCCACGTGCTGGCCAGACCACCAGCTGCAAGCACCTCAAGCACCAGAAGTGGTTTGGTATTGGCCATCATTCTCCTCTCCCCTCACAGGCAGGGGCAAGACCCTCTTTATAAAGGTGTTTAATTCTTCAGGGCCTAAGCAATCAGGTTTGTGGGAGGAGGAGCATGGCTGGGGTTTCTTCATCACCTCTTTCTGCCTAGGCACCTGGGCTGCTTGAGCTCCATCGCTGAGTCCCAGGGCCTTTCCCAGTCCAGCTCTTTTGCAGCCGCTTCCTCAGGGCAGGAAGAGCTTTGTAAGGTGTGTGAGTTGAAGGACAGTTGTACTGCTCCAGGTTGTACTATGTCAGGAGCTTATTTATCCTTGGATAGATGTATTCTAATTTTGTCTCTGCTGTTTTGGTCTCCTGCCTCTTCAGGGAATTGGACGCGCTTTGCGAGACCAGGGTTTGACAGAGTTTAACTTTGGTAATGGGTGTTTTCCTTTCCCCCATAGTTACTGGCTGTAGCCAATCGTGTATTTACTTGTCCGTGTTATTCACCTGCTCCAGTAGCGGAGCTAAGATCGCCAGCATTCAGCCTGAATTTAATTTGCTTCTTCTGCCAGTGCCTTTTCATCCATTGGCAGTTTCTCTGTTGCTGGTATGGTGCTGCTCACCTGCACCTAGTCTGCGACTAATAAATGCCTCTGCCTTTCATGTTCCTTTCCCTTTTTGCTGAGCCCTCGTCTTCATCCCTGCTGCTCCTCTGAAGAAGTCCTGATGACTTCTAACACTAATGCTGCTGCCGCCCCATAGTCGTGCTCTGCACTTGCGATTCCTCTGAACATGCTGTCATTCCTTGCAGGTCTTGCAAGGTGTTTCCAGGTGTGTCTCACTGACTCGCACCGCTTGCTGCATTGGGGAAGAGGGTCTTTTGTTTGTGCTGGTGGGGCAGGGGAGGCCACACTCCCTCTTTGAACTCCCACTGTCCCCCTGCCTCAGTCTGTCTAGTATTATTTCAATTTGTCTGTACTGTCTGATCGCTGTCTGCATTCCATCAGCTCCAGCCATGTGGCTGATTTCCTTTGCTTCACAAATTGTAATTGCTTTGCCAATTAACTCTGAGTCTTCCAGAACTCTCTCGCTTGAGTGCTTTGTCCCAAAACCCTGTGCTTCCCAAATGGCATGATTAGTTGGGTTTTTTCCTAAACTTAGATCCTTTGTAAATTCTGTTTTCACCTTTTTCTTGTAACTTTGTGTTTGAATTAGATATCTGACATAGGCACATCAAGGAGGGGAAAGAAATATTTTAGGAAGTCTTGCAGCTCATGCAGAAGTAGAGGAAAAAAGAAAAGTGAAAGGCAAGCCAAGCAGGAGAGAAGAGGCAGCATTTGGGAATACAGACGATAGGGATTATTTAACACAAGTAAGAAGCAGCCAAAAATGGGGCATAGCGAGGTGAGTGTCAGAGCAGAGTGATCAGAAAATGCCAACGGGCACTAAAAAGTTGTAAGGGGGAAGGAGCTGAAGGCTAAATTAGAAGCAAATACTTGGGATTTCAGTGGAGCAAAGAGGCTGGAATCTACTCTCGGGTGCAGCGATCAAAAAGAGAGGAGATGTAGAAAGGAGTTGGAGGGCACAGAGTAAACCACTGACTCAGAGTTTTAAAAGGGGTGGAGGAAAATGCAGGGATACTAATTACAGAAGCTGGTGGGGACCATAAGCAGCTCTACTGAGATGGTTAAGAACATATTTGGTGTCATAAGGATGTTCGGTGCCTTGAAAATTAGTACCATGGTGGCTTTTTACTGTATTCGGTGTCTGCCAAGACATCTGGTTTCCCTGTGTAGAGCATTGTGCTCAGTGCTGCAGCTGCTCCGCTTGATTTGCAGAGTGTGGTTACCTGTTTTGTCCTGGGTGTCTAGCTAACGCTCAGCACTTTGCCAGTTTCTGTAGAAAAAGGATTTCCTAATGTAGTGGGGAATTTTTCACGTGTCCCTCTTTACTTATGAAGGATGTAAAGTCCCTTTTCTCTAGGTACAGTGAAAATCACAGAAAAGATGCTTCGTTTGTCCATAGTCCTATGGTCCATGTTCAGGTAGCATTTAATCCAGAAACGCTCTGGATTTGCTCAGGTTCACGCTACCTCTGCTCCTTTCATAATCCTCGGAGCTCCCTTTCTGTCTTTCTTTCCATGCCCTTTTGGGGTTTTTCTCTTACACAGAGGGACAGGTGTTGTTTGCTGGAACCAGTGCAAGTTTGCATCCAGACACAGGGGAAAACTCACTGCGCTCAACTTCCACCCCAAGCACTGACTTCCACAGCAGAGACTGCGACGTTACAGCTATCAGCCTCAGCAGTGAGGGCATCTCGCCTCTGGATAACCATTTTGTAGTAGGCAGCGTGGTGGAGAAGTGACCATTATGGGAAGGAGCCAGACCAGGCTCTCGTATGAGCGGTGTTTGCAAAGTGGTGCTTGCTCAGCATGGCGCGCTGGGGTCTGAGGTGCACCAGCTCCAGATCTGTCCAAAAAATATGTAAAACACATGGGATCCTACTGTGAGTTTGCAGCCTCAATTATCCCTCTGGGCAGAAAGCAAGTCCTGCGAGCGCTGCCCAGGTCTGGGAGCAGATCCCCTCAGGAGCTGCAGTTTGTCCTTGCTCCATCTCTGGGTGATGGGGGAAGGATTTGCTTCAGCCCGAGCCAGAGCGGCTCCCCCCCCTGCCCGCCACTGGTTTATATTTAGCTGGTAGCACATGGTCGTGTGGGCCGTTTGAAGGCAGCGTCTCCCAGCCCTCACCTCGGTGCTGCCCAGCTTTCCATAGCGGTTGAGCTGCTGCTGCTGCCTGGGTGGAGAGCCGGAGGCTAAAATTAGCAGGGAGCTCTTCCCTTGCCAAATGCTGCATCTGACCTAGCTGAGCCTGGCGAGGGGGAAAGGAAAACAGTCTTAAATCTCTCCATGCAGAGCGCTCAGCATGCCTGCCAGCTTCTCAGGGGTCTCGTAGCGAGGGGTGGGGATGCCCTGCCAGGGAGTGCTTGGGGGGATGCTGAAGCAGTGGGGAGAGTAGGGCATTGCCAGGACAGTCTCGGGACACGATAGGAAATCCTGATTTTCAGAGCTCGGTTTCCTTCTCAGTCTCCCTTTGAATATCATATAAACAGTCAGGAAGGCCAATTCTTGCTCCTGGATGTCTCCCTGCTTAGAGAGAGGTTTTCAGGGCAGATGTGGGGTTTGGCTGCCATAACAAACTAGTGTGTATTCACCACTCCCACCCCACCAGAACAAGCTGCTGAAGATTTCGCTGCCCCCAGTAGCTGCCCACCCTAAATGAGCACTTGTTTGCTTTCTATTACAGAGCGGTCTCCCAGCAGGGCGGGCTCCAGGCGGGGCTGTGGTTTGGTGGTTACAGCACAAATTTGGGCAAACAGGGGTGCACGCCATCCCTGTCTCTGCTGCTGAGCAGCTGAGGCTTCAGGATGAGCTGCTTCAGCAGCCTGTGCCTCAATTAGCCTCTGCGACAAAGATGTTGATGATAATTATTATTTATCCTTTTGAAACACTTAACGTCCATGAATGGAAAAGCATTAATTGGGCTCCAAATGACTTCAGTGCAAGGGGAAAGCATGTTGTTTCATTGTTGACTATTCTGCCGGACCCAGCCTGCCCTGCTGGTACAGTCCTGCTGGTTTGGCTGCCCCAGGCATGCCGCTACTCTGTCTTTCGAGAACCAACTTTTCTAGTGTGTGTAATGCAGCGGCAGGAACTTGTCTGGGCCCCCAGAATACAGGTCTCACTTCTGACCTTTCCCATTCATTGCACTTGCCTGAATTGCACAGCCCGGGGCAAGAAGTGGGTGGAAGCTGAGGTGGGGACTTGGTCCCTAAACCCTATTCCTTTTATCTGTGGCCTTTGGACCCATCTGCAGTATGTGCAAGGGCAGCACAACAGCAAGCCGTGGCGGTTGCAGGAAGAACTGCTGTGGGTTTTGCATATTATTGGTCCTGACAACACAGGAGGAGGGACACCGTGGGGTGTGGTGGAGCAAAATGAGCACCCCTTGATAGCCTAATAAAGGTCAGAGTAAATGTAAACAAGGTTTGCACTGAGGTTTCTGTTTTTTCAGCAAGGGTTGGTGGGCACTGCTGGTGGGGAAAGCTGGGCCAACTGCAGGAAGAAGGAAAAAACCAGGAAGGCATGTTCATGGTCTGCCTGACAACTGTTTCTGCTGAAAGGGAGGTGAAATTCCCCTTTTCCTGCAAACAGCAGAGAAATGAGAGCAGCTGGGATGGCTGCACTAGCTGTGTCTTATGCATTCAACCAGCTAACTTGGAAAGTGACCTCTCCAGTTGTGTGTGGAGGTGTGTAGAGAGGGTGTGTGCTAGCCCTCTGCCAGGTCTCCATTACGTTAGGCGTATGGAAAGGGGAGAGCTCCAGGAACTAGAGCGGGTGTGGTACTGGCAGGGTCCATCCTTGCTCCTGTCTCAGCTCTAGGCACAGGTGCCTCCCTCCTGCGAGCACCGCTCTGTGGTTTTCATGCCGGTGAAGTAAAGGAAACAAAACTTTCAAGTGAATCCCTGGCTTCCCTTTCCTTTCCCCTGCCGGAGGTGGAATGAGGAGTGTCTATGTGAAGGACATCGAGGTATTTTTAGCATGGGTAAAGAAAGGCAAAATATAAAATATATGGGAAAATATTCCTCTTGCAGCTGCAAGAGGAATTGCATTCTGTGTCAGACCAGCTCAGGGCTATTGTTTTTCCTGGGAACGATTTATTTGCGTGAAACGCAGCGAGGTGAAGAAAGCACCACCAGCTGCAGACTTACTGGGAGGCGGCTGTGTCCTGCTCTTTCCCCTTCGCACAAATCTGGCAAGTCTTCTAGTACAAGATTTCTTCCCGACGCTGGCACCCTGCACTCCTGGCAGCTCCTGGCGCTCTGTGCTGGCAGCGGGAACGCACGAGGGCTGGGGCTGGAGTGACCCTGTGGGGCAGTGGCACTGCTGGGGACGGGGGCTTAAGCCAGTTGTGTCACTTTGGCTCACAAGCCTGAGAGGATGGACTTGTCTTTTCTCAGCTGAATGTTGTTCTGTGATGGAAAAGTGGCTTTTTCCTGCACTTGCTGGTAACAATGAGAGGGACCTCCTTGCTCTTAATAATCATCATTTATTGAGGAGGGGGGGAAATTGTTCTTCCATGTTCTCTTCCCCTCACTGAACTCTGTTCTGACGTTGACTACTGGCAAAAACACTAATTTCTAACCAGACAGCCACTTGAAATGGCCCGCCTTTGCTGTCTGAGGCTATCCAGGAAGTCTGTCTTCCAGCTGCAGCACTGGGCTCCTCTGTCCACGCCAGACAGGCTGTCAGCATCCCTGCCCAAGGCCCTGCAGAGCTGCTGGGAAGATGCTATATGACGGTAAGCGCTTTAGGTGCTGTGCAGCATGGAGGCTCCCCCACCGCCCTAGAGAAGGCATTGGGAAGGGGCTGGTGCTCCCTTGAAACTGGGACAGCGTGCATTGCCAGCACTTTGGCAAAGGAAGGAGGGGTGGAGTATGACTTGGAGGGTGCCCCTGTGTCCCTGTGCTAAATTTACTTCTGCAACCAGTCTGTTTAAAATCCACTATTGCAATATTCTGCTGCCTCCCCTCTGCAGAGCTGGGCATTTGCAAGGTCTGCTGAGATACCTTCTCACAGTCAAGCTGCTAAAATCCAGGGAGATGCCTTTCTTGGGCTCTGCGGGTCTGAAGACTGCTTATAATTCTTGTCTCAGACCCTGAAACTGGAGTGGTTCAAGTGGGGTGACCTGCCACTATTTCCCCAGGGTAGTTCATTACCAGGCTGAGCAGGACCCCTGTATCCCATGGTGTTAGATCTGGGTGTATTTCTCTATTGCTGAGCGATACGGTGCAAAGGCAGCTTAAGGCTTTAGTTTCTGGAAAGCTTTTTTCAGGAGAGTGGGGCTTCATACATTGCTTGGCTGAGGGTAGAGGCCCCTGGAGGGAGGACAGCTCAGGTGAATGATGCTGGGCTGGTCCTCAAACTGGGCAGTGCTTGGGGGGGGTCTCCCAGGGCAGGCATGTTCAAGGAAAAGAAAAAAAGAATGAGAGGAAAGTGGGGGGGGGGGGGGGGGGGGGGGGGGGGACAGGGGGGAAATTTGAGCCACCTCTTGTGCTGGTAGCAAATGCTCAGGACAGCCCTTGTCCAGCCCTGGCCACCTCAGCAGTTCCAGTGGAGCTGCTCTGCTCCAAGGATGAGGCAGAGGCATGCAGCATTGGTGCTTTTTCTCATGAACATTAGTAGATAACGTTTGCACAGTTGCAGGCACGTAGGCTATGATTTTTCTTTCATGCTTTCGGATTTTGCCAGCTGGGTCTGTTGTGTGTGCTTGGGATTTGTCATCTCACTATATGGCTTAAATGAAACCGTACAAATCCCTGTGTGCATTTCTTTGCATTCCTTTATAAATAATCCTGATTTTTTTAATTATTATTATTTAAAATATATGTGATAGTACTGTCTGGATCTGTAGCTTTGTAAAGAAATGGCTGTAACTTTACTCTCTGCAGGTGTGTGTATCTCGGGTTCTAAAGGCATTTCCACGTGTAGCATTTTCCACATATAGAGGCTCTCTGTGTGCTCCAAGTACTACCAAAGCAGCCCAGAGTCCAGAAACTAGCAATTGAATCTCCCAAGAAAACAAAGGTCTAACCTAATTTTGCATCATGTGCTAAGATAGTCTCATGATAGCGCCTTTTAAGTGTCCTGTGATCTTCAGGCACCTGTGCTCTTCAATGTTTGCTGAGCACATCTAACCAAACCTGTTTGCTCTGGGTTAAGAATGATTACTTCCCAGCAGAAGAATTGCAGCACCTGCACTTCACTTTGTGTTGTTTCAGGTGGCCAGGGAATTTGATGCTGAGCTCCATTGCATGGCAGACAGCTGAGCTAGTGCTAGGGCAATTTTACATGCACTTCGTTGACCCAAGGTGGCCTGTGTGCAGCTGATCTGTAATGAACGTCTAGTCTCAGCTCTTCTCTCCTCCCTCTGAGCCTGGGGAGGCCACAGTGTGAAGTGGAGGTGAGGTTTTAGCAGCTAAGCAGTGTGCTGCTGCTCTTAAACAACCTGCTGACAATGCTCAGTGCATTGTTTTATAGACCAGAGGCATGTCTTCCACACCAGCTTCACTATTCTGCATAAAAGCCTTGCAGGCTGCAGTGGTTTCCTTTGTATAGAGCCAGCATGTGGGACACTTCATTACACTCTACCCTAATGTTTTAACATAGGGTTAATGTTAAGACCCAGCCTGGGATTCATGAGATCAGACTTGGATGCTGTGTTAAAACACCCTGAGTGATGCAGGCTGCATTCTGCACTTGCCGCCAACCAGAGGAGCAAGTGGTTTCAGGCACTGTTAAATGAGCTTTCTCTCCTGTGTTGGTCCCTTGTCGACATAGGGTCTCTCTTGTTGTCTTCCCTCGTGCATAGTGATAGCCAAGTATCCTCTCTGTGTAGGATACTGATGTGCCACAGGCAAGAGACCTCAGTAAATAGGTATGTCAGGGATAAAAGGAAGATGAGGGAAAATGTGGGCCCTCTCCAGAATGAAACGGGAGACCTGGTTACCTGGGATACGGATAAGGCGGAGGTACTCAATGACTTTTTTGCCTCGGTCTTCACCAGCAAGTGCTCAAGCCCCACCGCCCAAGCTGCAGAAGGCAAAGGCGGGGACTGGGAGAATGAAGAGCCGCCCACTGTGGGAGAACATCAGGTTCGAGACCATCTAAGGCACCTGAAGGTGCACAAGTCCATGGGACC
>NW_008796213.1:111592-127840 GCF_000699145.1 Aptenodytes forsteri | reverse complement strand
AGCAGGGCCTGTTGTGACAGGACAAGGGGGAATGGCTTTAAACTAAAGGGGGGTAGATTTAGACTAGATAGAAGGAAGACTTTTTTTACACTGAGGGTGGTGAAACACTGGCACAGGTTGCCCAGAGAGGTGGTGGATGCCCCATCCCTGGAAACCTTCAAGGTCAGGTTGGACGGGGCTCTGAGCAACCTGATCTAGTTGAAGATGTCCCTGCCCATGGCAGGCAGGTTGGACTAGATGACCTTTAGAGGTCCCTTCCAACCCAAACTATTCTATGATTCTATAAATAGTATTTGTCTAATAGGTGCTGCCATCTCCCACGTAGAAGTGTCCTAAGGAACGATCGTACATAATGTAGGCACATCACAGATGCGTGCTGCAATTTCTGTACCCGCTCCCTGCCCAGGGGAAGTCAGCAGCACCTGGATAACCCCAGCGTGTGTGTCAATGCTTGCAGCACATGCTTACTCCTATATGCTGCCACACCAGTTTTCCTCACCTCCCAGCTTCCCCAACCGCACCAGCATGGAGGCACACCTAAAGCCCTGCATCGCTCTGCTTCTCCCTGCAAAACATCTCTCCTCCTGCTGAAAGGCTCCATCCCTTCATCTCTGAGGCTGTCCGCCCACCTCATCTCACAGCTTCATGCTCCTCTCTGTGCTCTCTGGGTGTGTAGATGTGCTCCCCATGTATTCACTTCTCTTCATACATACCCGGCCACCCCAACATGCGAGTACCTGCATGTTGCTGACCTCGCCTACTTAGTGCTCTTTCATAGTGTTCCCCTGCATGTTTTCATGACCTTGAAAGCCTTGCTTTCTCCTGCCAAGCTTCTGTGACTGCACAGCTTGCTATATATTACAGTGTTTTTCCCTTCTGGGGTCCTTTAAGGTGGAGAGCAACGTTCACGAATGTGGTAGGTCAGATCCTGGAATAAATAAGACATGACATGGTCATGGCACTTGCAAGTTTCCTTTCTAGGGTTGCAACTGTGCATTTCCATTTCAAATTCTGACACCATCCCACACCGGCTCCTCACCAACTTGGTCCGTGCGCCGTGGAGGGGAATCGCAGCCTCCCCCAGCGCTGCTCTGCCAGTGCATCTGAACGCAGACCAGCAGTCCCCTCTGCTGTTGTGCACCTGCCCCCTCTTCTCCTCTGCACAGGCCACTCTCTCTAGTCCTGCCCTTTCCCACTGTGTACGTGGCTACCAATGCATGCGCTTGTTTGCACCACAGCGTGCGTTTCGGCTGCAGTGAGCTAACTTGGCTGAAGTAGCAGAGCTGGAAGAGGGTGGGAGCCTCTGTGCCCCTAAGGACAGCGCAGCAGAACATGGGCAACGTATTGGCAATATACAGTCATTTGCCATTTTCTTTGTGGCCCCCTCAGCTAGTCGGTGCAGCTCACTCAGGGCTTTCACACAGCATTTCCCCTCCTTGGCCTGCAGCATTCCTTGCTCTTCCCACCTTGGGTCTTTCTGTACCCCGTATGCGCCTCTGCAGACCACAACCACACCCGGAGACACGTATATATTTAGAGCCTGTAGTTAATCAGGCAGTGTACCCATTCTTTTTTAGCATCCTGTTCCTCGGTTGTTTTACAAAGGCTTTCTTAATCTCATTTTGCTTAATCAAAGCTGCAAGATCTTCCTGTTTCTCTCCCCAGATGTTTCTTTAGTTTTCAAATGCTGGCAGGTATGCAAGTACCTGAAGGTGTTGGGCACCTTCATAAAGAAAACACAAAGAAACTATTATATCTCAGCAGGCAGAGATCTTAGAGCAAAGAGTTGTCACTTGTAGCTTACTAAGATGAAAAGAATATTGTTGCTGAAAAAAAAAGTTTAAAATTCTGAGAAATCATTCTTAATTTCTGAGAGTCTTGTTTGTGCTCCCATTAGCCAAGATAACAGATACTATTACTAGTTGTCCAGTCACTGCAGGACCTTCTTAGAGGTTAACAGGGCACAGCAGCACACAAACAGCACTAAGGCAGTCTGTAGGGATCTTGAAATTTCAACCCTGTAACAAATTCTCCCCATTTTTCTATATAAAACTTCACAACTGAGTTGTGTCCTTCTGTCTCACTGACGCACATGAGAGGGCCAGGTCTGCCTTGTACGCATCTGAAGGGAACTTGTGCAGAGGGTCTCCTTATCAGCCCATATGCTCTGCGGCGTTTGCCAGATTTCCCATCCCCGGCACAGCCCATCAGTGCCTGACTCGGTAGCTCTCGTGCAGGAAGGCTTTGATGTGAAGGTCTGTACGGGAAGTTGGTGTCAGTTACTGCGTGCTGCCTCTCCGCTCGCCGGGGAAGGCTGTACAGCTCCCAAGAGCAGGGTGTCACAGGGAGACTTGCTGCCTTCTCCCAGCTCTAGCTCACGGACCTTCTCTGCCTCGCCTGATAAATTCAGCTTTAGGAATTGAGGATAAAAAGAAGCAAGGGTGCTTGTGAATCTATCAAAATGCACGATGTCAAAACCCCTCTGCCTTTCATTGTGGTGCTGGAGGTGCTGCAGAGACGAGGCTGAGAGGTCATGGCCAAGGGAACTGGATGTGAAGTGGGTGACGCTGGCTGAGGATGGGTGGAAACAAGGAAATTAGGGGAATGAATCCAGACCCCAGCCACCCCCCTGGCTTAGCAGCAACCCACCCTACCTAGGTCTCCTAATGACCCAGAGAGAATTGCAAGTGAACGATAGACTTTGTTCCCACAAGACCACTGTCACCTGCTCTTATCTAGTCCCCCGTTCGGTTCTGCCACTGTTCCCACCCAACTTGTCTTGGACAGAGCTGCCTCCTGGGCCAGCTGCACTTGGAGTTGAGCTACTTCTGTCGCAAATAACAACCATGTGGGCAGTGCCACAATTTAGGACACTTCCTCCTGGCCATGGGCACATGCTTGTTTTTATCCGTCTACTCAATCCAAGGGCAGATGCTGGCTCTATCAGGCCATCTGGGCTTTTTGGCTTCAGGGCAACTCCTAGAAACCTCCTCGTGCAGCTATGGGCTGCTGGTGGCAGTAAGCAACAGTAACTGAGGTACCCCACCACATACCTGGCCTGAGCAAATCATTACCTGTGCTGCAACACTGCTGGGCAAAGGTCTGCAGGGACTCAGGTAACAATCCTGTGCACTTTGCTTGGGGATCTGGCAATGGTGGAGTAAGAAACTGGGTAATCAAGAAGGACTCAGTATAGATAGAGGCTAAACTGTGGTATGAGAAAGGGTTACAGCTGGACTGGGTGCTAGCATAAACCATAATATTTATGCATTTCGAGGCACCTATGTGTATCCTTCAGCAAAAAGATATAAGCCAAATGGTTTTCCTCTGGAGATCAGAGGACTCAATAGGCAAAAATCCTTTTGACTTCAAGTAGAGCAGGATGCAGCTTACTGCAGCTGATTCTTTAGTGCCTTGTGTGAAGGTGAGGTGGCTGTTAAAGCAAAACGGAGCTCTTTCCTTCCCCTGGGGTACGCTTGGCTGCTGCTAGCACAGACCATCAAACCTACAAAAATCATGCCTGTCCACCATTCAGGCCTAGTAGGAGCATTTCAGTGCTGGTTACTTTGAATGAGACCTATATTCAGATGCTTCAGTCTGATGCTGTTGCATGGTTTGCGGGAAAAGGCTGTAGGGGATACAAGTCTCAAACAAGTGAAATGGCTAGCAGCGCTGATAGGGAAGTCACAGAGGAGAAGACTGCCATGCTTGGACATGGAGACATCCAAGACACAGGGAGGCCAGGGATCAATGGGAAATAGCCAGAGCATGAGCTAGGATTAGGGTTACGGATAAGCATCCAAGGAAACAACCGCAGAGCAGTCAGGATTAGTGGGTAATGGAAAAGACTAGGACTGGGGCAGCTGGGTGGGGATAGTCAGAGCCAGCAGGTCAACGCCATCCCTGAGGTGGATGAACTAACCCCTGGCACCCATTTTGGGATGGGGAGCTGGTGAGGAACTGTCTGCAAGCATGTTTGTACAAGTGTATTTGCTATATGAGTGGCCGAATGCCAACGGTTGCTTCCAAGAACCTCGTGTAGTTTCCAGACCTTCAGCAGGCCCGTACCTCAGCCAGGCTATTTGTGGTGCACAAGGACATGGTAACAGTCAAGCAACCCACGCTGTTTGGATATCTGTATGAAGACAGCACTGGAGTGGCAGGAAGATGTCCACATAGCAGCAGCATTTGGCAGCTTCATGCGGTGCAAGGACAAGATGGTGCAGGGAGCTGCTCATGGGTCCTGTAAGGCTGTGGGCCAAGCACAGCTCTGATATGAGCAGGTGAACCTCCGCTGAGATCCTCGTGTACGTGCTAGCACTGAACTGAACCCAGGAGGAGTAACACCCCTTGGCTGCACCCAGCTTCAGCTGCTCCACAGCGGGACACCGTTTACCCTCCTGTCCTTTGCACTGTTGTCAAGCCAGGCTGAAATGCCTGGGTTTCCCCAGGGGTTGGCTTTAGGCAAGCCGGTCTCATCCCCAAGAGTTCCTACGGGAGGGGAGCATAGGATGCCACAGCAAGGTCCTGATTGCAAGAAGTGCCATGCTTGACATGGATGAACTTGCTGGTTTTGGGGCACCTGGGTTTGAAAGCTGGGCCCTGGAAGTCTGGTTTTGCCTGGAGCTGCTCTCATGGCCGTTTACTGATCAGGAGGAGTAAAAGAAGGTCACAACTTCACCACAGGGGCCAAACACTGTTCTCAAAATTCTGCTCCTCAGGGGAGTTATTCCAGATTTACCATGGCGTTTCTGAGATCAAAACCAGGCCATAAGGAGCTAATTAAAGTCAGGCTAGTGAGATTTGATATGGTCAAACCAATACATCCTTCATCTGCATAACTGGATCCCTCTGAGTTACTGGAGTTGTCTGGAAAGGCCACAGTGAAACCAGACACCGTTTACCTGAAACTGAAAAATCCAAGCAAACCTCTTTCGAAAATTGTCACACAGGGGGCTGCTCAGGAGGGTGAGCGACCCAGGAGTTACTCACTAGGCTGCATGGTAAAAATTGGCCAAGCAACAAAGCTGTCTGCCTTGCTTGCTGCAGCTAATCAAAGCGTAAGTAGAGTGAGGGCCAAGGGCTGGATCTAAGCCCACAGAAGCCAGTGGAAGGGCTCCCACTAGGTTGAAGCCAATGTGGTCCAGAGCAGCTTTGTTTTAAAAATGAAAGAACATAAACAGGCATGACTGAGCTCTGACATTCCCTTGAACCCAGATACACCTCTGTCTGGAGCAGAGCAGCTAGCTTCTGTGTGCTTCAGTGCTCAGGGATATCAGGAGGTCTAAGAATGACCAAGGGGAAGGAACAGCAAAGGTGGCTGAGGCAGAAGAGATTTACTTGTGGCAGGATTTACTTGTGTAAGATATCTATATCTACTTCCCGCCCCCCCATGAAGAGAGAAGGGTTAAAGCTGGTCCTACAGCAGAATTCAAAGTGGCTCTAGAAATGAAATCAGTCTCTTGGTTTCCTTCAGCCCCATAGCATAAAGAAGTTATGCCATTAAATTAAAAAGCATTATTTGTAAAATAAGTCTATCGTGTATGTGCTGGGTAATTTCAGCATAGTTAATTCAGTGTTGCAGGAGCCAATGATGCAAGTGGCGTGGCTGGATATTTTTTTTTTTTTTTTTAAGGGTTGGATAACTTTATGACTAATAGTAACACTTAAAACTACGCATGGTAAGCAGAGACTAATCACAATTTGGAGATTTACTTGTGGCAGGATTTACTTGTGTAAGATATCTATATCTACTTCCCGCCCCCCCATGAAGAGAGAAGGGTTAAAGCTGGTCCTACAGCAGAATTCAAAGTGGCTCTAGAAATGAAATCACTCTCTTGGTTTCCTTCAGCCCCATAGCATAAAGAAGTTATGCCATTAAATTAAAAAGCATTTTGTAAAATATAAGTCTATCGTGTATGTGCTGGGTAATTTCAGCATAGTTAATTCAGTGTTGCAGGAGCCAATGATGCAAGTGGCGTGGCTGGATATTTTTTTTTACGGAATTTGCCAAAGGAATAGGGACTCCCCCCCCCCCCCCCCCTCTGTAAAGTAATATAGCTAAAGGTACTTTTGAAGGTTGTTTTCTTCTGCCTTTTAAACATTAGATGTTGGCCACTGGTCAAAGGTGGATTATCTGATGGGATGAACCAATGGTCTGATCTGCTAATTACTAAATTCCTACGTAAGGCTTTTATTTCCTGCACAGGGAGGGACTGTGCATACGCTGCGCCTTTTCAGAGAGACCTTTTTTTGTAAGACAGAATTAAAGCACCAGTGCTGGTCCCTAATTGAAACCAGCAGCATTCAGTAAGTTTGGGCCACATCTGCGTTCTGAGTAGCCCTAGGCGGGCCTCTGTGGTTTCTGTTCCATGCACGGGAACTGTATTTCTGGCAGAAGCTCTTAGAGTTGAGTGAAGAAATTGCAATAAATAATATACCATATTTATTTCACTTTGTGTGTTTGCTCATGGAACTTCCAGGAGCAGATCAAAATCTCCTCACACGTATTTGATGTTGTTTAGCAACAGTTCATTACATGGGCATTGCTTTTTTTTTTTTCCCTCCTGATTTGGCTAAGGCTAGCTCTTTGATAATCCAGGCCTGTTGTGAATGCATGTAAGAAATGAGTTAAAAATTGGTCCTCTCTGAGTAAACAAAAACACGGGTTGAAAATATGTTGGGGTTGATTCTTCCAGGGTGGTTCAATTGCCCAGAAAACTGGGAGAAAGCTACCTTAATTACTGGGAAGATGAGTGGTAAAAAGAACCTTTTTAATGTTGATGGTTGTGGCAACTTGGTTTTGCTCTGTTCCTTCTGCTCCTATAGCTGTACAGCTCCGTACAAATTGTATGCAGCTGTGCACACAAATGAGCAGCTGGGCAGTTTTAACCATTGGACAAGATCCCTGGTGGGTGGTGGGTTTTTTTTAAAGAGCAAAAAATAACCTGGCTTGTTTTTTCAGCTTGTGGTTTGCAGCACCATCGGTTAGAAAACATCCTTTTGATTTAAAAACTGAGCGAACTGGAGCAAGCTACTAAAAGAGAGAAAATACAGGATACTGAGATGCTGTCCTATATCACCTCTTTGACTGTAATTGCATTTTGGTGTCTCATGGGTCCCGATTAAAGCCTGCACATCACGTCGCTGAGCAAGTGTGCTCCGCTGCGGCTCCTGCCTTGCTCGTGGTGTTGAAGCAGTCGGGATTTCACTAGGGATTTAGTCTTCTGTCTCAGGTTCACAAATACCAGCGTCTCCCCAAATCCTGCTCCCACCAATCCATTCGAGTTCAGTGCTACGTCTTGTCAGACTGGGGAGGTGAAAGGACTTCCTTTGCTGTAAGAAATGTGACCCTACGCTGTAAGAACATTAGCATTAAGGGTTCCCCCCGGCCCCTGTAGCAGGTCAGGAGTCAGCAGGGCCGTTTGGTGTCCGTTGCACCCAGCCCTTGCTGGAACTCTGGGAGTCTGCTGGAATGGTTTAATTGGTGCTTTTCTCATATCTGAGATGGGGGAGTCCTGGGCAGGAAGAATAGCTTGCAAATTTTTCTCATATGACAATTATTCTTTTTCTGTCTCGTCATTGCTTGTTTTCTTAGCTTTACCCTGGGGTGAGGGATGAGTCAGGAAATCTAATGGGTTTTCATTAGAAGAGCCTTGGACACTGAGCGGGGAAGGACCAGGGAGTGGCGGCTGATTTCTTGGGGGCTATGACGGAGGCACGAGCTGTCTGCGGTCTCCAGACGAAATGTGGTGGTGCCTTGAGCTCTGATGGTGTGGGAGGCTACTGGGGAAGCCCCCTCAGTGGAGGTGTCCCCCAGGGGGTGCTGGGCTGCATGGGAGCTCTTGTTGTCCCTCAAGCTGGACCCATCAGGTCTTCTCCACCCAAGGTGCCGGCAGGAGGCCGGGGCAGCTGGGGAGAGCAACATCTTGGCTCACTCACCAACCTGCTCAGATGGCAACCTGGCCTGGAGCCAGCTTTGGGGCTTGATGTGGCAGCACCACAGTATGGCCCGGGCAGGTGCTTGTTCATTGCCTCGGCAGCAGGCGGATTGCTTACGGCCAGAGAAGAGGAGATGAAAGGGAGAGGAGGGACTAGCTATCATTTATTAATGCTATCGGGTTGCGTTTCTTTCCAGTGCTGTAAGACTGGGGCAGGACTTGCAGGCAGCTGATGAAAGAGGAGACAGAGCTCACCAGGAAACCCGAGAGAACTTAAAGGAGGAGTCTCAGGAGGGTCACTGGGAGATGGGAAGGTCTGGGTGCTCCCCAAAAACTGTCAGAGGCTGGAAGAGTCTGAAAGGGCAAGGGAATGACGGGGGAAAGAAATTAAATAAAGAGCATGGGGAGGCCAACTGAGAAGGGATGGGAGAAACTGGACAGTCATCTTGTTATTGCAGAGTTGGTAGAAAAAAACATGGGGTTTTTTTCTCTTCTGTGATGTTTCCTGTTTGCTAATAATTTTAAGATCATGTCTGGGGTGTCTTTCCCATCATTTGAGCTGTTGCTGGGTGAGAGCTTACCTATACAGAGACCCTACCACATTGCTAGCATAAGTGAACTCAGCTTTTACAAAGAAGACCTGTAGGAGTTTCTAGGGTTAGCTATGGGGCTCAAATTCAGAAGCATCCTAAAAATTTCTGTAGAGTCTGGTGGAAAATTATGCATTGCTCAACGTGTTTTTTGTAACTTTCTTTAACAGTCTGTAGCAGGGATAAAGTTGCTAATTAAACTCTTCTTTCATTTGAGACAGCCCAAAACATTTAAGAGATGTTCATAAAGCACATCCCTCCACAAGGGTCGCTTACAGCAGCTGAATGCTTTAGTGACCAGATTTCGCCAGGGGCCTGGGACATGCTGTGTGTCTCATCTGGTTTTGTGACAATCATGCTTTTGATCATATGCAAAGATGCATAAAAAATGTTACTCTGACATTTCCCAATTATGCAAAGTTACAAGCATTTGAAGTTACATCCAGTGAGGGTTACTTTGCCAGCTTCAGAGCTGGAGAGATGCAGAGATTTCTAGGTGAGAATATTTTTTTTTCTTTCACTAGAAAGCATTTTTTCTTATTTCTAATGAGGATCAGAGTGCCCAGGGGCCTGATTTTTCCAATAGGACCAGAAGCATTTCTGTAACAAGGCCATGTGAGCCTCAGTGTGCAGACCCTGTGAATCAGACTCTCCATCCTTGTCATTTTTGGTGTTTTAGAAAGTGAGATAATTGAGCCCCCCAGTACTCCTGGGAAGCAAACAGATTTGTGTTATTCTCACCATCAAATGGTGACTGAAAAACAGTCAAGGAGAGCACGCCGGCATCCAGGACATGCCTAAATTTCACCAACTGTGTGAACGCAGTCGCATTTGTGGGCTAATGTGTCCCTATTGAGTAATGGCTTGTACTCATTCCATATTTACTCTTCACGATGTTTGTCCTGTTACTTCATTGGTGGTGCTGTTAGGATTACTGAATTTGCAAACATCAACACAGCTGCTTTTCAGACAGGGTGAAAGCCTGTCTTCACAGTGATGAGATGTCAAAACCAGTGCTGAATGACCACCTAATATTTCAGTCAGTATTGCAAAAAAATCATGATAAAATTCAGTCAAGCAGCCCAGATCCTTAAAAGCAGGTAAAAATCAAGTGTGTGATATATGTTGTGCGAGCGTCACTCTTGGTGTCAGCTAAAAGAGTGAAGGCATAAGAGAGCCTTGTTGGGCTGTTCTGAAATGGTGCCGTCTCCATTTCATGCACTACGCCAGGTCTTCCTCCTGACTTAACTGTCATTGCGACCCAGGGCAGAGCAGCAAAGAAATGAACCTGGCAGAGGTGAGCAATTTTGTTTGTTTGCCAGTTTACCTGTTAGTGTATTGCATCACAGCAGGACTTTTTTGGATGGATAAGCTCCCAGACAATAGGCTGCTGGCAATCCCACTGCATCATTTTGGCATCAATTCTCCAAGTAGAAGAGTGTGTCTAACAGTGGTAGTTACATGTATTATAAAATATAATAAGCAAAGCCCTAACTTCCTGCAGCAAACAGGATTTACGTTCTGCTCCAAGTTTTCTAAATCCTGTGAAATGCTGATGTGGTAGCCTGAATATTATTCTGTGGTTGCTTTATTTGAATGAAAAAATCGGTATTTCATTAATATAGTAGTGACGTGAATAATAAACTTAGCTTATAAGACCTCTCATTATTCCTTCTAGATTTCAATCTCTTCTCTGTTGTCCCTCTATTCTCATTTTTCAGGATCATAAAGATCATAGACTTGAAACTCGTTGTGGAGAAGGTGGATTTCTAATGGGGAGGTGGAGAGCACTGAAAGACAGAGGAAGGCTCACAGCGATTTTGCACACTCTGAAGTAGTTAATTGTATTGCCATTTTAGGTTGGGCTCTAAAAAGGCACATGTGTGGCTTGGCTCAAATCCCAGCACTTTCCCTTGGGACTTTTGCTTCCAAGGTACTTAACAGGCAGATTTTTCAAAAGCAGTGAAGTTGTAAACTCTTGGGATTCAGAGTTATCAATGTATTTAGATGACTGGCTGGTATAAAACTACTTTCACAAATTACTTTTGCCTCGTGTGGTAAACAGACTGGTGTTAACTTGGAACAAGGCAAATAACAGCCCTGGACTTCAGGAGAGCAGACTTTGCCATATTCAGGGACCTGCTTCAAAGAATCCCATGGGAGATAATCTTAGGGAGCAGAATAACCCCGTGCCCCGGTACAGGCAGCTTTGCAGGAAAGGACCTTGGGATCCTGGTGGACAACATGTTGAACATGAGCCAGCAGCATGCCCTTGCAGCAAAGACCAACAGCCTCCTGGGCTGCATTAGGCCAGACTGAGGGAGATGATCCTTCCACTCTGCTCAGCCCACATGAGACATCTGTAGTGCTGTGTCCATTTCTGGGCTCCCCAGATGAGAGATACGGACTTGCTGGAGTGAGTCCTGCCAAGGGCCATGAAGGTGATTACAGGACTGGAGCATCTGACATACAAGGAGAGGCTGAGAGAGCTGGGGCTGTTCAGCCTGGAGAGGAGAAGGCTCAGGGAGATCTTATCCATGTGTATAAATACCTGATGGGACTGAGTAAGGAATAAGGAGACAGACTCTTTTCAGTGGCATCTAGGGAAAGGACAGGAGGCAAGGGGCACAAACCAAGCCAGAGGAAATTCTGTTTAAACATAAGAAAAACTTTTTTTACTGTAAAGGTGGTCAGACATTGGAACAGGTTGCCCAAAGAAGTTGTGGAGTCTCTGTCCTTTGAGGTATTCAACACCTGACTGAATGTGGCCCTGCGCAACCTGCTCTAGGTGACAGTGACCCTACTCTGAGCAGGGGTTCAGACTAGATGATTTCCAGAGGTGCCTTCCAGCCTCAGCAATTCTGTGTTTTTATATTAGCATGCAGAAAAAATAGATTAAGAGAGTAATCAAGAATGGACTGCACTGGGCTATTTGTGGAGCCTGGGAAGTCACAGGCACACACAGTCCTCATCTCCATCCCAGGAGACTCCACGTTGGGAACTTTTCCCATAAAACAGTGTGTAGCATATAAACTGTACTGTAGTGTTTCAGGGCACCAGAGCTGAGGTCTGATGCTCTCCTAGCTATGTAAAACCTGGACCTTTGTGAGTTACTGGGGTCAGGCACACGAAGGACAGACGACGAACAGCTAGTCCTTTGGCAAAATGCAGTAGAGAGGCCAGCTGCTTTCATTTGCCTTCAGTTTTGGCAGAACATGCTAGAAATGGGTATTTTGACATATGTAGTTAAGTTGTATAAGGTGGTACACTCATACCATCACGGAAAGGGAATGAAATTAAACAGAGTCAGTGGAGCTCAGTAGGAATCACACCAGGAGCCTGTGGAAAAGGTCAGTAAAACTTAGCAAAGAAGCTGAGAACAGAGTTTGGATGAAATCTCAGGTCAGCATGTAAATAACCAATGTCAGATGGCATTTTCATTGGATATTTATTCTGGAGCTGGTGCAGGAATTACTGTGTGAGTGTCCTGTACTGAATTACACAAGAGGCGGATTGGACAGTTGTTACGGTTTCGTTTGTCCTAAAGTTCCTTAGGCACTTGCTGGACGAGTGCTGGGCGGTAGGAACCCCTCTTCCTTGACTTATGGAAATTTCTAAAGCGTTGGAAAGAAAACGATAATTTTGCGATCAGTCCTCGCAAGCCACCTTAAGCAGTTGGCAGAGCGATTTTAATGCTCTGGTAGAAAGCTGTAGCACGGTTAAATATTCCACTGAAACAGGATAGCTCTGTAAGGAACGCTGGCCCAGCTCCAAGGCGACTATCCCGGCCGTCTCCTTCTGGGTGAAGGATCACCTCCTGGAAGCCCTCAGGAATGCCTGCTGGTGGCAGGGATTGCTTGCAGAGAACGGGGGCCCTGCAGCAGCGTTTGGCTGGCCCCTGTAGTCTGGGCTCCGAAAAGCTCAGCTGCGTCTCAGCTTGTGAATGATTTGTTCTCTCTGGGACAAAGAGTGGTTTCTGTGAACTCCTCCTGGTTCCCACTTCCGTAGTGATTTTTGTCAAGTGTGTTGTGCAGGCTGGTTTGAGACCCAAAGCAGGACATTGCCGTGGGATTTAGTCAAGAAAGAAGAGAAACAATATTTCAGAAGTTGGTATTTTGGAATTATGTCACTGGGTAAGAGCTCTATAAAGAGAGTTTACACAACCCTGATTCTTCCCCGTAGCAACCCATGTTGTGTAAATAAAGCCAGCCCAGAAGCAAGTGTCTGTGCTTTGCAGCCTTTCCCATTGCACCGCGTACATTTGCTTGGAGGCAGGGTGCCTGAAGGGAGGACTGGCGGCTTTTTTTGTCGACATGAATTTTGAGCCTGTGTCGTGAAGGAGCTCAAGCGTGCTCTTGCCCCCTTAGTACTCTGAGGCTTGATATGGCTTTTAAGACATAGGTATGTAGGATTTTCCGTGACATATCAAACCATTAGTCCATATTGCATGTTTGTTTGCCCTGACTAGCAGTTGGTATTTGATGATGATTCAGAGGAAATCAGTGTTACAAATCGCACCTTTGCTAAATAGAGATGGTGGTGTTGGGCTGAGAGGCGCGTGCGCAGTTCCTCTGCAAAGAGAGATGAAGGCTGGCATTTAGGGTTAAAGGCCAAAAGAAGCTTTGGGTTTAGATTTGGTGGTGTCAGCATCGGATGAGAAATTTCGGATGTTCTTGAAGAATATCCTGAAATTCCAGTTGCTTTTTGCTGCCATTTTAATCAACATTTGATCATATGTAGACCTGAACCAGAAGCTGTAGTTTTGAATTTTGAATCAGAATCGTGGAAGTAAACCTGTACACAGGGATTGCATCCAAGTTCCTGAAATTCTTGGAGTAGTTGTAGAGCCTCATCCAAAACCCATTAACATTAATAGAAGGACTTCATCTGACTCAAAATTCAATCATCAAATTGTTTCTCATCTGACGTACCTAGAAAGCAATATTAAAATATTACCTCAACCACTGCACTGTCAGTTCCTCTTTGTTATTTAAAAGACTTGTTATATTTTTCTGGTTTTGATACTCATCAGTATGCCTGCTTTTGTTTCCTCCTCAGCATAGCTGTCAGGTAACTGTTGTGTTGTCCCACATTTAGGGGTGTCTCTGTCTTCAGGGCTTTGTTGGTGTCAGAGCAGGGTGTACCATGCAGAGCCCTGGGAAGACCAGTCGTTCTGCTACCCTCAAGAACATAGGCAAATGAAAATAATTTAAACAAATCATAAGAGATTCTGGTGTGGCCTTCAAGAGTGTTGGTTTAGCTCGCTTCCTTGCCTCAAGGTCGGGTCAACCCTACCTGCACCATTTCTGGTGGATGTTTGTCCAGCCTGTTCTTTATCTTAATTCCTCTTTTCCTTTAGTCTTGTCCCCAGACTGCCTCCGGTCACCACTGAAACTGATAGCGTAGGGTAATAATTTTGTCGCAATGCTCACAGAGACCAGGGAAACAATGCATTTCAGTGGGAGTGGATTACTGCTTTTGAGGTGAATTCAGGGGAAGAAAATGGCTACAGCAGCTTTGAGCAAAATGACAAATAGAAATGGCAAGTAGAGAAATAAATAAGGTGTGTGGGTTTTTTTCATGGAAGCAGTGGATGACATTTTCTACAGCACAAAGTTCCACAGAACTTGACTGAAAATCAAGCTGCAAGCAGGTATTTTGGGAATGCTGCATCCACATGGAAGTGGCAAGCTGTTGAGTCTTTAGGAAAATCCCTATCCAAGATAAAAGAAATAATGCATTAGCTATGTTCAGTAAAGCAATAACAAATGCTGACCTGAAGGTCTATTGCACAGTTGATGTTCAGCTTCACATCCTAGACAGCTCCTGTATTAAAAAAAAAATCTCTTGGAAAGCCCTTTGAGCAGTTTGTGTGCTGCAGTGTTTGGATCAGTTGAGAAAAAATGCACTTACCAGAGCTTTCTGAAAGCTGCATGGATGACCTTGTTGAACTTTCTTGGGCACAGGCTTGTTGCAAAGAGAAAAACAGATGGCAAAGACTGCTGAGCATAGAATTGCCATTTTCTTTCTTTATTTATTTTTGCAGGTACCTCCCTGTGCTCAGGGGAGGGAAGCCACATACATACATTGCTTCTTATTCAGTGTGTGTATTCAGATACCATGGACACCAAAGCAACAGAGTGCTTCATGGTTGAAAGCATTTAGAAACGTGTTTCTTTTTGCAAGAAGTCCTTACTGCTGTTAATGATGATGCTGTACGTATGAACAAAAGTGGGCAGCAAGCCTCCCAGGTCTGCCTCCGGGTGCAGTGCATATGAATTGCTGCACTGAGCTGGTGATATATGGAGGCAAATGTTAGCTTTAATTAACTTGTTACTGCAGTAGAACAGTCCTTTATTGCCTCTCCTGTCTCTAAGGGCATGGCTTCACCGGTGCCTCCAGACGGAGGGGAGAGTGCCAGGAATACCACTTTCAGTGATCATAACCAGGTGGAACATCTGCTTTTCATGCTAGTCACCTTGAGGGCCAGATAGGAATTTTTTAAGTTATTATTATTTTTATTTAAAAAAAAAAAAAAGGGCAGACTCTGTGCAGAGCTGCAGAGTGTGAGTCAGCAGTTGAGGATGTGGTCACTGGGAGTGAATTGGTAGAAACCCATGTAGATGTTCCAGGATTAAAGGTATTTTTGTTCCAAGTAGAAGAGGCACGAGAAAAAAAAAAAAGGTGGGGGGGGGGGGAAAAAAAGCATGAAACTGGAGTCCACAAAGTAGCAAATTATTTTGCTCTTAAAAGCAGGAATAAAAATCAAAACTTAGACTTGTATCAAAACACCTGATTCTGTGCTCTTCTGTCAACCTGCCAATTTTTCCAAGCACTGCAAGTATTGTAGTTCAAGCAAGCCAAACATCTTGATCTCCCATCAGTAAATGGTTTGACGCAAATCCCATGTTTTAAAGACAATGACTGGCAAAAGCCTGGCTTGGTAAGTGCGATACCGTGATGTGAACTACTCAGATACCCTTAATCTTGGTATGACTGGAAGCAGCTCTTTTTAACACCGGCTATGGCTGTTTTGAGAAACCTGTTGCTGTGCATGAAGAATGCAAAAAGTGAGAGACTGTTTGCTTTTGATGGCAGTATCTTACGAGGAGGCAGATGCAGAGTCAGCCTGTGTGCAGCACAACGTCTCGGGGACAAGCACACCGTAACTGCAGGACAACGGCCACGCGTTCTGTAAATTAAAGAGTCGAACTTGCCAGCAGTTAATGATTTTAGCTGCACAGCTATTATGGCCGTAATGTTGAAAACATATTTTATTATTTAAAAGCTGCTGCATGTGTTCTGTGTGGTTAAGATGACCTGTGGATTACTGCAAAAGAGTAGCAGAATAGAAAGCATTTCTCCCCCCTTTGCTGTGGAAGTTAGCAGTGCCAAAATCATGGTCTTTATCTTACGTTCCTAAAAGCAGCAGTAGGTGCTCTTCTTCTCAGGCTTCATTTGAGTCAATGTTGCCTCCTTCCCCTGAAAAACAAAGTGCCGTGCTCTTTCCCTTTTCCCAGTCTAATCCTTCACGGCTCCTTAGTGCAACTTTGCAGAGGCAGAAGAGAGGAAGGTGAGGAGGGATTAAGTTGCATGGTTGGAGAGGTGAGGGTGGGCAGGAGAGGACATATCTCCATTGCTCAGGGCCACTGTTGGCTGTAATCGCCTCGGGCAGGGCACTGCAGCTGCACAGCCAAAGCTGGGCCTCCGTGGCTGGG
>NW_008796213.1:0-111342 GCF_000699145.1 Aptenodytes forsteri | reverse complement strand
TATGATTCTATGATTCTTCTATGATTCACGGCTCCTTAGTGCAACTTTGCAGAGGCAGAAGAGAGGAAGGTGAGGAGGGATTAAGTTGCATGGTTGGAGAGGTGAGGGTGGGCAGGAGAGGACATATCTCCATTGCTCAGGGCCACTGTTGGCTGTAATCGCCTCGGGCAGGGCACTGCAGCTGCACAGCCAAAGCTGGGCCTCTGTGGCTGGGCACCTCAGCTGGCTGCGGCTTGTAGATGCCCTTCCACGCTGGCATCAGCTCCTGAACCTCCTCTGCCTTCAGCTTGGCAAGTGCAGATAAGCAATAGTTTGCAATTGTTTTACTCTAGCACACGCTAGGTTGAAACAGAGGCATTTCTGGAGCTGACTTACGAGCTCAGCCCCATAATTTTGAAGGATAGTGCAACTGGCAGCAACATTATTTGATTCTCACTCAAATCCAGCAATGCATCTCTATGTGCATATCCTCGCCGAACTTTCAGGAGGCAGGCAATATTTGACAGATAATCTTGTGGCGTAGGTGGATTTCATGATTTAACTAGGGCAATGGAAAATTTTAGCGGCAGAAGCAAGATTTGAATTTTATCTTCCACAAAACAGGTTAGTGCCCCAGCCATTGCTTATCAGTTCCTCCCTTCCTGTAAGAAATACGTTTCCTATACCTAGAGGGCAACAGCAGCAAGGTAGGACTTGGTGGGTGAGTCTGGAAGTGAGACTGTGTGAGTGCCTTGGGTAGTTAAGTCTACTCATTTTCCTCTTATTCCCTAGTGCAGTGCTCTGCCTTTTTCTCCATCATACTTCATGTAATTCTAATGTTCTGCAGGTTATCGTCAGTTTGCAAACTCACAGACAGCAAAGCCATGCAGTTTCACAAAGCAGTGAATCAGAGGAGGAAGAATGGAGTAATTTATGTCTGCACACACGGTCTCTAACTTGTGATTTATCCCTGGAGGAAGTCAGCGATCATATTTGCAGGGTTCTGCGCTAACCAGAAATGGAAAGGTTTTCAGGGCTCCCTTTGTAACACCAGGTTTCATAACTTCTTGAATCTTTTTAACTCCAAGAGTGTTGTTCTGATCTTGATCTGGGGGCAAGGAGTTCACTCTTTTCTGCCTATGCCTTTTATTGACTTATAAGTAACCAGAGAGACTCTCTCGGCCCGGCTCTACCCTTGAATGATTTTTTTGGTAGTTTCTCTGGCCCTCTGTCTGTGATTCATGACTTGACCTAACCTTCCCTCACCCCTATGGCCAGAAACCATTGGCTGTTCCTTTTCACCTTTATCCTTTCCCCACATCTCTGTTTTTAGGAGGTCAGTTTACACCTCATCTTTATGCTTTGTATGCTTGGTGTTGTGGGGCTGCATACATGTGTGTGTGTGGTAGACCAGGAGGTGGATGTTGCTTCCCCTGTCATGGCACTAGCAGTAGGGGTTTGCTCTGGTCAGGGTGCGTGGAAGGCATGTCAAAACGTCTAAAGCGTCTAAACGCTCTTCCCCAGAGCATGATGCAGCGCTGCCTTGGCCAGGTGACAAGGAGATGGCAGCTATCAGGCTGCAGGCACAAAACCACACTGCCTGGGGTGAACAGCATAGCGTGGCAGCTTGTCCCCATGATCTCACTGGCCAGAAGTATTTGGTTGCTGGACCACAACCTCGCTGCCCATGACACCCAGGGTCATGTGGCGGGGTGAAGGCAGTGCGCTGCCTATGTGAATGGGGTATAATCTAAGTGAGAGTAACCAGGCCGGGAGGTAGACTTGAGGTTCGTGTTCAGGGCATGATGCATATGTGTGTGAGAGAGTGCAAAGAGCTCCCTGAGTTGAGCTCCTAATGTCACGTTCAGTTTCAAGCAACCTTCCCCGGCATCTTTTGGACTAACATGCTTGCAAGGCACCTAATGGTAATATTTGGGGGTATTGGGTACTGCACCTGCATACCTGTTCAGCCAGGAATAATACTGGAAAAGGCCTCAAATCACACTGAAGTCTCGTGGGATAGCAGTGTTGTGATTTAACCCGGCAGGCAGCTAAACACCGCACAGTCGTTTGCTCACTCCCCCCGCCAGTGGGATGGGGGAAAGAATTGGCAAAAAAAAAAAAGTAAAATTCGTGGGTTGAGGTAAAGACAGTTTAAGGGAAAATAATAATAATAATGATAAAAGAATATACAAAGCAAGTGATGCATGATGCATTTGCTCACCACCCGCCGACCGATGCCCAGCCAGTTCCCGAGCAGTGGTCACCGCCCCCGGCCAACTCCCCCCAGTTTATATACAGAGCATGGCGTCACATGGTATGGAATATCTCTTTGGCCAGTTTGGGTCAGCTGTCCTGGCTGTGCCCCCTCCCAGCTTCTCGCTGGCAGGGCATGAGAAGCTGAAAAGTCCTTGACTAGTGTAAGCACTACTTAGCAACAACTAAAATATCGGTGTGTCATCGACATTATTGTCATGCTAAATCCAAAACACAGCACTGTACCAGCTACTAGGAAGAAGATTAACTCTATCCCAGACGAAACCAGGACAACAGCAAGTTGAAAAAATTCAACCAGGATAAGAGGAGAAATAAGACTGTCCAAGAGAGGGTTAAAACATCATGCCATGCTGAGGGGTCTGTGGGCACTGTGGGTAATGAAGAACAAAGTCCTGCTTCATACCCACCAGTTTTTTCTTGCCCTGTCCCTGCAACAAAAGAGGAGGAGGACGGTCTCGGATCAGAAGGAAAATGCTTTTTGTGCAAACCAACCTGCGGACCTGCTGTTCCGTGAGGCTGCTGAGTGAAATCATTTAGCAGCGTTACAAAAGGGCTGGATAGCATGTGGGTGTTAATAGCATTTGCAGCTATGTAAGCAGCAGTAACAACAGCAGAGTAATCAAATCTCATCCTTCAGAGGGGAAGCTGATCACCTGAGTGAGTCTGGGATTTCCCCCTTGCACAATTGCCAGGTACCTTCACAGGCTAATTGAAATGTCAA
The DNA here is from genome assembly GCF_000699145.1 of Aptenodytes forsteri. Classification (NCBI taxonomy): domain Eukaryota; kingdom Metazoa; phylum Chordata; class Aves; order Sphenisciformes; family Spheniscidae; genus Aptenodytes; species Aptenodytes forsteri. Next base: position 108,365 of record NW_008796213.1, on the reverse strand, counting down.
GTGCCGGCTGGGGCCAGGGGCTGACAGTGGCTTGATGGATCTAATCTCCGAACAGACAGAGCAGCTCTGGTCACGCTCTTGCCCCGAGGCCTGATAGCTCCCTGGGTACTGCTATCTGTTATCTCTGGATGCGACTTTCTGCCTTTTTCTTTTTTATTTTTTTTCTCTTGAGCCGGGCTTCAAGTGCATTGCTCTGGCAGAGTCATAACTGCTGGATAAGATCCCCCATCTCCACTTGCTGTTCCTGCAGCTTCCTTTGCTGACTTCTAACCTGAGAGCAGTAAAAAGCATAGCTGAGAAGAGGCAGACATGGCCCTGGGCCCTGACTGGACCCAAGGCAAGAAACATCTTCATCTTATTTCCTCTTGTTACAGCTTTTCTGTCCCTTAACGGTTGGTCCGCTGGCTCCAGACCGGCTGCTTCTTGTGGGGGTTTCTGCTGGAGGATGCAGCATCTGTCTCAGCCTCCTCTTCATCCTCTTTTCCTTTTCTTTGTGTCCACCTGCCTCTTTTTCCAGAAACTAGCTCAAGTCCTGAGGGCTTCCCATCTCAAATCTAGAGGGGCAGCTGAGGCTCAGCCCTGGTGGGCATTTGGGTCCTCAGCAGGCAGCTGCCAGCCTGTCTGATGGGAACAGGGAGAAAAAGGACCCCTTTTCTCCAAAGAAGAACCACCCTCACTTTCCTGGGTGGTGGCTGGTCCCTGTGGGGCTTGAACCTTGGACCACCAGTATGCAGAAGTAGAATGAAAGGTGGATCTCTGCTTGTAGAAAGGAGATTGGCCAAGTGTCTGGTTGTAGACGTAGGGAAAATGCCCTGAATGTCAGAGTGAGGATAAAAACCGCCGTTTGGGCTCTGCACAAAACCCCTGTCATTGCCATTAATCTGGCTGTTCTTCTGCCCCTCCACAGTGCCTTTGAGAACATCTCCTTGCTCCTCAGGTCCCTCTCGGCACAAAATTGTACAAATCTCCCCGTCCACAATGCTCTGGCGCCAGGCATGCCATTGCAGGCAGGGATGGCAAAGGGGCAGGTTTGACGTCACACCGTGTGGTGTAACCGCAGGTCACTGGAAGCACGGATGCTGCTCTACCCTGGCTACTGGGGTCTGCTGTGGTGCTTATGTGGCCATCAGCTGGCTCAGTTGGGTAAGCTGGCCCAGCAGAAAGCCATATGCCTTTCTTTCCTCTGGCTGGATTTTGGGTGAATCACTGCCCTGAACTGTCCCTTGTGGCCATGGGGAGGCTGGTCCTGATGCCGAGGAGGGGGAGTATGTGGCAGCAAGGCTGGCTGCCTCTTCTGGCAAGCTGTGCCTGCACCAGGGTTGCCTTCCTTGGAGGTGTTTGGGGTGAAAAAATAGCCTTGGAAAACAACCATTGTGCTTCAGGAAGTGATGGGAGGTAAATGCCCAGAAGAGAGAAAGGCCAGGAGTTGGCTGGTACATGTGTCTGACAGGCTAATGGCAACAAAGCCTGGCCCAACATCTTCACTGTGGGACAGGCTCTTCCTAAGCTCTTCCCTTTACAGTTTTTTGCCTTTTCCCATCCTAACCAGAACCAGTTTTGTAGAGGGGCTGGAGCAAAACCATCAAAGCTAATAGTTCTGGCATTCCGTCTTGGTAATACTGAAGTGTTTGCTGAGGTATTTTAGTTCCTACCTACTGCTTTTTTCTAGGCATATTTTTGTTGACTTTAAATAGCCATCAAGAAAGTACTCCAGCAGCTGGGCTGCTGTGCAGAGCTGATGGAGACCTCAAGGACGGTCCGAATCTGTGGTGGACCACCTCGCTCTGGTGCTCTTGAGACAGAGCAGTGGACATAGCCACAGGGCTCTGCTCGCTGGCTGTCACGCAGGAGAGGATACCTGCAAGGGGATGTCTTGAATCCTGTGGCATGTGCTGGGGAGAAAACCTTCGCTGTGTCCTCAATCAGCAGTTGGCCTCGGCAGGTCTTCTGGCTACAGGAAGCTGGAGGAGCTCTGTCTCTTTTCTATAGCTCCTTCCCTCCTCCTAGCGAGGAACGCATGGGCAAAGCCAGGTTCTTCTCCAAGGGTGCCCCATGGACATCCCCAGGGAAAAGCCAATCTTTTGGAGAGGAACTAGAGTGCCAAGAGCTTCCTCTGAGGGGAGTGTTTATCTTATTATTTTCTGAAAATAATTTCCTACCACGTTGGGGAATTAGCCTGCCAAAGTACAAATTACCCAGCAAGGAAATCACTACCTCCAGATTAATTCCTAGCTGTTTTGTCTCTTCTGTGTTTGGCTGATGTAAATGTTAGGTAAATATTTGTACAACACAGAGAATTGCCCCCCTTTCTTCTCTTTTCCAAGGGTCAGAGAAATGTCAGCTGTTGGCACTTGTGTGCAGCCAGGCTTCTGTGTTTGCTGCGAGGCGGGCTCCATGCCAGCTGTGCGCAGGAACCGAAGCGCAGACGAGCCCGGGAGCTGCCACGGCCAGGGCAGCCGGCTGTGGTGGCCAGCATCCTCTTCCCAGGAGAGCCTGGTTCCTGACGCTTCATCCTGAGCTTATTTCTCAGAGCAGTGAAGTCCTGAGTTTAACAAGGAAACCAAAAAATCTCTCTCTTCCACACAAAAGAAAAAAACCTGCTTCTGTTGGTGTCCTCCCTCGGTGAATCTCCAGGAGTGAACCAACTTTTATTCCCCTTCTTTTTTTTTTAAAAAAACCTGCTTCTGTTGGTGTCCTCCCTCGGTGAATGTCCAGGAGTGAACCAACTTTTATTCCCCTCCTTTTTTTTTTTTAATTTTATTCCTGTTTTACTTGGTTCCTCTCTTATTTAGCCAGTTCCACTCTTCTGGCTCTCTCCTCTGAAAAAAAGCGCGCTCCCCTCTCCCACGAGTACAATGAGCCCTCCAAGTAGTGAGTGCTGCTTCTGTTGGTGTCCTCCCTCGGTGAATGTCCAGGAGTGAACCAACTTTTATTCCCCTCCTTTTTTTTTTTTAATTTTATTCCTGTTTTACTTGGTTCCTCTCTTATTTAGCCAGTTCCACTCTTCTGGCTCTCTCCTCTGAAAAAAAGCGCGCTCCCCTCTCCCACGAGTACAATGAGCCCTCCAAGTAGTGAGTGCTGAATTTCATGCAAACTACAAAGTCTGTTCCAGCCCCATTGCAAGTGGGGCCATGTGTCCAGCTGCAGGACACTCGGAAACAGTGGTTCCTGCCTTGTTGCTCTGAACAAGGTGGAAGCTCACCAGTTGTATGTTATTTTATGTGAAGACGCAGGAACTTCTCCTTCTTTCCCATGACAGTCAGTCCCTGAAGCACGAGATGTGCTTAGCTGCATTAATCAGTAGATTACTCACCGGGAGTGTCTGACTGAAGTCTTCTGCAGAGATAAATATTGATGTTGATATTTTTAGTCATAGACTTAAACCCGTAGCTTCAGATCAGAATCTGAGGGTGGGAAGACCTAGATCAGAAATTTGTGGCTGTTCAGCATCTAACAGGGCATGAATGAAACCCCCACATCTAAGCCAACACTCATGTCAGGAAAGCAGAACACTCTAGTTGCCTCTGAGACTTGTCTCTCAGTTGCATCTGTGACTACTTTCACATTTTCCACATTTCTTGCACTTACTTTTCATTAATTGTCCCCTTTTTTCACCACATCATAGGAGGCAGCTTCAACATCTTTGCTTTCTGCTCACCTCTACCAGACCCCGCAGCGCCCAGATTCAGGAGCAAGTAGAGACAGAGTTTTGCAACCCTGTTTGTAGGTGCAATAACAGGCCAAGAGCTTAGCACAGCCCGGGGGGGGATCTGTCAAAGGGTCGTTTGTGAATTCTAGTTCCTGGGGTTGTTTTGGGTTTGCCTTGGCCTCTACATATCTCAGAGATGTTTTGGAGCTGATGTAAGTCATGTGGCTTGTAAATGCCCCCTCCAAAGCAAACTGATGGAGCATGCTCCTACTTAAGCCACAGTGAGTCTCCCGTGCTGCTGGGTTGGGTGGGCAGGGTGAAGATGGGTATGCTGGCTCTGAAACAGTAGAGGTTTCCCCTGTGCTGCCCCTTCAGAGCATGTCCCTGCCTCTTCTGGCTGCAGGAGCAGTGCAGAGGGCTCAGACCGTTCGTCTCAATGCTCAGGCTTGAAGCTGGCGGGATGGTTCCCTTTATATACCAAGGCAGCCAACTTCTCTGCACCTCCTAGAGCTTTGGGGATGATTTCTGTTTTTAAAGAAAATGGGCAGAGAGCCTGGCTCTGCTGCCTGGTACGTGGATATGGAGCTGGTCTGCCACCAGCCTGGGAGAAGCAAGTGCTCGCAGAGGTTTTGGCACTTACGCTCTTCACAATTAAGCTATCATGCAGTGTGGGCACAGTGCTGAGCTGCTGGCAGGTTGGTTAGTTACTGACTCAATGCCAAAATGTTTAGCAGATCTGAAAACCGCATAGTGTGAGTCGCCGTAACACTGCTGGGAGGTGTGAGCTCTGCTCACCAGCACTGTCTCATTAGTGATACGGTCGGCGGTTATGGAGAGCTACGAGGTTATGCTGCATCTGCTCGTCTTTGTCCCTCCTAAGCCCAGGAGGCCAACGGAGTTGTAGAAGGAAACCAAAATTGATCCTGGCTCCTGGATGGAGCAGACTGGGGGGTGGGGGGTGGGGTGTCAAATGAAGTTGCTTTGAACCTGGAGGCTGACTTCACTTAAATAGCGACGTCCTTAACCACATCACTGCCAATATTTTAGGCATTACAGCTGAATGTCCCATCAGGTGCATTCTTTGCCGTCATTTCCTTCAAGCAAAGAAGATTGAGAACTTCTGTTGTGCAAATAGGTGCATATTCAGAGCAATATTCTTTTGACGGTTAAACTAATTAGTAATCTGGTTATTGTCTGTCTTCTTTTTCTTTGGGGTTGCTAGTTAAAAAAACATTGATGTTCTTTAGTTTGACCAATGGGATTACCTGAGGGATCTACAAAGAGGTTCCCAGTCCTGTGGTGATTAATGAAATCTCTGACATGTATTTTAGAACTATGATGAATCTTTAATATAACAAATTAATAAGAAGGAGGGAAGAGCTTTTAAGGAAGGCAAAGGCAGTTTCTCTCTCTGTGTGAGTCTGCCAGCTCCAAGTAACGTAAACAACTCCTGGTCTCTGCTGGACCGTTCCAGAGTGTTAGAGGTCTCTCAGCCTTGTAAAGGACCAGTTTGTTCTGGTAACTGCTGCGGCTTCTTTTTTTGGCCTGTAGTCTGACATCTCTTTCTGTTTCCTCTGCGCAGGATACGAAAGCTGGAGGGAGCTGGCTAAGGCTCTGGCAGACACGAATGTCCCAGGTGGGGACCCAAGCCTTCAGTTTTATTATCCGCAGAAGCTGGGACACCAGGTGAGGAGGCTTGGGATGTCTTCTGAATGTTTAGAAGGGCAGACCTTCCTTTCTGATGCTGGCCCCAAGAGACAGCTCTCTCTTCACACAGGAAAGAGAGCATGCCACAGGGCAAAATCTGAGCTGACTCACAGCAATGCGAACTCCCAGGTGGGGACCCAAGCCTTCAGTTTTATTATCCGCAGAAGCTGGGACACCAGGTGAGGAGGCTTGGGATGTCTTCTGAATGTTTAGAAGGGCAGACCTTCCTTTCTGATGCTGGCCCCAAGAGACAGCTCTCTCTTCACACAGGAAAGAGAGCATGCCACAGGGCAAAATCTGAGCTGACTCACAGCAATGTGAATGTACAATGACTCCACTGTAGTCAATGAAGTTATTTCAGATGTACTAAGCCGCAGCGGTGGGCTGAAGCTGGCTGGGTAATGTGGCACAGGAAGGTAGCACTAAGCAAGATGGAAGCAGAAATGAAAGGTCAGGAGAGAGTTTGTAGCTCTCTAGTGAAGCACATCTCGGTACTGTTACCTGAAGGCAATATTGGAAGAACTATTGCTTGGACCTTTTTGAAACAAGGATGGGGGGGGAGGGAGAATGACCTAAGTTTTAACTCTGTGCTAGCAAACAGTTATAAAGTGCTGGTATCCTTTCCCCTCAGTAGCTCACCATGGAAATTTGCTGTCAAAAAAGCCAGGGAGCATTTTCATCCCACTATGGCCATGATAGCTAGCCTGTCCTTTGGAAAAGGAGCTTGGGAACCTGCTTTTTTCTCACATGTTCTTGTGACCAGGTTTGAGCCCTCTTGTGTAGGTGTCAGTGCTGGGTCATTTATCAGGTTATTTTGACTTTCCTCTACTTGTATTTCAGAACCAAGAGCTGCAAAGAGGTGGGAGGAATAAATCGAATTACGCAGGTGTGGACAACCCTGTCCCATGGATGCCAGAGGTGGGTGCCTTTCTCCATTGTTTTGTGTGAGGGAGCTGTAGCTAGAAACCTGTGCAGCGAGAACGGAAGGCAGGGACCTCTGCCTGGAAATTCATTTGCTTCACTAGAAGTCCATTTCCTATCACCCCCTCCTGGCTTAATGACACTTACAGACCTGAGTAATCATCTGGAAAGACAGGATTGTCCAGATTCCTGATAATTTGGCATCTCCACCAGCCATCAAGGCACCAAGCACCCACCCACAATTCCCTGAGAGCAGGCAGCCCCGCTACCTTCCCGAAAGGTGAAGCTTATTCAGGGCTGGGAGTGCATAGGACCAAGCATTCAACAAGCAAATACACGACTGTGGCACGCAGAAGTGTCACACTCTGCTCTTGTTCTGGCATTTGCTTGCTATCCAACCCCTGTGTGTCATACGTAAAGATTTCTCCACTTCAGTGACACTTCTGATGAACAGAGACCTTCTCTGGTGACCCTTGAAGATTGGGGTAAACATTCCCTTTGTTTCCTTCATGCCTAGTTTATTCTTTTCTCCCCTGTTCCCTTATCTCACCGTTCCTCTTCAGATAAGGGAGCAATGCAGCCTGCTGCTAATGATAGGGACACAAGCCAGGGGGCATTTAGCTCATGAAGTCAGCTCACTAAATTCCTCAAGGTGATTAGAGACCTGCACAAATTAGAAGGGCCTCTGCAGCTCCCCTGGGGAGGGAGCAGGCTGCTCTCCCTGCACTCAGGGCACAAGATGATCACCGGCCAGCGGAGGGAAAGCGCCTCCCTCCAGCCATTGCACTGAGCAGTTTAGGTCCTTGCAGCATGAGCTGAGGCTTTCCTGGAAGCAGCCAGCACCAGTCACCCTCCAGTGCCCAGAACCAGACCAGACCATTGATCTGTTCTGCTGCATTGGCTCTGGCGAGTGCCGGTCCCAGCTGGAGCCTGGGGGCTTCCTCCGGCCGCAGGGCCTTGCAGGCAGCGTGCGGGCAGGGCTGCCTCCCAGATGAGCAGCTGCTGGCAAAGAGCCAGCGGGACATCAGGGCCAGGACTGCTGCTTGTGCACAGGGACAACACGGAGCATTTACTGCTCCCCTCTCCCACGGCACTGGGCAATACAGGCTCTGTGTGGCATCCCCCAGCTTCCCTGAGGCTTTGCCCGATGTCTCTGGTCCCCTCCCTGGTGGTTTCTCAAAAGCGTGATAGTCTTGAAACCTGCCGGCTGTGGTGTGCAATGAGCCTTTACTGGGTTAGAAATGCAACTGGAGGGGTATGTGCTGTGGCTTGGGTGAAGGTATGTGTTTAGCACAGGGCTGATCTGCAAAGCCCTCTGCTTTGCTGGTGGGGCAACTTCACACCCTTGCGTGTGTCAGTGCTGGGCAGGACACCCGCCAGCCTGCAAACCTGCCACCCCGGTGTGGTGCTGCCAAAGGGGGAGCAAGCGGAAAGGTGTGCTGCCCAAGGGGAAGGGGCAGGACTTGGGGGGTGCACTGTGTGGGATGGCCCCGTGCCTGGAAAGGTGCTGTGTGCATCCTGCCTTGTCCTGCACTGCTCCCTGTTGGGGAGGAGAGCTCTGCCAGGCAGCAGGGCTGTTTCCTCAGACCAACTGGATTGGGAATTTGTGGGTGCCCCAGCCATGCTCTGTGTCAGGTGGTGTGCAGCAGATACGCCGTGAGAAGACTTTGAGACCCAGGGCATACGGCTACCAGTCTGGGGAGTTGGTTTGGGTGGCCTTGCCCCACTCACACACCCTGCCTTTCTCCCCCGTCAGTCCTCTAACGCTGGTCCTGTGAAGCACCTGCCTCCTTCACCAATTTTCCCTTTGTCTCTATAAAGAAAAATTTCCTGCCCTCGCTGCAGCACTGTGTCTGTACCCAGAGGGTCAGCAGAGCCACCCTGACTGCAAACAAAGGCCAGCGGTTCACCAATACCAGCTGCAGGAGATGGAGAAGGATCTATGGGCACAGCTCTGTACAGAGCTGCTTGCTGTCCTCTTAACCACTGGCTGAAATTTTTCCTGGCCTGAGGATTAAGTTTTTCTGTAACTCTGCCCAAATTAATTACCCAGGGTGTACAATCCCATTGTGCCCTCCTGGCAGCCTCTCTAAGAACTTAATTGCAGCCTGATTCCTGGGGCAAGGGGCGGCAGGTTGCCTCCCACAGGTCGGGGAGCTAGGGTTAGTTTGAATAGAGAGGTATATTCCTGACAAACATGAATAATTAATGGAGTTGCAGGGTGAGCTGGCAGCCAGCATGGCCAAAAAAGGACAAGTTTCAATTTTCTTCTTTTCAGTTTCAGGGGATGAAATCGACGGCTTAAGTCTTCAGCCTTTGATAATGTGGTGGGAAAGTGTGTGCATAGGAAATCCTTAACGAAGTTATACCCCGCGTATGGGGGAAGGCAGGGCTCAGCCTCACTTCTGGCTTCCTCGAGGTGCCCGTGCACATGATTCCTACCACCGCTGTCCCTTCCAGGCACCAGGACAAAGTCTGCCAGCTCCCAGTGTCACCCACTGTCTCCTCAGGCTGGAGAGATGTGGGGCGTTTTGTTTCATTAATTCAGAAAGGTGCCTGGCTATCGCCAGGGCAAACCTGTGCTGTGGGACCATGAATGTCACCATTTGGCACTGCCGTAGGTGTGGGGGGAGGATTTTCAGAAATGCGCCTGGTTAGCCTGATCCTTCTCATTTACCTCTGCAAAAGCCTCTGTTCAGCTCCTAGAGGAGAAAGGTCTGGGCAGCACTGGGGGGCATTTAAAATGTCCCCCCTTTGTGTCTGCACAGCCTCAGGACTTGCTCTCACTGGAAGGAGGTGTGAGATATGTCTGGGAGCGCGGCCCCTTGCAGGCAGCGCCTGTATAGGAGCAGAGGTGCTGCATGAAACCAGAGCATTGTGGCAGGGCATCCCCTTGCCCCCAACCTGCCCTAAGAGGAAGCATCCTTTCCTTAGAGGACTAAAAGACAAAGCTATTCCTGCTCGCTCTGTCCCTGCCCACGTCCCTTCCTTGCCCGCTCGCACCCGTCAGGTGTCAGGGCTCAGCGGGACAGGGGGGCTTTGTTGCTAACTTGTCTTGATGGATTCCTGCAAGTGCCCGACACGTCAGAGCTTGCAGCGAAGACCAGCTGCTGGCTGCTGAATGTCACCCAGTCAGGGGAGCTGGGCCAGGCAGGAGGAGGGGCTGCAGCCGCTCTGTGGAGACAGAAGAGTCTTATGAACTCAGGAGTTTCCAGTTGGCAGCACAATGTCGCCTTTCTTCCCTGGCTCAGGCCCTCTCTGTGCCCTGTTTATCATCCCTGGCGCTGCGCGTTCCCTGGGCTGCACACAGCTACGCAGCTGATTTGCCTCCGTGATGCCAAAGCCACCCAGGATTAAATTAGGAAAGGCCTCTCTTCTCCATCCTGCTCCAGTTACAGTGCGGCAGGTCATGTCTCCGCTGCTGCCATCCTCCCAGCTTTGCTGCTTGCACCGGCCTCTGCTGCTGCTTCGCCTTTCTTCCCTGGGGCTCCTTGCTCAGGAGGAGCCGCTGGGTGTGTGGTGCCACCCCCCTGGGCAGTTTTGACATGATAGGGTTTGGGCTAGGAAGAGAGGTCTGTGCTCTCTGTGTGCCCGATCCTCCTTTACGGTCTGTTGTCCTAGGAGGGGCTGATAATCTAAAATTCCTTGCTAGAAGGAAGCGGAAATACCAAAGTCTCTTTATACAAACTCAGGGCTGCAGGCGGGTGTTAATTCAGCACGCTCAGCGGGAAGGGTCGGCGCTGGGGCTTGGAGCCCAGCTGCACTCCCAAAGCTGCGGGGGCTGCTGCGTCAGCACCGAAGCAAGGCCCTGTCCCAGCTCTTGCCTCCCTGCACTTGTTAAGGTTCAGGTCTCCCTTCCCTTGGGCAGCGCTGTCTCTTTGTGTCCGTGGCGTTGTGCTCAGGAGGGTATCAGGCTGCCCAGACCTCCTTGGGAAGAACAGCTCTTGCGCGCGTGCTCCTGGGTGTACTCACGCCGTGCTGACGGTGCCCTTGGTGCACGACTTTTGCCCGTTTTGGATCTGAGCTGGGTTCGTGCAATGCTATTATTTCAGCAGGGTGGAGATAGGCAACTGGGAGGTGGGGTTGGGATGGGGAGGAAGCTGAAGGGCAGCAGGAGCCCTCTAAATGGGAAGGCATGGACTGCTTAATACCAGCTCCCATTTAAGGTCCAGACTCTTGGCTTCTATTCCTGGTTCTGGCCAAATCAGCCTATCCAAAATTTTCAAAGCAGATGTTTTTAAGGGGAGAAGGGGAACTTACTTAACTTGTTGCTTACCAGGTCCTGAATTTCCAGCCCTTTGAAAACCAGGACTAGGCAGTTAGAAGCTGGGAAGTCAAACTCAGTAGCCATGTTTTAGAAAGTCCATCGACGTTTCTCAGGAGCTGTGTGCATGAATTGGGAATGACGGTGCCGTTTATCTATTGCTGCAATCTGCAAAAGCCCCAAGCAGGAGATTTTTACTGCATGTTCCTGAGGGGACCCAAATAGCAAACGGAGGAATTTCTCAGCTGCCTGCAATGGGCAGCCATGAGTTCAGTTGAAGGGACAGAGGTGATAGGGTTTCAAAACAGCTGCTGCACTGATGACTCGTGGGAGCCTAAAATAAAAGCCTAGTTCAGTTTTCACTCCCAGAGCAGCACTTTGGGCAGCCAGCACTTATCTGTCAATAATGTTCTTCTTTTTCCTTTCAGAGGAAGCAGAGACTAAGTTAGGCTGCTGTAGCTCAGGAGAAAATCTGTTGCTTTAGAAAAGACTCTGAAACCACATGGAAGAAATGCTTATTATTTACCAGTTAATTATTTCTCTTAGCTGCGAGTGCAGGAAAGCGAAGCGATCTCATCAGCTCCTGCCAGAATCTCCTCTCAGGTGGCTTTGTAAAGACTTTGGAGACAGGGTTGTCGGGCTAGAAATCTCAGGGACCATCTCTTACAGCATTGATGGAGCACCTAGTACGGTGGTGTCTGCCTTACTTTTTAGTAGGCTGCCCTCTCCCTAATACTGCCAAACTCTGCAGTGAAGGATTGTATTAGAATGGGACTGGTCCAAGTTTCCTCTGCAAACATTTGAGCAAGTCTAGCCACTCTCTTGGGAATTCCCTCATCAAGATCTGTTTTGGTGTTGGGGCTACCCCATGCCAAAGCCAGCCCAGCTCCATTGCAGTACCGAGCCTCGGGAGCATCCCCTGGGTCTGTCTTTGCCAGGAGGGGACTGCAGCGCCAGCCTCTCCACAGTGTGGGAGTGTTGTGCTACATTTGATAGAGATCTGAGCCTGCTATCTGCAGCGTGCAAACAATTCTCTAAGAAGAAAAACCAGCATCACTCGTGGATAGCAGCAGCCTGGCTGCCAGAAGACGCAGTTTCTGACAGTGACCCACTGTGGGAGCCTAGCCTGTTCGCCTCACTTCATGTTCCGCAAGAAACAGCAATTGTCATTATTTGATTTGTCTGAGAAAAGTAGTGTAAGACCCTTGGGTGTGAACCTGCATTTGGCCAAGGGGCATGAGACTGCCCAGCAATTTCGTTCCAATTCAGTGTTTGTCACACTTGCAGTGATTTATTTGTATCGCGAGTCCCTGCAGAGTCCCAGGTTTCTCTTGGCTGCATCCATCGCCTTGAACCCTGTGTGTAGTTCCTCTCTGATTTTGTGCAGCATCACTCTGGCTGATTACATGCACTTTGTCTTGCTGCTTTTTCTTTTGCCCGATGGGCAGAATCCAGGCTGAGGGATGTCAGCAGTGAAGGAAAGAAGAGGAGATAGTAGCGGGGGATGACACAGGCTTGCAGACATCAGTCAAGCCCTGGCAGTGCAGACGCCAGTGAGAGAGGGCTGACGAGAGACCACTCAAGAACAGCAGTGGCTGTGAATGTGTTTTGCCTGGCACACAGAGATGGTTTTCACGTGCATGACTAAAGCCCACAGCTCGCAAGGAGCATTACTGCATAAGCTGGTGCCAGGCCAAGTCTGCTCTGCGTCCTTCCTTCAGGCCACAGTTTATTACAAAACGAATTCCCAGCCCGCTGTCCTGGGAAGAATAACTCTCTGAAGCAGTTTCTCTGCCAGGAGTGCACAGAGGGGTTGGACCCTCCTCCACCGTGCAGCTTCAGCCTTGCTAGAGACTCGCCAGCGAAAACTAAGAATTTGCTGCCATCTGTAGACATTTGGGTGCTGTTCAGGCAGTTTCTCCAGCCCTGCTTGCACAGCCCTTATATAGGCAAGACAGCCGCGGCAAAACCTCCCCGGTCCCAAGGCAACCTATTCCTTTCTTCAGCATTTCCCCATCTAAGGTAGCTTCTACAGTCTCCAGATTATTTATTCTCCGCTATTGGATGCCGGTCCTGCGAGGAGGGTTTCAGCGTCCAGCTCCACTGGTTGCAGGCAGAGAGCTCGGACTTTGCTGGGGGGCAGCCAGCTCCTCCCTTCCGAATGGCTCTGGCAAAAAGAAAGTCTGTCCCTTGAGGAGCTTATCGCTGAAATCCCACAGCAGCCAGCAAGCTTTTCCCAGCAAAGCTGTGCTCCAGGTCTCCGTTGAGTACCGACAGCCTCTCCCTGCGGGGCTGGCTAGGTAGCAGGTACAGCCACCCGTACCCACACTGCACACCTTCCTACGCTGTCTGGGAGGGGACCCCCGCTCCCCCCAGCATTTCTGTGTCTCTGCAGGCACATGGAGGCCATGCTGCCCACTGACCCGCCTATGCTGCTGCTCCCCGCCCTGCTGAGCCTCCATCTCCCTGTCCCCACCGTCCTCCATGAGCTTTATCTCGCAGACATGCTTTGAGAAGGGGATCTGCCATCTCCCCTCCCTAGGGTGTCCCTTCTTCCTTGGGTCAGGAAAATAGCCCTGAAATGGTGCGGGAGTCCGGAACACCTTCTTGGAGGACATAAGATCCTACACTCTCTTTGCTGGATCATGGGGTGCTATTGCCACCCTACAGCATGTCCCACACCATGTCCTCAGAGCACAGCCCTCTGGTTAAAACACCTCCTTGATGAAGCAAAATGGAGTCAACTCCAGCCACTTAACTGAGATGTCCTGGGCATTATCGCAGTTCCCTGGTGCCGTTCAGACTGTCACCTGTGCCAGCCCCAAACCCTCAGCAGATGAGAAACAGAGGTCTGGACCCATGTCTCCTGCAGACCAGCCTGTCGCAGCAGCGGCATCTTCCTTTACTCTCACAAGTGCTCCAGTGCCGGGGGCCATGGCCAAGGTTGGCATAACAGGGGAGGATGGCATGCAGGGGATGGATGCAGCAATTCATGGTGCCCCACTTCTGCCCCCCAGTTCCAGGGCCAGGCCAATCTGCACGTGTTCGAGGACTGGTGTGGCAGCTCCACTGAGCAGCTCAGGAAAAACCTCCACTTCCCTCTCTTCCCCCACGTGAGTAAGACTGTGACACCCTCTGTCCCATGCTTCCCAGCTCTGCTTCCCAGCTGGATTGCCCCTGCTTCCTTCACATCCTGTCCCTATCCTTCTCCATCACCTCCTCTGTCCTCCTGCTCCTGAGCATCCATCACCTCCCTCTCCATCATCTCCTTTGTCCTCCTGCTAAGGGAGCGGGAAGCTTTCACAAGGGTTCAACGGTTCTGCTCCACGGGGGAGGCTCATTTTACCTATGCTGGCCTGCCAGGCCTTGGACATGGGGTGAAGGAGCCCTCTATTTGGTGCTCTCCCTCCAAGTGGCTGGTGAACGCCACGTCCCATCCCCACCATCTCACCGGCATCCCCCATGCAGCTCTCCCCTCCGTAGCAGCACTTGCTTCAGTTTGTCTCTCATCTGGCCTGCTCTTTCCCGCTGCCTCCATCACACACTGTGACCCATCCTCCTCCCAGAGCAATCCTCATACTTCCCTCTGCCCACCTGTCCCAGGGTTTTTGCGTTCCCCCTTGTTCCTGTCACATCTAGTTATTTTTATTATTTTTTTCTTCTTCCACTTCAGACGCGAACTACACTGAAGAAGCTGGCTGTGTCCCCAAAATGGACCAACTATGGTCTCCGGATATTTGGCTACCTGCATCCTTTCACCGATGGTGAGGGCTCTGAGGCTGCTGTGCCACTGCTCACATCTCTTCTCACGTGCCCCTCCCTCCCCTCCTGGTGCTGAACCACTGGTGCCCTTACCCCGGCAAGCCCAAGGCCAGGTCCCTCACGTGGGCAGCCCAGCTAGATGTGCGTGACTGGCCGTGGCCTTGGCATGGGTGAAACACATCTGCCTCCCCTGTAGGGTGGAAAGGAAAAGCACAGAAGAAAACAGATGGGAAGTGCTAGATAAAAAACAATGCTATCATGAATGCACAGCCCCGTGGCGTGCATGTGGGCACGAACAATCCCTGAGCTTTTCCTCCCTGCCTCTCATGCACAGGACTGTACGTGACATCACTTATGTTCCTGCTGCTCCCCGGGTGCATGAATACCATCTGACAGCAGCTGACATCTGTATCGCCCAGCTGCGTGCTTCTGCCCAGAGCAGCCTGCTAGCACTCACCCACGTCTCCTGGTCCCCTGGCCCTCAACCACCATCCCTGTAACCCTGACCAGAACAGTGAAACTCAAACACCTCTGTCTCCCTTCATGGCTCCACGTGCACATTCCTCCATCCAAACACAGCTTCTCACACTAAAATTTGCTCTGGAAACAAAAGGGGAGGCAGGGAGACTTTGCATGGATTTCTTAGCTTTCCAGGTTAGATGTCAGGCAAAGCAAATGCAGGAGAGGTAGTGAACCAGTTGCATCTGTAAAGTTTTGTTTTCAATCACAGCAGAGTTAGAGAATTCAGAGAGGTTCAAAGGGGTGAGGGTAGTAATATCAAAAGGGAAGGTATGGACACACCGGGAAAAAGGGTGAAGACAGCATTTTAGAGGAGCAGAATCCATTCTGTGCACAAGCCCTTACCCCAGAGCCCTACTTACTCCCTCCATCTCTCGACAGGGGAGTTTCAGTTTGCCGTTGCTGCGGACGACAATGCTGAGTTCTGGCTGAGTCCAGATGAAAAGACCTCTGGGCTCCAGCTGCTGGCCAGTGTAGGCAAGGTACAGTGCATGCTGCATGGCTTCTACCATCAAGGCTTTAATGTTTCTGTGGGGATGGAGACCTTCCTGTCTTACATACTTCCTTGGACTACCCAAGGTTCTTTTCCTGCCCAACTACAGACAACACTACCACAGATGCCAGATGGGTATGACTCGACACACCTTAAGCCAGTTACTTATTGGCAGTGCTGTTAGGAGCCCCGTGTTCGTGATTAAGGGACTTAAATCTGTCCACAGGTTGTGGATCTCACAGACAACTTACTAGGAGTAGCAGCTCAATTTTTCCCTCTTCATCACTCCCAGTGCAGTAACCAGGGAAGAAACTCATCTTAACTAGAGCGTTTTCTGTCTCTTCACAGACAGGGAAGGAGTGGACCGCGCCAGGGGAGTTTGGGAAATTTCACAGCCAGCAGTCAAAGATAGTGAGGTGAGTGAGCAGAGCCCCTCGCTCCCAGCCACCTCTGCACATGGCCAGGAAATCATAAGGACAAGGAAAAGGAACCCAGACTTGTTCTGAAGAATTCAGCAATATAGAGAAAGGGATTACTCTGGGGTATCGCCAAAGCTGAAGTGACACATCCACACCTGTGCCAGTTGCTTTGCTGATATACTCAGGAATGCAGTAGGCAAGGTACAGTGCATGCTGCATGGCTTCTACCATCAAGGCTTTAATGTTTCTGTGGGGATGGAGACCTTCCTGTCTTACATACTTCCTTGGACTACCCAAGGTTCTTTTCCTGCCCAACTACAGACAACACTACCACAGATGCCAGATGGGTATGACTCGACACACCTTAAGCCAGTTACTTATTGGCAGTGCTGTTAGGAGCCCCGTGTTCGTGATTAAGGGACTTAAATCTGTCCACAGGTTGTGGATCTCACAGACAACTTACTAGGAGTAGCAGCTCAATTTTTCCCTCTTCATCACTCCCAGTGCAGTAACCAGGGAAGAAACTCATCTTAACTAGAGCGTTTTCTGTCTCTTCACAGACAGGGAAGGAGTGGACCGCGCCAGGGGAGTTTGGGAAATTTCACAGCCAGCAGTCAAAGATAGTGAGGTGAGTGAGCAGAGCCCCTCGCTCCCAGCCACCTCTGCACATGGCCAGGAAATCATAAGGACAAGGAAAAGGAACCCAGACTTGTTCTGAAGAATTCAGCAATATAGAGAAAGGGATTACTCTGGGGTATCGCCAAAGCTGAAGTGACACATCCACACCTGTGCCAGTTGCTTTGCTGATATACTGCAGGAATGCAACAATGAATTTTTCTTCCCTGGAGGAAGCAGCCACCAGCAGATCCAGACTCCTCTATATGAACTGTATTCCGAGCTTCCTGCCTTGGAACTGGCCGGGTTTCCCAGAGGCCAAAACCCAGCAGGCAAGACTGAAAGGGAGTTATTCAGAATTAACTGAGAAGGGTCTGGAGCGCTCCAGGTGCACAAGGGAAGCTACCTATCTCGCTGTCAGCATCTGGATTTTCTTGGCAGTCCTAACCCTGCTCACCCTGAGAATTAGGTTGTTTCATGGGTGTGGTTGCTTTCCACTCATTGTCTGCTGACAAGCTAAGAAATGTTCCTTAATGCTTTTGGTGACAGGCACTTGTTCTTCACAGGTTGTCAGCTGCAGGCAGGTACTATTTTGAGGTGCTGCACAAGCAGGATGACAGAGGAACAGACCATGTGGAAGTAGCAGTGAGTCTGTGCAAATGGCCATGCTGTATATGCACCCCCGCAGAATTCGGGAATGATGTTTGTAACGATTTCCCTCCTTTCCCAGGCCCCAGCTCCTCTTTGCATGAGAAGTATCTAATCCCTTCCAGAGCCCTTACCTACTTCTGTGTGGGATAGCCCTGGCCACATGTCAGGACCCTTTCCTCTGCTTGCTTGGGATAGTTCTGCCCTCTCCGGTCTCTGTTGCAGCTCTTTGTCCTTTCCTGCTTTGGCTGTGTCCTGGGGGATCTCAGCTCATTCCCAGTCTTTTGCTGCTAGGTAAACTTGGTCATAGTAAGGAGAAAGAGGAAGCTGCGAGCCCATCTGTTGAAAAAGCATCTTGTGCCTGTTCCTTTTGTTCAGGCTTGGTTAACTCCATAAGCACTTCATTTTAATGTGTTTCTCTGTTCCAGTGGAGACTGAATGACCCAGAAGCGAAGTTCAAAGTCATTGACTCCCCATACCTCTCCCTTTTTGCTAGTAAGTATCTTCACCACAGGTTTCCCCGAGCACCTCCCCATTCTTCCAGAACGTATCAGCGGTGTTTCACCATGAATCATAGTCTAGCCAGGCAAATGCCATGCATACAGATCATTACAAGAACGAAGTGGAGACAGATCAGGAGACAGACCTCTGGACAACAGTGTGGCTCATTAAATATAGGAGAATTGGAAGTAGGATTGGAACATTATTTCAGGGAAATCTAGAAGCGGTGAGGAAGGGCAGAGAAGAGAGTCTGCAAGGGTGAGAACTGCCAGATGTGAGAGTAACACAGGATGGAGGTTGCCTGCAGAGAGCTAGGGGGAACATAAGGCCCATAACATGGGAGCTGTGGGGGTGCGCTGGCAGCTGGACGTGACCAGGGAGAAGGGGCTGCTGTAGCACTTCCAGGAGATTTCACTCTGAGTGCTGGACACAATGGGATACACTAGCGATATTGGGGGATGCTGCTTTCTTCTATATCACCCTCAAGCCTCTTCAAGTTGCTGCTGGATTGCAGCAAGCACATCAGCCCAGTCCCTCCTGTTTTGTAAATCCTTCTTAGCACATCAAGTGATGCCTTTATCAGTTAAGGAGCTCCTTAGTCCTGTTTACCTTTATCTAGCTTTGTCAGCATCGCTTTCCTCTGCCAGCGATCCCCCTTTCCATATCTACCACTGTTGCCTTCCAACATCTCTGGGCTTTTTTCCATGCCAACATTTTTGCCCATGGAAGGCTCCCTGATGTAACCGAGACATCTGTTTGCTGCGTCTTGGATCGCAACCTGCTGCTGTATTTTCTGAAACCTGCCATTTGGCCAGGACTAGGCTTTCCATTAGGTCTTCTGTCCCCATCCTTTTTCCTTCTGCTCTTTTCTTCTTATTAATTCCCTGTAGACGGGAAGACTCATATCCCAGAAGATCCCTTCATGGTTGGGCACAGTGCTGCAGCCTCATCTTTATCTGGCACCTTCTGCCCATACAGTGTTTCCCTCTTCTATATCAGCCTTTGGCTGTATCACGTCATCCAATTCCTTCTGGGTTCCCATGTTGTTCAGTACCCAAAAGTTGCTAAGAGTAACACCAGTGCCCTTGGCAGCATGTTGCCTTTCCCTCCTGGATATTTATTCAGTTCCCCTCATCTCAGAGTAAGATCCATGGAGACATGATGTCCTCTGGCAGCAGCACCCAAGAAAAAACATAACCAATACCCAGTCTTGAATTTAAGCTTCCCGTGGGTCCTGGCTTACTGTGGGTCTCCATTCCCCTGCTGGAGCATCATCCTCCTCAGCCACTGAAGGCCTCACCCCAGGGTCCTGCTCATTTTCCAGCACAGGAGAAAGCTCCACTCCTCAAGTTTCTCCTCCTTTTCATCTTTTCTATCTCCTTTTAAAATAAATTTAATGCTAATAATTCAGATGTGTCCAGTAATTCCTGCCAGCGTGGGGCTTCTTCAGCACACCACTGCTGGCATGTCCAAGGCAGGAGGTCATTTTCCTCTGTTACTCATCACTGTGTTTGTTTGCTTTCAGTGATAGCCACATTCCTACCCCACAGCTTCTGTATTTCCAGCTTTCTGAGTCAAAGCCTTTCCTTCCCACGGCGTCTTTGCAGTGAAGCTCCTGACCAGCACCATTTAGGCATTGCTATGGCAGAGGCAGCATTAGTGCCGTGGATGCAATGCCATTTGGAAAGGGCTGACACTGGGGAAGGGCATTTTTTGGGACAAGGGATGAATTAGCCCTTCCTCCCCTTTCCGTTCTCTCTCTGGTTTCTAGATGAGACGCTTTTAAAGATGGATGAGGTTGGGCATATCCCGCAGACATTGGCCAGTCACACGAGCCGGCCTGCTGACAGCGCAGGCAGCAAGGCACACCCAGCTGACATGTTGAAGCCTGACCCCCGGGACACTCTTTACAAAGGTAAGACTTGCAAAGCATTTGAGGAGGTAGCTGCAGCCTGTCACAGCACGTGCAGTAGCACAGCCAAGAAAGATTGTCCTCCTACGCCACGGTTATCAAAGGCCACGCTTTTTTCTCCCCAGCACAGAAGGGGGCAGCATACAATATCAGTCACTGTAGGAGGCAAAGCACAGACTAAATGCAGCTCCTCTTTCTTGGCATCCAGCTCACACAACATCCTTGGGCATAATATTTTAGTGTAAGTGCCATAGAGCAATGTAAAGAGATGAGCTGTGCAAGGTAGTTTGCTTTACGTGTCTGTTAGTATTTCACACGGATAAATAGAAACCGGGCACAGAAGTAGCTAAGCTGGTGCATCAGTTAGAGCAGGGCTTCTCCAGCAACGCTTGCCTATGTGTTTCTTCTTCTCAGTGCCTCTGCTCAGCAAGTCTCACCTGCGCCGAGCCTTGCCAGACTGCCCGTACAAGCCCAGCTACGTGGTGAATGGATTTCCTCTGCAGCGCTACCAGGGACTCCAGTTTGTAAGTTTTATTCCTTGAGCAAGTACTTGCCCGGGGGAATGCAAGGAGGAAGGAGGGAGACCCCATTAACCATAGGCCTCCACCAATCTGAAGCTCCTGGGCAGATTTGACCATCTGCTGTTCAGGTCTGAGCATCCCAGTACATGCCAGAGGGCAACACCAAGAGAAGGGAGAGGGTTGCTACGCACTGCTCACAGGTCTCACTGGGGTACAAGCGTGTGCGTCTTACAGAGCCCCTTGGACCTCAAAGCAAACAGCTGAGCTTGCCTCCACACAGACCCTCACAATGGCCGAGGATTTTATTCTCCATGGGGTGGACTGTAGTCTGTGAAGACTACTAAAGCCCCTGACAAGCTTAAAACTGGTCTTGAGGGGGAGCTCACATTTGTGGGGCATGCAACATAGCAGGGATTAATCCCCTGCATATCAGAGCAGACTCTGAGGTCTGCTGGGGACAGGTCACCAGCATGGTTTGCCCTCCCTGGATGCCAGTGCAAGCCTACACTCCCTGGGGGACTTGTATCCTGGGTGGCCCTGGCTCCCTCAGCCTTGCCTGGAGGTCTCCCCACACGCTTTCTGAGCTCCTGTGATCCCCTGCATCTCTTCAGGAGGACTTGCCCACCTCTCTCCCAGCTAGTTCTTTCTCTGTTATAGGAGTTAAACACACAGTTACAGAGATGGACAGACAGATGCCGAGAGAGAGATAAAAAAGGCACAACCCTGCACGCATCCCAGCCCGCTTCCTTCTGTTTTCCATTCTCACAACCTGCTACTGGGTGCCTTGGAGAGGCAAATAGTTAATGAGCAACCCCTGCTCCCTCTCAAAAGGGCTGGTCACCCTGCAACTGTGTCTGGGTCACCTTGTGACTGATATCTGGCATTTATGAGGGTTTTACTTTATTTTCCTCCCTTCTTCCCAGGTTCATTTATCCTTTGTTTACCCGAATGATTACAGCCGCCTGAGCCACATGGAGAAAGACAACAAATGCTTCTATCAGGAAAACCCTTATTACCTGGAAAGGTAGGATGCTGCAAATGCGGATTTACTAGCAGGGAGGGAGGAGGTGGTTTGAAGGCTGGAATTGGGGTGGAGTTCATACTCACTTCTGTAGGACTTTCTTAATCCTTAAAGATCCCCTAAGCCTTGCAAAACATTAAAGCATTTATAGTTTCTTTCGATAACCTATGCTTCCTTTAAGTGAAAATATGTTTAGGTCTCAAAGGGAAACTGCTACTGCTTTTCTTGCTCTATTAACCCGGAAGCTGGGTCAGAGCATGTTTGTTCCACTACATCAGGGAATGGATTTCCAGCAAACTTTGCCTGCCAGCAGCTGGAGCCTCCTGATGGCTGTCACTGTGAAAGCCAAACCATGCTCACCACCAGGCATCTCTCTGGGGGAATTAATGCATGTCGTTCATCTTCACTGGGATCCAGCTCTCAGAGGTGGCCCTGCGAGGGAACTGCCACTCGCATGCTCCCCCATGCCACAGGCAGACACCTTGTGCGAGGACTCCCCTCCATTCAGGAGGACTTTTTTGCAGGATAAGGAGAGTCACTTTTCCAGTGAGATAACTGATGGTGGCCTCCCCGTGCTCAGGATCTTCTTCCTCCCTACAGGACTATTTTGAGGGCTGGAACAACAGATCGTATCATAGGTTTGGGAGGGAACTCCTGGGACTGGGGTTCATAGCGAAGGATGGAGAAGGTGGCTGCCATGGGCTGGAAGGTGCCACCCAGGTTTATTGCTTTGACAATTCATTTGTATTGTGACAGGATTTGGGAACTGGGGGCCTGTCTTGCTTCGCATCAAGCACACATGGAGGGAAACAGTCCTGGAAATCCCTCCTGAAAGCCTGAAGCACGGTCATATGAGGACAGCACACAGACAGTGGTGGTACGAGAGAAGAGAGGGAGATCATTGCAATTATCTGCTTGAGCTGCTTTTGCAGCATGATGACTTGCATTTGTGAGCACTACGTCATAAGTGAACTTTAAGGAGCAGTTTAAGGGAGGCTGAAGAAGTGTTTCGGGGTACTTATGTTGGGATTTCCTCCTGCGCTTATCAGAAAATGTTTGAGGGACTGGGATGATAAGCAAGGAAAACTGACGTCTTTGACAGTGCAGAGTAAGATCTGATTGCCCGAAGATATGAAAGATGGTGATGATGATAGGAAAGGAGGATCAAGAGATGCTGGGTAGATGTAATCAGAGTAATGGACCATCACCTCTGAAGCAGTGGCTACAGTTTATTTGCAGAGGGCAAAGTAATTTTCATCAAACCTTGTGTTTTGCCCTTTCCTCTGCAGATTTGGATTCTACAAGTACATGAAAATGGACCGGCCAGAGAAGAGCCTGGACTCTGGAGAAAAGACAGAGCAGCCAGGTAGGGACCCTAACATCAGAGCCTGGAGGATCCTTTTGTCTGTCACTTTTTGTATGTGATCTTCCAGCACCAGCTGAAAGAAGCTGTGACTTTCCATGCCAAGGAAGTCACAGCCCTTCCCTGCCAGATTGCTGTGGCCAGGAGGAGATTTTTGCTGCCACTTTCACTTCTCTTAAGGGCAGGTTGGGCAGTCACCAAACAGTGGTCTGTAGCGGAAAATGTGACAATTACCTCTCAGGCCCGCAGCTTAGCTGAGGTGCAATTCTAGCAAAAATGTGGGCAGAAGTGACAGAGCCAAAGGTGTGCAGTGTGGCAGCCTATGCTCACACCTGCCCTGCAAAGCTGTGGCCAGATCGACGGCTAAAGGCAAAACCAGACCCCTCCACAGCCTTTGGCAATGCTGGCTAATAGGTAGTGAGGAGGTTGGTACCAGCAAGAGCACAGCTTCTGTGTCCGAGAGCATCCCTGTCCCTCTGAGCAGGAGAGAAAATGCTGAGATGAGGCGAGAAGTAGCTGCCCCCGGCGGGGCGGGTCCTGGGTCAGGACGGGAAAGGCAGTGGGAAGATGCCAGAGGTGTAACTGTGATTACTCCTGCAGGCTCCCAGGAGGGGAACCTGGACGACCTGCAGTATGCAGAGCAGGATGTGGAGAGTACCAGTCCCCCCGAGCGCCCCGGCACAGGGAGGGCAGAGCCGGCAGGCAATGCTCCCAGCAGCGTGGTGGGCAGCGATAACGTTCACAAGGACTATTCCCTCCGCGAGCGTCGTCGGCTCCTCTCGGTGATGCGTGGCAACATAGGAGAGGGGCTACAGAGGAGAGGGACAAAGAGGTCTGGTGTCAAATCAGCCACGCTGGCTTCTGCCAACCAAAACCTGAGCCAGGCTGGCCTAGAGAGGAACCCAGTAATGAAGAGACCCCGTTTAAAAGCTGGCCTCAAAGACAACTCCAGGAGCCCTCCGCAGCACGCCAGGGCTATACAGGGGAGAGCGCCCGTCAAAAAGGCGAACCCTCCTCCTAGGACTGTGTCTCAGAGGGATCAGCCTCTCCGTGGCCCCAGGGACTCAGGGGTCATGATTCCCAAAGGGATGAGACCTCGAGGAGACCTCAGTGCTGCTAAGGAAGGGCTGCAGCCATCAGGCACTGTGCCAGCTGGGAAAGGAGGCCCAGTCTCTGGCAAAGCCAGCAGACGCACTGTGAGCGCTGCCAGCCCCAGCCAGCAGCCTGGGCTGCCGCAGTGGCTGAACCAAGCGGAGCCCTACATTGCTGAGCAGAAGGCGGCCAATGATGGGGACGTGGGCGAGGGAGAGGCGCAGGTGGCATCTCCTGTGAAGGGCAAGTCTAGACCTGCGGCAGCAGAAGAGGAAGAGGAAGAGGCGGATGGGGAGCCAGAGGAGGAAGATGAGGAGGATTTCGATTATGTACCAGCGTTCGACCAGGCGGTGAACTGGGAGCAGACCTTCAGCATGAGCAACCTGGACTTCCATATGCTGCGCACAGACTGGATTGACCTGAAATGCAACACGTCAGGAAACTTGCTGCTAAGAGAAAGGGAGGCCCTGGAAGTCACACGTGTCTTCCTCAAGAAGCTCAACCAGAGAAGTAAAGGGTAAGGCACAGTGTAAAAACCAAGGGGCGGTGTACCATGCTGCACGTGGACTACCTGCCGTGTGAGGAGCTAGTGGGAATCAGAGGATAAACTAGATGTGGGAAATAAGACTTCAGGCAAGGAATCTGTGCAAAAAACTGGGCTTTAAATACCTCTTTTGGCTGAGAAATGGGAATTGTTGGACACCAGACCATGTCTGGGGGCTGAATATCACCCTCCAACAGCTGGTGGCAGTAAAAGTGAAAGATCAGAGGTTTCTGTCCAGCTGGCATCACTGGCCTTTTGCTGGCTTCCTCCTTGCACAGTGTAGGTACTGAGAGCACATAGGAGCATTTTACCAGCTGAAGATTAAGAAACCCTGCTGATATGAAGTAGGACTGGAGCTCCTTGTGCTTGTGGTTTGATGTCTGCCACATCTGAGCTTGTGAATCGCTTAGGACCAGAAGGAACCTATCAGATAATGCAGATCAGTACACTGACCTCAGAGACAACCAAGCACCATACACTGTTATCTGAATGTGTGCACCTCCGTCTTAAAACTAGCTGGATTTCTAGATCCCAGTTCTGATTTGGGAAGATGTTTCAGCTCCTCGCTGCTTTGATGATCCACTGGAGATCAGCTTTTGCTGGTACTCTGTTTTTACATGGTCTTGATACGGTTCTTTTTCTTCTCAAGACTTACCATTTTTATTGCCTTTCTGGCAAACAGACGTACCTCCTCTGAGCCTCTATAAGCTAAACAATCCAACTGCTGACCCTTCTGTTGAGTTGGCCTCTATTTCCATAATTTTCCTAGCTGTCCTTCTCCACGCTGGTTTCGGTTTGGGTTAATTTTCCTGTACATAAATGACCAGTATCCTGGATGTTTTATAGAATGGGTGTTACCAGTTCCCAGTCCCTGCTGGAAGTAGCTCTCATGCTGCATCTTAAGATCTCCTTTGTTTTTTCAGGGCCACATCAGTCACAGTCACGGTGTAACTGATGAGTACACGCAAGCTTTTCTCAGCATTTTTAACTGATGAGCATCCATTTTACAGCAGAAACTCTTGTTATCATCCGAAAGGGCATGACCTGGCATTTCATCCTGTTTTGGCCATTCTGAACGTACAGCTCACCCCAGTTTTTACTGTATGATTGCTCAGTCCTGCTCCATGTTATTGGCTGATAAGCTGTCATCAGCCAATTTCACTAGCCCAAACATACTCCTTGTGCCAAGATTGTTGTAGGAGGTGTTGAATACACTCACTATTACCAGCCCTACAATCATTCACACACATTTGTTATTTTCTGTGTCACCTTTATTTCATTTCCCTTGCCAACTATTTTCTCTTGGCTGGAATCCCAGATCTAATCCCACATGCTTGTGGATTTAGGAAACAGGTGCTAAACCTTCCCATGGGACTTTGGAAGCGGTGCAGCAAAGTGGGGGGAAGCTAGGGACAAAAAGGTTTGTGCTAGCCAGGAGGAAAGAACCTGGCAGAGCTGAATGGGCTGGAGGTGGGAGAAGGGCTGGTGTATGGGGGACATGCCCACCCCAGCTGTATCTCCTGCAGGCGGTTCCAGCTGCGGCGTATCGTGAACGTGGAGAAACGCCAGGACCGCATGCGAGGCAGCCGCTACCTGCTGGAGCTGGAGATGCTGGAGCAGGGAGAGCGGCTCGTCCGCTTCTCTGAGTACGTCTTTGCGCGGGGCTGGCAGGGCGTTGGCGGCAATGAGGAGGAGGAGAGGAAGATGAGGAACCTGGCATGGGGTCGCCGGCGGCACCTGATGGCTGTGGCAAATGAGCCAGAGCTGTGCTGGCCCCAGGGCTTTTCGTGGAACCACCGTGCCATGGTTCACTTCGTGGTGCCAGGTAAGGGGGACCTGCCTTCCTGGGACATCAAGGGATGGCACGGCAGGCACTTCCTGTGGGGACAGCCCTGAACAGTGGGTCTGGGCCAGCCTCAACTATCTCATTTGGGTCACTTCCAATTTCTGTCCTCACCAAGTTAAACCCCCTCAGAAATATCACAGGGCCCAAACTCCCATGGCTTGTAAGCTCAGAGAAAACTCTCGTCACGCACTGGGAAAGAATCCACACTGATTCCTGGGCTCTTTGGTCCAGGTTTTCAGACTGGGCCTATTTCAGCATCCCTGCAATGTTAGCGGGGTTTGAGGGGAGGCAAGAAGCCTTCCCTGTTGAGAAGCCACGCCGTCTTTGAAATCAGTTGTACTTTGATTCTCTCCCTCTTGCAATACAACCAGTGAAAAACCAGGCACGTTGGGTGCTGCAGTTCATCTCCGACATGGAAGAGCTGTTCCGTGTCACTAAGGATCCGTACTTCAACATCATCATCACGGACTACAGCAGCGATGACATGGATGTAGAGAAGGCTCTGAAAAGGTCTACCTTGCACAGGTGAGAGTACTGCTTGGTCACAAAAAACTGCTCGCATGCATATGCCTGCAAACAGAGCACATCTGCCAGTCTCTGTGTATTGACCAGCCGCAGCCTCCTGCAGCTGGAAACCCAAAGATGACATCCATCCAGACCTTGCACATATACATGCATATATTGTTGTTATAATGTACATACATGTATACTGCATATAATTGTGTTATAAAACTGTAAGGCAGTACCTATTGCAGTCATCCATCCAGATGCATCTCTTTTCTCCTGGCTTTTGTTCAAGTTTGCAAGAGAGGACAGAAAGCAAGTCTCACAGTTATGGGGCAGGGGGTGGACAGAGAAGACAAGAAAGCTGTGAGAAATAGGACAGAGAGTGTGGAGACCTCTGGGGACTCCACTTGCTGGAATACCTGTCTGGCTTACCCTATTCTGCCCTGAACCAGCCTTGGCTGGTCCTTTCCTTTACATGCCAGGTGTTCCCAGTAACAGGTCTAGTCCTAGGACAGAGCTGGACTAGAGCTGAAAAGACTTTTGCTAAGGACTGCCATGTCCTTGCTGCGTAAGTGGGAAGGTCCTCAGGGCACGCTGGGACCTGGAGCAGCGCTGAGCTTGCATGCTCACACAGGAAGGGCTTGCTTTCTCCTTGGGAGGGTGCACAGGGGCAAGGGGCAGCTCTGCAGCATGACACCCACGGTGTACAGCTGCTAGCGATGCTTTCTGTGCTCGCCAGCATGCACACACTGAACTTCTCTTTCCTGTCTGACCCCCAGCTATCGGTACTTGAAGCTGAAGGGGAATTTTGAGCGTTCTGCTGGGCTGCAGGCGGGGATAGACCTCGTGACGGTAAGCTCGGGGGACTTGGGGTGGACAGGAAGGTGGATAGTATGCGTCCGGTGCTACCTCTTTGCCTTTGCTACTGAACATGCTGGTTTTTAAGGAAGAGAATAGCCTTGCAGACCAGATCAAACGTAGATGTGTTTCCTGTCCCTTCAGAGTAAGAGTTTCACCCCTTACTCCAGGGAGCCTGTGGTCCATTTGGTTCTTGGCCCACCTGCTGGGACTATCAGACAGGAGGGAAATCAGCAGTAGCAGCTTTGTGATACTGGCTCTGCCAGGTCATAGTCATACTATTTCATGCCCATTGTTCAACAGCCAGTCAATGGCCGTTTTGCCAGCCCTTAGGATCTCAATTTCTGATCTAGCAACAAATGGCTCTTTAATTCACTCCCATATCTCTGTCTTCATGCCCCTCAAGAAAGATTTACTTAAAGTCAACCTATTTTTTCCCAACTGGTGTGGCTGGTTCCAGGACCCACATAGCATCGTTTTCCTGTGCGACCTCCACATCCACTTCCCAGCTGGAGTCATTGATTCAATCCGGAAGCACTGCGTGGAAGGCAAGATGGCCTTCGCACCCATGGTCATGAGGCTGCACTGCGGCATGTCCCCACAGTGGCCTGATGGTAAGAGGGAGTGGAGCCTCTTTGGCTCAGACCTCGCGGAATGGGGAAAGAAGGAGGGTGCCTACCACCTCTAGATTTGTTCCTCTGGTGCTATCAAGGTCTGGAGCTTAAGGTACTTCCAGGGCCACTAGGTGAGAGTGCTTTAGACATAGGATGGGGTTTAACAGTGTCAGGTACCTGGAATTTGAGATCAAAGAGCCAACAGAGCCCTTTATATGACATTTCTCCTGGTCGTCTCCTAGGGCTTTCTGTGGATTTGAGGACCTTGGAAAACCCCTCCTTTACTCCTTTCTGTCCGTTTCTCTCTTTTCTTAGGGGGCACAGCCTGTCCTGAGGAGAGCTGGTAGCCCAGGGGTGAGGGACACCAAGCTAAGTCAGGGGGAGGAAAGTGGCATAGATCATCTGAGCGCAGGATTTCCTTTAGACAGAGGTGGCCATCCTGAGCCATCCAGGCACAGGGACAGCCCTGTGAAGCTGGGACAGTCCAGGTACATTAGGTGCTATGCTGCCAGACAAGAGATGTGAGAGGCTCTGCTAACAAGTTCATAGGACAGCCCATGCTGTCTGTCCGCAAGCCTTTCTCACTTCCCAAAGCTTTAATACAGTTGGCTCTGCCTTGGTGCTGAGTTGACTCTCTGGTCTCAACATTGTGCTAAAAGTAGCTTGAGTCTCACTCCAGCAGCCCTGCTGGAGTCATCAATGGTTCAAAGCACCAACATACCTGTGCCTCTTTTGTGCTGTCCTCAGGCTACTGGGAGGTGAATGGGTTTGGCCTTCTGGGCATATACAAGTCTGACCTGGACAAGATTGGAGGCATGAACACAAAAGAGTTTCGGGACCGCTGGGGAGGAGAGGACTGGGAACTCCTGGACAGGTAAACATCCATTGTCATCATTCATGCGCTCAGGAGGTGAAACCCATTAGATCCTGGAGGAACCATGACCAGGGGGGTGGGGATCTGAGGAGATTGAGGTGACTAATGCCACCATAAGCTTGGTCAGTGAGGGAGAGTCTTTCAGTGTGTCCTGACCTCAAACCTAGTAGGTGAGTGGACCCAAAATACGCTACTACAGCCACTGATAAAAGAAGAGAGGAGCCGTTTCCCGGTGCCTTCCAGCCACACTGCTGGTTGGCCATGGGCAGATCAGGCACTGGTGATCGTGAAGACTTTGTCCTCTTCAAGCAGAGCAGTGCACAGTGGGTCCAGTTTGGGTCCCTCAGACTTCCTATACTATGCATAGCAAATTCCCAGAAGAGCAACTGTCAGAGAGACATTTAAAGATCACAAGGTACAGTTACAATTTCTGAGAAGTTTATGATGAGGGATCTCTGCTGTACAAATTATAGGCCTCTGGGTTTGTAGTTCTAGGTTTTGGGGCCTCTCCTGACTTTTATGTCAGATAACTGCAGAAAAGCCTAGCATCCTGAGCAATCCCATGTTGCCAGCTGTCTTTTCTCCTAGCCTGGTGTGTGCAGCCCGCTCCCAACCAGTCCTGCTCTCAGGGGTGCATAAATACTCAGCAAGTGTCATTAGATGCCTGCTTATGGATATGAGATACCTCTGAGCTATTCAGGACTCTTCAATTTGATTGCAGTCTCTTGACAACAGGGTGACTTAAAAGAGATTCCCTGGGGCTGACCCCCCAGTGTCTTTGTGATCAAGTTTTCCCTAAATTTAACCTTCTCCTTTATGCCAGGATCTTGCAGGCCGGGCTGGAAGTGGAGCGTCTCTCCCTGAGAAACTTTTTCCACTGGTTTCACTCAAAGCGGGGCATGTGGAACCGGCGCCAGCTGAAGACACTGTAGCCTTCAACCCCAAAGCTGCCTGGCAGCACCGTCCACCGTCTCGTCTCGACATGCACTTTATCAAGGCACACAGCCGAGCGCACAAACTCTTCCTCTGCCTCCAGAGCCTTCCGATGGGATGGCACAGCTGAGGAAGGGACGATCGGGCTAGAGGAGCGGGAGGTCCTCTTGTGAGTCGTTGCATCCAGGACGTAGGATCCGTGTCTTGCTGGGAAGGCGTGTGGGGGAGATGTCGCCAAGTGAAGGACTCGTATTTCCTGCCGTGCAGTCTGGCGGGTGGTACAGTGGGAGAGGTGCCATATTCCCCGTTGAGTCTTGCGTGGTGCAAACCAAACAAACACAAATCCCAGCTAAGTCCAGAATGGCTTATTACAGTAATGCAGCTTCTCTTTCAATACTTGAAGGAAAAAAAAAAAAAAAAAAAAAAAACAACCCTCCCCATTTCCCCTTCTTCCCCATCTCTCCAGTATCCATGCTTTTGGACAGGGGACCAAAGTAAGTTCTCTGAACTGTATCGTGTCCACGTGCCCATGTGCTGACCCAAGGAAATCTGGATGTGGAGGAGCTGATAGGCACTTTAGGCTGCTGGTGCTTAGACGTTTCTCTTTGCTTTTCATTTTAGTCATTATGAAACACTGTGCTCATATTCAGCAAATTATGGGCCATGGATGGAGATGCAAGTACACTTCCCTTATGAGAGCCACGTTTGCCTGCAGCTGGGCGAGGTGGCAGGGGTTGATGTTACAACTCCACCTAAATTATTTATCCACTGCCTGAGGATAGTGGAGGGGTTATGCAGAGAAGCTGGGAGGGCATCTCAGGAGGAACTTTGCAGCCTTATCTGACAGACGTGTGTTTGTCCTAACGATATCAGGGAAACCCTAGCAGGGAAGAAGTGGCAATATTTTATTAGTTGAAATATTGTAATTTTATCAGAAAAAGAGGAGACAGTATTCTGCTCTCTAAATTCTGTACATTTATGCAGCATCTAAAGGTTAATTTAATAAGTTATGGCCTCACAGTTATGTCTTGTCATAGTTTGACTTCTATGTAAAGAGCGGAGTTCTTGGTTGAAGAACCGGCACAGCTGTTGGTGCTTCATCTCTGGAACAGCCCTGCGAGCTCTGGCCCGGTATGGAGGAGGTGGCCTTAGGCCTTGCCACTTGCACTGGGTGCAAAGAACAGTGAGGACAGAAGAGGGTTGAGTGAATAAAAGGATGGGCAGACCCATGCCGGCATTGATGCAAGAACTGTGGAAAGAGCCCCTGTCCACAGCCGTCCTGATGCTAGAGGGAATTCTCAGCCCCTAAAACTTCAATTAATGCAAGGCAAGATTTTTTACTCCTGTAACCATTTTACAGGACTATAGAAACCCAGAAATCCCAGCACAGTCAGTGCTCTGCACTAGAGCTTCGGTGTCCCCATACCATGCTGAAAAGGCCGCTACTGGTCTCAAGCTTCAGGGGAGAGTATGACAGGATGCTGCTCATGGCACCCAGCTCTGTGGGGAGTTGTTGAGAAGTGAGTAATGGAGGTATGCAGGATGCAAGCAATGCTGACATGGTACTAGAATTGTTTGCTTTTTACGTTGATGGAATGGATGCCAATTAAGAATAGGCATTCATTTATTATTAATACTGTGGTGCTTGACAAGTCCACCAAGTTCCACTGTTGCAGTAGAAAACTGAACATGCAAGTTCTGGCACGTGAGATAGAAATCTTGTCAAATCATCTGCTTGCCTCAGTCTGGGTTTTGTGACTGATGGAGTCAGAAAAAGTCAACCAGATTTCAGAAGGTTTCGCTGTGCAGTGTGCAGCTATGGTGAGAGGTACACGAGAGATGGCTGTGTCTCTGAGCCTTTGTCAGAATGCAGACACTGAATATCTTAGAAGGGGCAGCCTTAGCCTTCTGCCCAAGCCAGAGTAGTCTTTTTATTGAGGGAAAGTATTTTCCCCGTGTAGAGAGTAAGAAATGAAACACTGCCGTTGGGGCAAGAGGGAAGAAGCTGGCAACAGTCAACACTATTATTTTTTTTTTAATGTATTACAGGAGTTTAGGAGGCCAGAGCCCTGTGATGCAATGTTGCAATAAGTCCTGTTTCTGCCTGGAATGTGCAGTGTCAGTTGTGCTCTCGGTGCATGTCGGAGCCTGTGCTTCACTCAAACACAGGCACAACCCCGCGAGTGTGCAGGTGAGCTGCTCTCCAGGCTCCGGGACTGCACCTCCGCAGCCTGTCCGGGCTGGCTCTGTCACGCAATCCCTGTGGAATGGGGAGAGGCTGGCAGGGAGGGTGAGCGCTGGGACGCAGCAAGGTGTTAGCAGGACCCAGCTGTTTGGCCCCATCAAGCAGAGAACGACTTGATGCCCATTTTGCAGATGGGGAGCTGACGGATTCAGTGTCATGCACAGGGAGGAAGGGTTATTTGTACTGTGTGCTTTCACATCTGGCTTAGATGTGGTCTGCAGCACCTAAAGTTAGCAGCTGGTGTTCATCTGCAGACACTGGCAAGAATTGGGTGCATCCAGAAGGCAACTCACTTGGCTTAAATGATACCCCTCTTCCTCACCAGAGAGGACAGTCAGCAAAGAGTGGACTAGGAATTAGGGTGCAGCCCTCACTCCAGCACTGCCAGCAGAATTTGAGGATTTCACCCCCATGCTTTGGCTGTGACTTGTGCTCCGTCCTTCATGCCTTGTAACCCAGGCCTGTGGCAAGCAGAACTGTTTACCTCATGAAGACTCCTTGGTGGAGATGTAAGGAGTTAGTGGGTTTCAGTCCAGTTTCCTGATGGCCAGTATCCCCACTGTCAAAGTTGCCATCACTAACGTTCTTCCCTTTCTAGCACAGTGGGGATTCTTAGTTGGTATTTAAGCATTGTGGTAGTAAATGTGATTAATACTAATTGGCACTAGTTGGCAGCCTCCATGGAGGAGCTTGGAGAGAGCCCATGGGGACAAAAGCTGTCTTCCAGCCCACATGCTCAGAGACTGCTGCAGGTTGTAGGGAGAGAAGGGGCTACATGCTCCCCAGCTCGCCGGCCAGCAGCAAATCTTGCAGGAGCGGCATCAGGCTTTGCTCTGAGGCTGCTGCCCCTTTTCCAAAACAACCTGCAGTTTTTTTCCCCAGAGTCATGAAGTGGGGAGAGCAGGGAGCACAGCAGGAGCAGGTAGTCCCGCAGCCATGCAGTGAAAAGATGTGGCCATCCAGAACGGTGGCCAGGCCACCAAACTGATTGGCAGTCAGTTTGCCCTGTCACTAGTGTTGCACAGCATGCACTGCCGCTGCGAGGAGGGCTCGTCTTTGGGTCTGGCACAACTCCCAGAAAGCAAGAAGGAACCTGGCTTCACCACGGCTGGGAAGCTGACTCCCCCTGACAGTCGATCTCATTTCTGCCACCAGGATCTTTTTAGGAAGCTGCGCCTGAGTTTGTGGTGAAGTTTGCCCCGAGTTTCTAGCCCTCATGTACATCCTGGCTGTGTCCTGCCTCGATGGCAGGAGGAAATCAGTTGCATGGGATTTCCCGTGCATCAGGCAGGCAGGCAGGAGGGAGCTGCTCCGGTAGCTCTGGCTGGGGACAGCTGGGGAGATGATGGGCTGTGCTGCGGAAGAGACCTTCCCTGGGGCAGGATGTGGCCAGGCTGGGGACCCTGGGCCCCCAAGCGCAGGGTACACAGCAAGGTGGCTCTGCCCACAAATGCCGACTCTGTCTTCATGACTCTGAATTGTGGACCTGAGGCTTTTTTTGCAGGTCAGCGAAGGGAACAAAGAAGGGCTGGCTTTTATTCTGAGAGAAATGTATTGTGTGAAAACGATAATGTGACTTGTTTTGTCATTGTCTTTAATGTTTGCCTGGTATGAACATCTCGCCTCTTCTCATTGCCTATAAATGTCTGAAGTTGATTGTTTTTTAGACATCGATGCCTTGTGTTAAAAATCTGAATTGTACCTTTGAATTATCTGCCTTAAAGTGGCTCTGTGCCTTCAAGACGATTCCTGGGCCACCTCTCTGTTAGAGCTGGGGGATATACTGATTCTCCCCCACGTTTTATAAATACATCATCTTCCTACAAGAGCTCAGTTCTGTCCGTGTGTTACTCACACCTGCGTCGCCATGCAGCAGGGTTTAGAAACCAGGTGTTGCTCCTCTGGCTTCATATAACCAAAGGCTTAGGCAATACCAGAGAGACAGGTCACTATGCCCAAGCCAGCAAGAGCTCTGCAGCAAGAGGTGGGTGGGAGATGCAGGCAGCAAGGTTAGCCGGGAGTGAGACCTGTTTTGGTCCCCTCTAGGGCTGTAGAAAGTGGGATGGCAACAAAACAGTTTTTCTCCTGTCTTCCTGGGTTTATCATGTGAAACAAGGTAGAAACATTGGACAAATACACGTCCCAGCAAAGCACAAGTGCGATGTGATCATAGAGAGAAAATGCAGAGAACGAGGTGGTCCCTCGCACAGGCAGGGGGCAATTCCTGGAGAAGACCGCAGGTGAGAGCCTAGACCTGAGCTCGGTACTTGGCGCAGCCTACACAAATGGGAGGTCAGCTCTTTTCACGGCAACTGCTTGTTTAGATTCAAATTTGGCCCCTTTTCGCTTCAGCTGTGTCTCCTTTGAGTATAAAAAGCTTGGCAGGAATGGGAGTCAGACACAGAGAGGGAAAAAGGCAGCCAAGGTTGCTAATGAGTCTGATTCCATTATAATGAGAAATGAGTATTAAAGGTGACGGCGGAAAAGCATTCCAGCACGCTGCCAGTCTTCTGCTCGCCTGGGCTGGGTGACGGGAAGCCCTCTCTGCTCGGGCAGGCCTCGTGCACTGCTGTACCTGACGTGGCAGCTTTCTGAGATGGTGATGTTGAAGTTAGGATCTGGTAATGAAATTCCCCTCACTGCTTCTTTCCCAGATGAACCTTTCCTTTTTTTTCTCTCTTTACATTCAGTCATCAATGGTAATTGCTTTGCCTCCTGCTCTGTGAAGCAGTGAGTCACAGGATTTGGGATCTGCACATGGGATGCATAATTTTTTACCTTTTCATGAACCCAGCCAGCCAGCGGTGGCTGAAAGCTCTTAGCTGGTGGTTTTGCATTGGCTAGAACTAGTTTTGCTGCCTCTACAGTGAAGCCTTTTTCTAGAGGAGAGCAGGATAACAGAGGCTTCCCAGAAACGTTCACCCCTGTTTGCTGTCGGTCTCAGCAGAGACAGAGGACCGAGATAAGCAGCAAACTCAGTGTGGCTCCAGACCTGCCATCCCCCAGACAAAGTGAAGGACGAGACTTTAGCCGCTTCACCAAACAGATTCCAGACGGTGCTCAGCTTTGCTGATTTAAATTCTGGTAAATAAATAACTGGCATTTTCCACCCTACTCTTTCTTTGCAACTTTCCTTCAGCTGCAAAAAAGCCACTGTCATTTGCAGGTACTAGCTGGTGCTGGCCCGTAGCAGCCTTTGTGGGCAAGATCATTCACACCCTCTCCAGAAAAAATCACCACCTGTGACTTAAACAGAAATGTAGTTCTGTAAAGTCAAATGTAGACTACAAATGAAATCTGCCCGTATCTGGTTTTTTTTAAGTGTCAGACACTCCTGGTAGCTCCTGAAGACCAATATGTGGACATTTTTGTGACATTTCTTTCTCAGTGGTGGCAAGAGTATGCAAAATGAAAAATCCATATTGAACTCTGATTCTGCTGTACAATGAAAAAATCATTTAATAATCAGAAAAGCATGTCATTATTTAAACAGGCTTACACCAGGCTATTAAAATATCAATTTTCTAACATGACTACAGAGTTACAAAATTTAGGATTGAAAATTTTTACTCTTTCAAAAAAAATCTGAAAAATCATTAATTCAAAGACTTTGTATAAGGAAACAAATTGTTCTAGTACAAGAGAATTCCCAGCATTGTAAATATAAAAATGATATATTTAAAAACATTTATGTTAGTGATAAGACCTTAAATGATAATGGTGATTTTTTTAATAAAGGGATACACTGTGCACCTGTCATTTCTCATTGTGGCAATAAGCCTAGAGTGTCTTCTTATGTATAATGTTTCTTCATTTTCTACTAATGTTGTCAGGCTATTCTGACATCATTCCTGATAGGTCCCTGGCAATGACATCAGACCATAATATCTATTTTCTGTCATTGTTAATTTTCCAGTGCTGGAAATATCTGATTGTTTTCTTAACTGCGTCACATTTAATTTTATTTTTAAACAACTAGGAAAACATTTGAACTGGTTTTAGCTATGTTGACGCACACACACTTTTCTATCCTCCCATGAGAACTTTTTTTTGAAGTTTGAGAAATCCATTCCAACATTTGGGAGGTAAACTATTAGATAGCATTGCTTTAAGTACAGCAACTTATGCTTGAGACAAAAAAGCTGGACTTTTCTTGTTTACTTAGCCTACAAAGTAAATCGTTCTGTCTTCTCTACAAAATGAGCCAATACTGAATATGTGAAGCAGGCAACTAAAATAAGAGATGAGATGTTCAGAACTGTGCTTTGAAATTGCGTACCTGCTGCCGTTCCTGCAGCTTTCTCTAGCAAAGTTTGCTCTAGCGTTGAAAGGCAATGTTTTCACGCCTTCAGAACTGCAAAAGCATTACGGTAAGGGGCCGGTATACCATGACACGCGCACACAGTTTTGAAAGTTAAACCCAATTCTCTGGATTCGTCAAAGGGCTTCTGCTGAGGTCGGTGAAAACACAGAGGAGTAGAGCTTTCCCCACCGGCCGCGCTGCTCAGATCCTGCAGGGAAGACCAGGAACACCAGTAAGGTCGCAGCAGGCTCCTCCGCACTGCACAGGCAGAGAGGAGCAGTCATGGCGTACCGGGTCACTCGGCGCCACGGCCACCCCTATGGGTGTGAGGTGCTGCTCTTCAGCGCTCGCACCCTTCTGGATCCCAAGCCAGCAGTGTTTTTATAGAGGCTTTTGGCCTTCCCTCATCATATCATGCGTCGTATCAAGCTTTCTTGCTGGCTATTGCCCAAGTATATTACATTTAAACTATGTTTACATGTTGCAGGTCATGTAAGCAAGAGATGTGAACTTCGCTTCTTGACCTAAAGCACTTTTGACCTGAGAACATGTCATTCCCTCATTGACCTGTCATGGGAACCCAAGCATTTGGTTGGACTCTTACTCACAAGACTCTCTCTTGAAAATGAGAGTCAGATTCTTAAAACAGCCCCTGCCAAACCACACTGGCTGTTGTGAAGAGCTCTTTCACCCCTGCCTCGCCAGCACCTTCCTTTTCTTCTGCTCAGATTAACGCTGCCATCTTTGGATACCTACCAGAACACACCTAGTTTTCTTTCCCAAATTTAGCTCCCATCCACAACTGCTATCCATTTCTAGTGTGAGGTCCACTGCTTGCTGCTGATAAATCCCAGCAGTTGGGATGTTTGGTCTTCTTGCTTTAAAGACCAAGCAAGGAGAAACCCTCCTCCTCCTCTGAGGGAATTTGTTCAGTGGCCCCAGATGACAACAACATGCCTCTGGAAAGGCTTTGTTAATTTGTGCAGCTTTGCCTTCTCCTTCTCCACCTTGCAATGATGTTTTCTGAGACTGAGAGCCCTTCCAGGGGCTGGCAGTGATGGGAACTCACCCCTTTCTTACCTGAATCTATTTGCCCCATGACTTAATAAGGTCGAAAATTCCTGGTAGGGTAGAGGCCAGTCTTCTGCACCCCAAAGGCTGTGATGAAGATGTTGAGGATGACTGTGATGAAGATGAGAGCTGTGGCAGCATTGTTGAGTATATTCAGGCGGGGTTGCTTTGCAACATCATTCAGGTTCAAACGAGCTGTGCGATACAATGCAAAAAGAAGGGAGGTTTGTAGCTTGACTCCAAGTCCCCTAGCCCCTGCAAGCCTTCCCTGCCTGGCAAATGTCCATGGTGCCCCTGGGCACTGTGGCCACAAAGCTGGGGGAATAGTCCCAGGAACTTCACAGGGGCCACAGCCCTAGGATGACATAGGAAGATGGAGCAGAAGAAAAACATCTTTTTTTTTATGTCATATCTTTGTTTTGCCATGGAGGTGCCATGGCCCTCCAACGGG
Source organism: Aptenodytes forsteri (assembly GCF_000699145.1). Taxonomy (NCBI): domain Eukaryota; kingdom Metazoa; phylum Chordata; class Aves; order Sphenisciformes; family Spheniscidae; genus Aptenodytes; species Aptenodytes forsteri. The sequence continues at coordinate 70,712 of NW_008796213.1, read as the reverse complement.
CCAAGCCTAAATAGCCAAATTACTGCTGCATGCTAGCCAGGCATGTGCCATGTGACCCCCCCCACTGCATGGCCATGAGACATGGCAAAGGAAGGCTGGGTGACATGGGGGACAAGGTCAGCAACGTTGTACTTGGGTTGGGAGGCCAGTTCCTCCTTGGTTGGGAGGCCAGTTCCTCCTAGACACCCAGATCTCACGTATGTGCTGACACAGCTATCAACCCCCTCCTCTCCCCCAGACCAAGAGGTATCTGGGTACATGAATGGGATCAGCCCTAGCTGATGGGCATTGATCAGTTCAGACACGGGAACGCCCCGGTTATTGGGGCTGTCTGGCCAATAAGCCATGCAAACAGCAACCTTGTGGCTCCCTGCCCGCAGTTGTGCTCCCCTGTCCCCCTTCTCCTCAGAGCTGGCTCCAGCCACCATGGCTGCCACCGGGAAAGGCTGTGCCATGTGGGGCAGGGGGAGGAACACATCACAGGATTTTCTGTAGCCTGTGATCCCATGTCCCACATAAAAAACCACTTAGGATATACAGGAAAAGACAGCGTTCTGCAGACTTTTAATACCGGGCATGTGTTGGAGGCTGAAATATAGCAACTGCTGTATCAGGTGGAGCACTGGGCAAGCCTGTCTGAAATGCTGGTGTTAACATACTGTCTGTATGGCACTAGGAGAACTGTGGGATTGGTTAAATGTGAGGTTAATTGTTCTGTTAGGCCACAGCTTGAGTGAGGTGATAGACACAGCTAAAATGTGGTATCTGCAGGAGCTGCGTTGAAGGGGCACGTTACAGGGTGGGCAGCAAGAGGCCTGAAACCCAGCTCCTCTCCCTACAGCAGGGATTCAGCAGTGGGGAAGTGAAGGAAGAGTAGTGCTCAGAGCTGTTGTGCAAGAGAAAAAACCAACCCACTCCCCACTTTGAAAAGCAGTAACACAGACCTCCCCACCACCTGCGTCAAGCTGCCTTCAACCCTCCTGCAGCCCTGTTTGGAGCCAGGGGAAACGGTTCAGGGGAAGAAGCTTCTCCCTCCCACCCCCATGCCAGCCAAGCCATGGGGTGCCCTACCACAGCAGCACCCTGTGAGGGTGCACGTGCCTTGGCGTCCACCTTACCGGTGATGATGAGGAGAATCCCAATCATCACCTGGAAGAAGAGGGAGATGCTGATGAGCACGATGAGGGTGGCGTAGTACTGGAAGGAAGGCCCCTGCTCCAGCACCGCTTTGAGCTGCGTGACGTTCGCCATGAACAGCGCCACGTCCAGCATGCTCTCTGCCACGCTCTTCTTCGTTGCATAGTGGTTGATGTTCATTGGCCCGTTAATCCGGAGCTGAGGATTCACACCCTGGGGAGACAGGAGAAACCACATGAACTGGTACAATTGCTAAGCCAACAGACCCATCCATGTCGAACAGACTGCTGCCTCCCCATGGGGTTTAACTAGAAAGCCTGGGAAAGAGTCAAAGTTGCATGTGTTAAACATGTTGAGAGCGCCCAGTTTCCCCTCACAGTCACCTCGAGATATTAATAGGCACAAGATACTTGTGGTGATCAAGAGCTCAGCAAGGTTAGAAAAATACTGGGTATTCTTGTGGAAAACAAGCTTGTCCAGAGTTACAATAATGTAGATTACCCAGAGCCAGGGATTTTGCAAGGAATATTAAATTCTCTTCCTTCAGGGCACAGACAAGCCTCAAACTTACAGGGGATTAGAGAGAGATCTTCTCTTTGGGTCGGGTGTTCAAAGGACTCTCAGTGGCTGGGCTGTATATCTCCTCGGAACAATTTTTGCTGGCTACTGTCTTAGACAAGATGCTAGAGCAGATGGGACAATCCACATTTTTGTTTCTGAAACCAGGGGCACTATTTCTTCAAAACGTCAGGCACTAAAATGCACCAAGACAAAGGGTGGGATCCATCACACCTAGCTTCAACTAATCATTCAGGCACATTTTTTGTCAGTGGAAAGAAACCGGTATTTACAAGGGATAAACCACCTGGTTGCCCTTAACCTAATTACAAGCTGTGGGTCGTTTGGCTGCTTTTAGCCATCCAGCTTTTCTCTATCTTTCTTGTTAAGTGAGTTCCCCCGTTACCTGTCTTGGCCCAAATGATGAAAAAAAAAAAAAAGATAGAAAAGGGGACGATAGTTCACCCAGAGTGTCATCAGCTGGTAATAAACCACCAGCAAAGGCAACAATTACAAAAGATTTGGATATATCTGCAGCAAGCTATGATCTTCTTTGCTAGAAAGAAACAAAACCAACACTTCCACGTAGCAGACAGTCTTCAGTTCTGGGTAATCAGCCTCCTGTCAGCTGTAGTGAAGACTGGCAATCTTGCCGTCAGCGCTGTCTGATGGATAACCCTTTAAATCTGGAGATAAGGGCTAGGTGTGGGCCTGAGGTGACCTCTTTTGCTCAGAGTGGTGGAAGAGATTTCTCTGGGTGCATACTGGAGGTAGGACTGCGCCTACATCAAATGGTAGAGTCCTACTTTGGTCCTTTTGTACCAGATAAAGTACAAAATGTAATCTTTCCTCTATGCTCTGGGCCTGACGCTAGGGAAGGGTTATGGCTAGTGATTCATGCTGCTGTCTCTGGTCTCTCTGTGCACCCTTGGGCAAGAGTGGCTTTCTCTGGCTAGGGTGGGAGTGTGAGCAAAGCCAGTGATTCTGGGAGAGCGCTATATGTGGTTGTGTGTCTGATACTGAAATAGGGGCTGAATTTTGGAAGGGGGTTGTGGCCTGTGCCAGTGATCACCGTCACGTGAGAAAGATGTGTAGTAAAAAGCAGGCAGGAAGGACTATGTCCAGTTTGAACTATTGGTGAACTGTGATCCCTAAGAAGGGGCTGGCTTGGGGTAAGAAAGTGCTTTTGGGGATTTTTTTTTTTTTTTTTTGATAGCTTAAAGCATGTAATTCTTGTGGTTTCTAACAGTAAAGTTACTGTGGTTAAGAGGCTCCTTTGCAAAGCCTGTATTTCTTGCTGTGGAAGGTAGAAGTTAAAAGATACTGGAAGGAGATAAAAGTAGAAGTCTAGAGAGCCAGTAAGGACTCTAAGGCAGTGTGTAGGGGTTCAGGACTTCTTAAACATTACTGTCTGGTGTCTGGGGCAGAATAGAGGTATCTCGCATCTCAGGGAAATGAGGCCAGCAAAAGGTCTGATCCTGGGAACACGTCTTAAAAACCCAGATTTAGCTACTGCCCCCTCTCAGCTGGCTTAAAAGCTCATGGTCCTGTTGCAACACAGTGGTACCCATACCAAGTGGTGCAAAACTTGAGATTTGACCCCTTTCATGTGTTTTCTTCTTTGTTCCTGAAGAGTCAGCCCTCCTCCCTGCAGCATCACAAGGCTGGGCATTGATAGTTTATCTTTGCATAATGCTGAGTTAAGGGTGTGAGAACAAGGATGCTGTACAAATAAGACAGAGCTTTTGTTAAATGAGTGACTGGTACAAGGAGGCTGAGACATCTGTTCCCAGTTGTTTATGTGGAGAGAAATAAAGCAAGTCAGGAGCTCTTGTTGAACGAAAACATATCCTCCTTTTGACCTGCCCCCATGCTCCTTTACCTGGAGTGTGAAATGGGGCAGACTTGCAATGTACTGAGCTCTGTGTCCCAGATGATCAGGCAATGAAAATAGACAGCTTTCACATGGGCTTTTCTCGTGTGGATGAGTGCAATGGCGTGTTCCCCTGTCTGGGACATGATACCACAGTCAGGGACAGCCACCGCCCTCTGATGCGGAGTCACTGGATCTGGGAAACCCTTGCACTGAGCAATGAAAAACTGTGAGTCCTGTTTCAAAGTTCTGTCAGCCCAGGCTTAGTAGATCCACAAAGGTGGCCAAAAGGTTAGTGGATGATGAAAGCTGCGCACCAGGCTTTCACTTAGGCAGCTAAACAATCAACCAGTTTGCCAGAGTCCTTATGATGTCTCCAGCTCCTCTATGGATTTGGCCCTTACAAAGTATTCTGCCTAGTCCAGCAGCTACAAATGCAAGCCTGGAGTCTCAAATAACGAGAGGCTTAAACAAACCAGGAGTCTTCAGAGACCTGGCATTTCAATTAATGCAGGAGGGTGGTTTTGCTTGGGATGCCTGGTGCCGTAGCTGTCACCAGCTAACCACTGCATCTGTGGGGTATGAATGCATGGCTGTGACTGTCTTTTTGAGCTGCCACGATGCATGCACAGCTTTTCAAAATGGGACCATTTCTGCTTTTGCTTTGTCTTAAAGTTCAGTTCTTTCAGTCCTATAAACTGCTGCGGCTCAGGAGCTGATTCACAAGCAACTGAGGTTTCCCTGCAGCAGGATTGCCCAGACAGCTGTGGGGGGTTACATGGGATCACTGGGGGGATTAAATGATTCCCTTTTGGCAAATGGAGCCCTGTCAAGTCACAGGAAATACCTGAAGGCTCATCGAAGTGATTTATGTCATCAGGCTAGAGCTGGTGTCTTTCTAGTCACTTTGAAAGTGTTCCCCTTCTGAGAGTGGTGATCGCTGCCTTTTCTTCTCCGTATTGCGTCAAAGAGGAAATTGCAAATATGGATCTGGCAGTCAGACACCAAGTTCATCTTGCAAGCGTTGGTGCAGAGCCAGCATGTCTGCTAGAAAATAGCACCTACCAGTATGCAGCACTTTCCCAAGATGGGGATGTATCATTGTTGCCCGCTTTTTAAGGGTAGGGGAAATTAGGACTTGGAAAAAGTACAGCCCAGTCACACAACTGGTGCTGGAGCTCGGCTCCTATGTCCCATTTCCGGATGTTTTGGCTTTCCATATGAGACAGACTCTTTCCCTGCAAAGACTCTGCTGGCTTCAGTCTGACCTCAGGCAAATCCCCTTTCTGCTTCCTTTTGTGTAAACGTGGCGCAGCGATACAGATCACTACAGGGGCTGAGTGAGGCGCCCATCTATGTTTTATAAGTCAGAGGCTTTATTCTTACTCAAAGCACATGCAACACAAATATTTAACTCTCACTTCTATTGTTATTTTTAAATTTTCGTAGTAATTCTTATAGAAAGAAGGATGAATATCACCTCAAGCGTGGGATTTTTTTTTTCTTTTTAAACTTGATCTCTGGTTTTGCTGTAGGGAGCTGGCAGGTCCCAGGGCCTGTGAAACCTGGCTCTGGCACCAGAGGGCGTGCTGAGCTCCACAGCTCACTGAAGCTACCTGAAAAATTTCCACTGAAATTAATTTTCAAGGGAAATTCTTTGCTTTTCATTATGCATTCATTTTTACAAGAAATAGCTACTTTCTTCTGGAAACTTTTGGAGGGGGGTTCATCTAAATATTTCTTTCCAAAGCTTGCAGATTTGGGGCGAAGGGAGCACAGAGCTTTCTTAAAGCTACTTGGACAATTTCTACAAAACCTACTGTTTCTCTTGTCATATTTTTCAGGGCAGAAAAAAAAAAAATTACAGAGCAGATCGAATTGCAAATCTGTGTGCTTTGTGGGTTTTGTGACCCTATCCCCAGGGGAGAATAGCCTGAAAGAGACAGTGGGACAGCATGAGGCTCACAAGTATGAGAATGATAATCCTCTTCATGGGAGCGCTCTGGCAGAGGGGGATGTCTGAGGAGAAACTGTATTATTGGCTGTTAGTTCCAAGGGAAATGCTGGAGCATGCGAAAGAAAACAGAGACATGAATGCAGGCCATGCACTCGGAGGGGTAGGTGCAGAGACGCCTGCCACGGGGATCCCGGCCGATAAACAGCCAGCTGCACACAGGCGAGCACACGCAGGCACGCACACACGCAGCATCAGGCACCAGGGAGAATCCAGGGTATTTTTCCACAGTATTTGCCAGCTGGCAGCTTTAGAAGTACTTTGTAAACATCAGTTGATGAAGGTTAAAGCACACAGAGAGTCATCATCTTGCAAGGTAGGACAGGAGCACAGTTCCCTTTCTACGGGCAGAAAGTGGAGAGGTTAAAGGCCCCGCTCTCAATACTTCTACTTTTAAGTGCACAGGTTTTAGCTACTCTACTTTTCCAGAGAAGCTCGCTCCCTGCAGCTCCTGACCACTTCACTTGGGATGAAGGGAGCCAATTCTAATATTTTTGGCCTAGATGCCATGCCTAGGCACAGACAGCGTCAGTGGCAGCACCGGGAACAGCGGCGATTACCAGACGTCTGCCCACCCAGCGGGTCGGACTTCCCTCGCAGGGCTGTACGTGTCAGCCTGCAGGCGAGGAAGCAGGTTTGTGCACAGCCACACGTGTGCAAGAGAAGAGGCACGCAGGGAACGCTTTGGTCAGTACCAACTATACTGCGAACTCTGTGAGGTAAAAGCTGTTTTTCTCCAGTTTGGCACAACAGCAAGCAACTTGGCTGCGTTCCACAAATCAAAGTAATAGTAAACCTCATCATGGATGCTGCAGGCAAAAGAAAAACTGAGTGTTCAGGGCCAGTCCCCCTCTTCGGCCTCTGTGGAGGCTGTCAGCTAGTGCAGTTGTGCTTAGGTTTTTTTCCTTTTAATATAGCCATCTGTTCTCCTCGCTAGGGGTCCTGTTCAGAGCCAAATGACTGTGTTGCCTTCAATTCATATTGGATAAATCCCAGAAAATAAATCAGGGATGCTTTCCTGGTATCTCAGGCTCTCCCCATGTATGGGACTGGTTCTGCTGGAGATCTTTCTCTGAGGTGTTCCTCCACTTCTGTGACAGGTCACTGCTCAGTGTAACAGAGGGCTCACTGACACCAACTGTTTGGGTGAGAGCTCTCCAACCAAAAAGTAACTTCCAGGAGCTGAGACCCACTGCCTCTTCAGAAGTGAAAGCCTAGGCAAATGGCAGGCACAGATCCTGTGTGCTTGCTAAGCACTGTTCATATTCTCTAGTCTCACCAAACTCCCACTCTCCATTTGCTTTATCCACCTCCTGTGTCTCATCTCACACCCACAAGCAAACTTGGTGAGCTCTCTTGGGCAGAGATGTCACCATGGTACAGCACTTAGGACCTTCATCCTTGAGCTAAGGGGTGCCGAAGTAGGACACTGCTACCACTAAAGGGATGAAAGTGCAGTTGGGTGAGACTGCCAGCAGAGCCTCTCAGATTTACCCAGCTGAAAGGCTGGCCTCATATTCTCACTACAACTTCCTGAAGTAAGGCCATGCAAGAGCAGGAGGCTAACAGCCAAACCTAACACCACGTAGAGCTGAAGGGTTGGAAGTGGGTAGGGAAGCTGGGCAGTCCCTGGCTGTGGCTGGCAGGGGGAGCAGAGCAGAGGAGAGGAGCGGGCATGAGTCATGAGGTAGCAGAGCCCCACGAGAGCTGGGGCACCTCTCCATGCCCTTGCCCTCTAGCTGACATGGCAGTCTGTTCTGCTTCCCAGCTGGCTGTGACACTCGCAGCCTGCAGAGACCTGCTTGTCGCATCAAGCATGCATGCTCTGCTCTCTATTTCTCCCTTTCCATGCTTCTTCTCATCTCTTATTCATCCTGCAGACACTCTCTGCCCCCGTCTGCATCTTCTGTTCAGCTCCTCCTTTCTCCTTTCATCCTCTTCCTCTATTCTCTCCTTCTCTGTTCTTTTATCACCCTGCGCCTTTCACCTTGTCGGTCTTTCACACTTTTTCCTGCTATCGAGCTCCTCCTCCTTCATGCATCCCCTTCCTTGGGTTGCTGTCTCCTCTTTCTCCCCCCTCTTTTCCCCCTTTGGCACTCTGCGCTGCTGTATGGCGAGTTTCTTGAATCCGTTCACTCTCTGACGCCACTCGGCTTCCTATGCTACAGGGCAACATAAATTATGTATCGCTCAAATAGCTGTCTTACCAAATCTATATTAAACTCCCTCGTTAAGTGTATTTATGATACTGAATTGAAGGGATCCAGGAATCGACTGGCAGGCTGCAGGGCTGAGCTGGAATAGAAGATAATTTTTCTTTTCCAGGTAGCTGGGATGAGGACGAGGCGGGAAGGGCGGTGACACTGGTGGAGGAGCCTCCATCCATAGCTCAGAAGCAGTTAGTGGGTTTGGGGGCTCAAGAACTGCTTGGCACCAGCAATTACAATGTGCTGATGCATGATCTCTGATTGTTGAACAGAAGTGATTGGGTGTGTATGTGTGGTGGGGGGGACGGCTCTTTGAATGTATGGAATTGGGAGTGCACTCAAAAGGATTAGTGGGAACAATTATTTCCAAAGCCAGGATATAGAAGCTGGAGCCTATTCAAGTCACTAGTGTTTAGCACACAGAGCAGTTTTATCCCAGTGTTTTGGGGGAGGGGGGGGAAAAAAGCAAGGGAAGACTAAAAACATCTTTACAAGAAAAAATTAAAAGTAGGTTAGCAGAGAAAATGAGTTTATAAAAAATGGAAGAGCAGCCGGGAGGCACAACAGTAACTACTGCATTGTGCTTACAAAGCTAAACACGTTAAGAAGAATAAATCCCCAAGCTGGATGGCTTATGGCCCAAAATATTAAGAAAAGCTGGGCCTGATCACAGGCTGCTGCCAGATCCAAAGAGCAAATGTGTTCATATAAATCATTTTAATACAAAACATTCCTAAAGCAAGGTCCTAAATTTGAACTTCTTCCAAGTCTAAGGGTGTTTGCATCCAATGCTGAGGGGTCAGGTTGACTTCTAAAACTGAGGGAACATAGTAACAGCCATACTGGATCAGACCAAGGGTTCTACTCCCCTCTGACTGCGGTTTGTAGCAGATGTGTAGGGTAAAAAAAAAAAAGTCTTAGAATGGGACAAGCATATAGCAACAGTCCCGTGTGCTCTGTTCACCCAGTGACCTGCAACTCTGTATACAGAACCACCCCAGCCCTGGTCTGATGTTGCTTTTCACGTGAGGAAGCCTAAGGTTAATTTGTCATTTGCTGTGTGGCTTAGGGCGTCCTACTTGCTCTCCCTGGATCTTAGTTTCCCCATCTGTAAAATAATGAGAATGCTTACATAGGTGATATCTAGGGAGAGAGATGGCTAAGATCTGCCGTAGAAGTGCTATACGTGCCTGTGGACTGAATTCATCACACAGGTAAGCCACTGAAGCTGATGAAATTAGGTATGTGATTTTCTTATTCTCAGGGGGCTTTACATCTTGCAGTGTTTCCCAGATAAATCTCACTCTAAGGCACTGGAGTTCAGGTTCATTTGCAGATTTTGACACGTATGTGCCTCTGGTCACCCTCTGAGTGCTCGGGGCTCTCCACGGAAAGGAAGCTGTGAGAGTCTGGGTGGAAAGAGGGGAGAACACAACTGAGGGTTTCAACAGAGGCAGAGCTGATGAAATCACATCCATAAACAGTGGAACTCAGGGGGTTTGGTCCCTCTATTATTTATAAGGTCTTTCATCCACAAAGCATTTTTTCCCAGTTTCATGTGTACCAACACTCACAATGTCTTTGTCCTGCGGGTCAGTGTCTGTCTCCTATTGCAGTGCTCACCAGCATCTCACCTGGGTACATAGTATTCTCTTTCTTCAAAACCTGCCAGGCTTAGCTTCCTTCTCTGCCAGGAAATTGAACCAATCTCTGGATCTAAAAAGGCTGAATCTGCTGATTTTATTCAGAACTGGCACACTCTGAGTTGTGTCAGTTTGCAGCTGAGCATCTGGCCTCATGCCATCAGGAGAGGTGAAAAAAAAAAAGTGCTGTTGCTGATCTAGACTTTCGTAACCCCCTTAATCCCAATTGTTTATATGTTTTCTTATCATGGCTGGCCAAACTAGGTATTGAATACAGAAACTAGCGAGGTAGTAACTGGGGTTACAGGGGCAGATACTTGTAGTCAGCAACGGACTTCAGGGTAAGGAAGTCTGCAGAGTGGCGTCTCAGGTCTGTGCTAGGCTGCTTGGGAACGTCACGCTTAGAAACAACATCAGCTGTCGCTAGAAAGATTTTAAACACATTAGGAGTGCTCTAACAAATGGCTGTTGCATTTTAACATGAGAAAATGCAAAGTGATGCGTGGCTATGGCTGTTCAGATTCAATTAGTGTTATCGCCCTTCCATTAAGCTCTGGCTTGTGGGGCTGCCTCTTGCTTGGGAGCCTGCTGTGCCGAGGAAGGCTGCTACTGCCTCACCAGGGCTGGGGCGATGGGTAACCTGGAGAGGATGCAAGGTGCCATGCTTGAAAGGAGCACGGCTGTGTTCTCAGCAGTGTGTGTGGGAGCACCTCTGAGTACCGCTGAGCACATCCATGGCGTCTCTCCGAGCCTGGCTGAAGAACTGTCGTGTTTGTTTGCTGTGGGTTTAGTATTGCTTTGTGTGGGATGAATACATTAGCATTTCTGCTTGTGGTTTGGTTATTGTCTGACTGAGGCTATTGCTCCTGTTCTTGGACTGATTATGGCAAGTCATTTAGCTACACTTTAGAGGGTTTCACTGCTGCTGTGTCTAAAATGGACAAGAATGGGACTGTGTGGGTAAAGGCACTTCTAGGAGTTGGAGAGGTCTGAGCTTGGATCTAAGCTGTTGCGTAATTTCTGTCTTGGATTCTTGGTAAAAATGGGGATAAAACTATTTCAGTTCTTATATGTTAAGAGCTTTCCAGCACAAGAAAATGCCTCCTTTTTTGTGTGCGTACAGTAACTAGCACAATGGAGCTCTGGTCTCAGTCAGAGCCTCTTATCCTAACTCTCCTAGAGATAAAAAGGTAGAAGGTTCCTCAAAGTTTAACTGGATTTTAATAGGATGGATTGTTAGCTTGTGCAGAGCATTTACACATGTAACTATTACCCATGTTGTAATAAATGAACCAGCTGAGGAGCCAAAATGCATGATCACAGATCAGTGAAGGATGGCAGAGTACAGAATGAGACCAGTGTCCTGCCTTTGAGTTTCTTGCTTTCACTACAAAGCTTCACCTACCTGACAGCAGTTACAGATGGCTACCAGCAATTAGAAGTACTATTTTTTCACAACAAGATATGAACATAGCTGATTTCTAAAGTACCCAATATGGGATATTTCTTTCCCCTACACTTGCTACATCAGCTCTTCAAGGTGTATATTCACGCTCCTTAATTGAGTATGGATTCATTGGCTTTAATTTCATTTCTCCTTTGAGTGGCAAAACATTAAGCAATTGTTTCGGCATGCATTGCTTCAAAAAGGGTCAGTATGAAGCAAGACTGAATCAAGAAGGTACTTGAAACAAATTCCCACCAGGGAAGGCAGCTAATTTTCACCTGTATCCTATGGACCATTGGAGTTGTCTGCTGCTTAGGCATCCTCAAAAGGCAGCTAAGAAAAGTGAGCTCATATATGTAAGACACCTCTTGAACATATAAGTGATATCTCTGAAATGGTCTGCCACTCTGCTGGGAAACAGTTACAAGTTCAGAGTTTTAAAGCAATGGAAAACACCCAGTGAAGTGCCTTAGAGAAGCCTAGAGGTATTCCCTTTTAAGCAGCTAAGGTTAATCTTTTGCTGCTCTGAAGCTTGTGAGCAGGTAAGGTGCTGAATACAATGGCTCTTTGCTCCACTCATCTTCTGGAAAAAATTGTCACTGCAGTTGAAGTCAGGAAGGAGATACCCCCTGCTTCTGCAATTGAGGTATGTCCCGCAAGGAGGGGATGCTATTATTTTCTGATTCAAGTGGCACCCAGACACCTCATCACACGTGGGTGTCCTGTTACGACAGGCACAAATAAACTTGCTTAGGAGCACACAGGCAGCCTGCAACAGAAGTAACTCAGAACTTGATCTAGTTTTCTGACAGCATCGCCTCCCTCCCTTCAGACTGCAGCTTGCTGAGTCCTTGCTCGCTGTTGGAACCAAATAATCCCATCCTTTGGCTCTTCCTTGCCAATTTTCCTCTTTCATTGGCACATCTAGTGTCTTTTGTTTGGGGGGATGCAGACATTGTTTTGGGGACGATATTGCAAAGGAAATGCTCAAGTTTCTCTGCAGTCTTGCTGCTGTTAGCTGAAGTTACATGAATCTGAACCAACAGGAAAATCCAGATGGGGTCAGGGTGAGTTTTGTGCCAGAACCTGTTATTTGGCCATATGTGACAGAAACCCGAAGCAGCCAGAACCTTGAGGTAAATCACCTCACATCAAAAGGCAAAAAAAGCCTCTAGTCTGTAAAACTGGGGTTATGAGAACAGTCTATTAAGCTGAAAAAAGGGTAATTCTTTAATTAAAGAAATTGTTGGGTGAGACACATTAACTCTTAAAACAAAGTGTCTTTGCATGGTGAGTCTGTTCCTTCAGTCTTTGTTTCCCTCCCAGCAACTTCCACGGACTACCTGTTGTGTATAAACCTGCTGGTCTCCTAAAAGTCCCCGGGAGAGCCTTCTCCCTGCTGCTTGCTGAGTTACTCGCTCTTTCCCCTGCATAGTCCTGTGGTGTGTGCTCTGGGTGCTCTTCCCCCTCTTCTAGAGCCTTCTGATGGCCAAGGGAACAACAGCTGGCACAGGGCAAATGGGCAGCTGTCCTCCCACACCATCCCCAAGTGGGAAAGTGTGTCCCAGCCATGTCCTTTTTACTGGAGTATGCAACTTACAGTCTCTATACAGTAAATTGGAAGCAACCAAGCTAAGCAGTTATGCCATCTGCTGTGATTAGTGTTTGTGGAACTTTATTCTGGAAGAAACTAGCCCTGTGCAAGACCCAGCTCCCCGACCTAAGCTCGCATACCAGCCCACACATGGTGAGTCCCCTTGCGGAAAGGCAGCAGCACCGGGCTCTGTGGGATATTCTCATGTCCCATGGAAGTCCCTGGTGGCAGCTGCTTCAGCAGGCTGACCCTGACACTGGGAGAGAGTGAAGGGGTTGAGGGCAGCAGAAGTTGAAGAGGGGCAAGGATGACTCATAAGCTGCTTAGAAAATGTAACCAATGAAGAAAGACTGAAAGAATGGGGTTTTTCTCTGGAAAAGATAAAACTGAAAAGTACAACAAAATGTCTTTAAAAAGTCTTGCTGTAGATTGAAGAGTTGTCTTCAAAGAGACCTGGAGAAGGGGCAAAAAGGAGGAAAGACAAGGATCAATAAACTTAAAAGATACAGCTACACAATTCTCTTAATTATTTCTTCCCCCCCCCCCCCCCCCCCCCCGCAAATTTTTCCAAGCCACACAGACCCAATGAGATCTCAAACAATGTCACGCAGAGGGTCCAAGCTCTGTAATTAAGACCCTGCAGAGGCTCAGCTCTTGTAGGGGAACCGGCATTCCCAGGCAATGTGTTGTCACTAGAGAGCACTGGGGCCCAGGGACACAGCTGACTGGGTCACCAAGGGAGCCCTTCCTGCGTTGGGAACAAGGGAAAGATCCAACACAACAGCCTTACAAAACCCTGGCTACAGGAGGAAAACCTGAACTCAGCATATCTAGTGTCATGTTGCTTTATGTGGGTTTAACAACTTGAGGTATCTGAGTTGGGAAACCTTGACTCTATTGTTCCTATTAATAATTTAATTGAAAGCTGGGCCAAGGCCCTGCCTTAGGATGTACGGTAAAGCTCAGGGAGCAGTTTTAAGGTGGTTATAGATTGGAAGGTTTTCCTTGGTAATTAGAAATATTAAGTTTGGCTTTCCCTTGTCTTCCTGGAGGAATGTCAAGGGTGGGGTCATCCTGTTGTTTGGGTTTATAGCTTGCTATGTTGACAGAAGGATTCATAGGATGAGGTTGTTTTTCCTTTTCTTTCTATCCTTCAGTGCAGCTCAATGGTGCTCTAACAGCTAGCTATACTAAATTCAGGGCAGTGATATAGTGTGCTATAAAAGTGGCCATTGGTATACCAGTAATATTACACATAAATTGTGAATTACTGTTGGGCAGAGATCAGAAATGAAACAGCTGGTGGCCAGTAATAGCTCCCATTTCTGAAAAATGGTACTGGGATTTCCCTGTCCAACTTCCACTGAGTTCAATGAAAGTTAAACAATTAAAACACTTACCTTTGGCCATCTCAGCCTAAGTTAACAATGTTAAACTAAATTATACTCCAACAGTGTGGCTCTGAAAGCATCTCCATTAAGATACTTTATAAGATCAAAGTGGGATAATTGAAGGGCTGGGATAAGAATTTTTTCATAATAGCACATAACATGCCTGTTCCTCTCGGCAAACTGGATTAAGTAGTTAATGTTAAATTGAGATCACCAGGTCACTGGCACAACAGAGGAACTATGTGAGAAAACCAGCAACTTGCATTTCAACTAGGGGATGCTGGAGAGATTAAGGCAAAATCGTATGTTTCAGGAGAAGTAAATTAAAATGAGGAGAATGAGGCACACAGGAATTCAACAGAAAACAAAGGGACCTCTGCTGCTTTTGCTTTTTATTTGTGAGTTGCTTGCTTTTTGTTGGCCTCCGAGACTGAGTGGGGAGTGGATGCAGTGGGGAGGGCTATTGCCCCACTGCCCCCCATGTTGGGGGCTGCAGAGTTTTGTCTCCCTCTGGTGGCCGCTCCAGCTGTGGCCTCACAGCTGCCTCCACCTTTGTGTCTTGGGGAGTTCAGAAGCTCAGCTTTGAAATCTCGGGTCCCGTGTTACAGCACCCAGCTGCAACAGCTACATCAGTATGTCTTCCTAAAATCTAGGACCTGCTCTCAGGATTTACTGGGAGGAGGGTGGCAGGAGAAAGAGCCAAATTAGATGAGATAACCAGCAGGTGGTGCTCAGTCGTAAATGCAAGGGGTTGCTCCACTGTTAAGATGGTAGCAAGAATTTTTGCAGTGCAAGCGGTTATTCTATGCCTCTGCTAATATGCTTGCCACTTTTTCCAGTGGATTATGAATTTAGGTAGCGGTTATATGCTACCTAGATAGAGTTCCTAGGTTAGGAAGTACTGCAAAAGTGCGGTGTATAATTTGGAAATTTCTCTGACCAGCTGCAAAGTAGCGATTGAAGTCTAAGGGCAAAGAGTTCAGAAAGCATAATTGTTTGGGCTTCAAAGATGCCTGATATAACTTATTTAAGATACAATGCTGTAGGAATCCACACAGTAAAAGAAATATGCAGCAGCTGTAGAGCTCTCTCTCCCTCCTTTTTCCCTCTATTAATCATCTATTTTAGAGTTCATTTTGTGCTTTTATGTTGTGTTAAAATAGTACACAAGACCCTGGACTAAGTTGTGACTGGAAGATTGTAGCGAGTAATGTTTACAACAAAGCTCAGGAGGGGACCTCTGTAAAAAAGAGCTACTTCAGAAGTTGGTCATGCATGTAAAACTGGCTTTTATTAAATTTGATATATTTTTTTTAATGGTTGCTGTTGACCTAGGTTGTATTCTTTTGAATATTGAATACCAACCACCTGACACACATTCTTCCAATAAAATTTCTCTTCAGCTAAAACTGTCTCTCCTGCTTTAACAGACTACGTACTCTGAATGTCAATAGTAGCCTCCTGAAGTCTTAAATTTCTCTTCCCTGCACCACAGGAAGGACGCTGCAGTAGGGCTTGGAGAAGTATTATGTTTTGGGCTCAGTTTCTCATACAGCTATTGCTGTGGCTGTTCAGTTTTATGTAAAAGTGATACTAAAGGTCAGATTAGATAGCATTTTAGAAATAAACCTGTCCTTGACCTAAATCCTGTGCAACCCCACTTACTGATAGTACACAGAATGCAAGCAAGCATAGACTTCATTCTCCTGTTCCAGTTTTTAAAACAATGATTTAGAGCAATCGGGCTCTGAAGGGAGTGTTCCCATATAGCCTTAAATGATGAAGGTCTACCTGTCTCAAATCTGGCAGGAGAAGGAATATACACCATTACTTTCTACCCCAAGACATAGATGACAAAGCTTAGGGAACAATATCTCAGAAATAGACTAAGCATTCCAGAGAATGGGGTTTGCTTCCAAAAGTGTTGAGGGCTTTCTAGATGATTGAATAGAAATGAGTCAGTAAGCATTTATGGGCTACTAAGGAAGCTCGTGTGGCTGAAGTCGTGTTTGTGAGAGGGCTCTGCAAACAGCAGGCGTGTGTGTGGAGGAAGATCAGATTGCTGATTCCTGCCTAGCTAGTGGAGCCAAGGTGTCCTCTATGGGTTTGTCTCCGATCACAGCAGTAGGGCACATCAGACCTTGTTGTTATTACCCATCCAGTCCAGCATTCTGTCTCAGACTCATGGAAGCAATAACTGATTCATAAATCCTCTGCTTCAAAACTAATAGTGGTCTCTCCTAACCATTAAGCTTAAGTGCTGTTCCTTTTAATGAGCCTAACAGGGCTGGAACTTCTAGTATAACCAGTGGGAACATCTCACCCACGACACTTTGCTTAGGCAGCTGTTGCAGGCAACAGTACAGCAAAATACTGCTCTCTGAAAATTATACAGTCTGAGGTCTTTCTAGTCACTTGAACGGAGGTGGATGGAAATAAACTCTGAGCTTCATTATGCTGCTATATCTAAAGTGTCACAGGAAGTGCTTTGCATCAGGGAAGCCAAAGCAACATCTAAGCAAATAGCTGTGGAATGGCCTTTTGGCTGCAACCAGCTTCAGCTAGGGACCTGTTTGATGTGTACCTGACTCGATGGCCAGCTGTGTTTCTACTGCAAGCTGTGGGGAAGAAAGCTTCCACTGATCTCCCCGGGGGAAAAGGAGCAGGCATTCAGTGGGTAGTGCTGGGGTGTGGGTTTCTGTCCAAAGGCACTGATTAATAGCTCCTATTGGCTTTGGTGGATTTGGCACATACTCAGCAATTCTGCAGGTCAGACTGGGTTTATGTGCATTTGAGGCAATCTTCTCCAGTGTAATCAATTAATTAAGAAAGATGCATTTAATTAGGCTGCAGAAATAAATTAAGAAAATTGGAGCCCAATTCAACTGAAGCTGTGCTAGCTTTGACAAGCAAAACAATGCCTTTGAAACAGTTTCTTGTGAATTAATTTCATCAAGGAGTTTCCCTGTTAAGTATCCTTGCTGACAACAGAGCTGCCATCTAGGGCAAGAGTGTTACATCAGTACATTGAAAAACCCAAAACAAAAAACCAAAAATCCCATTAGATTAGACAAATCTAGAACTGTAACTTGGTCACTGGACACACCTGGTAGTTATGGGAAGTTTAGTTACTGATGTCTAAGATTATAGCAGCAACTACGGATGCTCAAGCTGAATGAAATTATCATCGCTGACAAGCCAAGAGAACTCAGATGGACATCCAGATCTGTCATAGAGGTTGCATCACTCAGGTGTGTCATATCTTAATGTGGAAAGTGAGATGAAAAATGCAAACCGTGGCTGGGAAGAAATTCAGGAATGGTCGCTGTCTCTAGCTGTGCTGTCGGTTCCACTCCAGCTGCTGATACGGCACCTGCACTTTTGAATTTGTGTTCTCTTATCACTGACGCACTCAAGGGTTTGGGGAGGTGATTCATGTACGCTGATTCACAATTCATCCTGGGTGAAGTTTGCAGCAAAAGGTATTATCTTTGGTGTCATATACATGGGGGAAAAACCACAACCTGTGATCAGGTTCTTCCCTAGCATAAACCTTCTTCACTGTGACCTACAGACTTCTGACTTGCTTCACTGCCTGTGAAGTTGGAATCAAGATTTTTGTTCCGGCAATTTACACACCATCATCTCTCACTTATCTCTGGGTGGTTTATTCAGGTTATGGATTAACCGAGCAATCATTTAGCAACACCCTGCTCTCTACTGCTTCCAGTCCAACTTGGTACAGCTGCATGTGGGGCTGCACAGACTTACTGACTTGGCTCAGTGCTAATTTAGGAATCTCCACAGCCTGCTGTCTGCTGTATTGCTGAGCCTTCTTTTCTCCTTTATACTTTTGGTGCTTGCTCTCACAGCCTGGACACAGTAATACCCTGCTACAACAAAAGGTCAGTTATGACAGTTACACTCAGATCATGATTTTCTAGGTATCAGCAAATAGACTTATTTTTTATACATCCTTTTTTTTTTTTTTTGTGGGAAGCTTATCCAGGTCATAAAATCCCAGCAGCTTCTCCCTTTTAAAACAGTTACTTTTGATGGAAGAACAGTGGAGTGACTCCACAGGAGGAGGAAATGGCCGCAATAATCATCACCTGTCAGTCCAAGGACTTCCAAGACCAAACCTAACAAAGCTTCTCAGCAGTTCTCAGTGTCAGCACAGTTGGTGGCTATGAAATGCCAGCAAGAGCTGTGCTGGGGCATCCTCTGTACTTTCTTATAGACACCAGAATGAGAGCCACAGACCTCTCTGAAGGGACTGGAAGATCCACGTATCAAAAGCACTAGTTCTGGAGCTTACATTCTTTGTGCAAGAAGATTGTCACAGAAGTGGCATTACTGTCCTCTTCTAAGCCCTGAGCTGCAGTGGGACTCATACATGAAGGCTTGGGGCCCCAGCCAGACTCCACTGGCAACAATGGAACATGTAATTGATTTTGTGGTGAAGTAAAAAGATGCATCTTGCAACCTTGTGAGTAAAGAAAGGTCTATTCGCTTAATGAGGCAGGATTCAGATGCACACAGTCCTGGAGCACCTCAGAATGATCAGCCACTTTCCCAAAGCTAGCTTACACTATCATTCTGAATGTTTACCTTCACAGTACAAACAAAAAAGAGGTGTATTGACGCAGTAAACAGGTACACTTCTCTCCAAAGAAACCAGTTTGGTTAGTCATCCTGGGTGTTCACAAGAGATGGAAGGAAATCATTAAAAAAGACTGCATAGTAGGTATGATAATTAGCCATGTGGTTGGTACCAGACAATAGAGGCTTATGCGGAGCCTAGGGAATGTGGAGAGATAACTTTACCTTTCCAAACAGGAGGGCATCAAGCTGTGCTTCCCTGCCTGGGAAGTAGGTCAAGAGGAAATACACTTTCAATTCATATTCATCTCATAATTATTTCACGTACTGAAGAACAGCATTTCTGTCAAGGGGAAGATGCCTCTGTGGCCAGCCTTATGGAAGAACAATCCTCCACTCAAAGCAACAGCATGCATATTTGACACTTTCAGCATCAGCACTGCCTTCCACATGAGCTCTCATTGCACTTCTGCTGTTAGTCGTGACCTTGCCAAGCTTCACAGTCACTCCAGACACCACCACCAGTGGATCCAGAGTGCTGGATCCTAGCACGAGAGTGCACTGCTTCACATTTTCCAATGGGACTCAAATCAAGATGTGATATGCTGTTGCTCCTGGTACTAAAGCCGATCATCATCTTTCACTGACACTATTGGAGAAGCAAGTGGTCCTGACAAAACATTTGTATCAAGGATGCGTATGTTAAACAGGAGACCATTAAAAATGTATCTTTTTTTGATTCTTGAGAGGGGAATAGAGAATACTTTAACATGTATTTACTTATTTTCATATGTAAGAGAGAATAACTTAAGTTGGGAAGGACCTTTGGCGGTCATCTGGTCCAACTCTCTGCTCAAAGCTAGGCCAACCGTGAAGATACATGAGGTTGCTCAGGGTCGTATCACTAAAGTGTTAAATGGAAGGAGTGTCCAAAACCTCTCTGAGCAACCTATTGCAATGTTTGACCGCCATCATAGAGATTTATTTTTTTTCTTAGAGGTTTCAAAGGTGTGTTTTAAAGATGGATGTCAAAGGTTAGGTAAGGACAAACCTATATTAGTCTAGGTAGAGAACAAGTGTGTTATAGTCATCTACAGTACCTGTTCTTGTTTTTTTGGTATAAAAGAGCTATGTTTCTGAAGTAGAAGAGAGCCTTTCCCAGCAAAATAAAAATCAAATACTTATGTTCAAAGTAAATTTTCTGATGATTTGAAGGAATGTGTAAAGCAACACTGAAAGAAAAAAAAAAAAGGCCAAGCAACAGCATCTTAGAGAATGATGACAACATGATGGTTCTAATTTCGCATTCAACTATGGAGAAATGTAAACATAAGACTAAATACGGCCACTCCAATTTGACAAATCTTCTGTTGTATGTTGAAAAACAATGTATGTAGGATGTGAAATACTACCGTTAGAAAGCACACTGCTTTCAAGCTGCAGTGTATAATCTCCACATATGGTACTTACTAAAGTTTCTTAAAAAAAAAAAAAGACCTAATTTTAAAAAAGAATTGCCAATAGCACAGAAAACCAAACCTCCTGCACCAAATTACATATGTTCCAGGTCTTTATCTGTAGTAAAATATTTAGTAGCTAGTTCTATTCTCTGCCCCAGTTAAACAATTTTTTTTTCATATTTCTCACCATAACTGAAAATAGTTGCAGTACTATTTCATCATCATGTTTTCAAGATAACTAAATTGAACTCCAGTGGAGACAGGACACTATGGGTTTTATTTTAGTCTGGAAAGTTGAGACTAATCCTTTATGTTAATTTTTGCCAGCTAAGGAAGCCAGTAAAGTCAGGAATTTCTGAACCTCTTCTTATCCAAGATTTTAAACTTAATGAGCTAATATGAGAAGGCTGATTTGGTGGAATAAAATCCACTTTTTTTATTCCTTTACTGGAATTACTTCCCCTGTAATACTATACGTAAAACACAAAACTCAGCCCTTGCATCAGTTACATTGCCTGAAGTAATAGTATAACTGCAGACATGCCTGAGATGAATCAGTCTTTTCTTACAGTTAACAACTGTCATTTTCCTTCTGACAGACCCCTGACTTCTGCATACCCCAAAGCCCTGATTTCCCCCTGCTATATATTTAATTTTTCCCTGCTGCCAGCCACTTTTACCTGTTTTCTGCTATAACTATTTTATTTTCCTCACAAATAGCAGTACTAAAATCAGGTAAGTAGCTATAATGTTGTAGCAAAGTTTGCATAATGTTTATTAGGAAGACTATTTTCCCCAAAATTTTCTCTTTCTTTTTTTTCCCCCTTCCCTCTAGCTATTGCAGTAGATCTGATTTAAGAAAAAAACCAGAAAAGCTATTTAGGAGTTGTGTTTATACATGGTTAGATGCTCCTTTTGTTGTGTGTTATCATACTTACCCTCAAACAAAAAAAAATCTACCAAGAATTAGCTTTATATTCATACCACATCTTTGCTAAATCAACACTCAATTGTAATCAAGACTCTAATCTCATCATCATTAGCCCTTTTAGTTCTAGTAAACTTCTGTCTCATCAGGAACGCTTGCTCTTTGCTTCCCTATAGTTTTCAAACAGCAGTATTTAATAGGAAGGAAAAGCATCAACTAGACAACTTCATTCATCCATTCTTAGTTTTTTGGGTACCTTACACATTTTGCATCCTTCACCAAGGTACTCCAAAAAATCTGGCAAGCTAATGCTATGCCTTAGTGTTTTCCCCCAGGAGTCCCCAGTCCAACACAGCTCACTAGCAGCACATCTAATCATCATTACCGTTAATAAAGCACAAGCTTCTGAAGGGTTTAATAGGAGTAAGTAAGTAAGTACGCAGTATTTTAGTGCTTCTTTGAACTTCTCGTCTCTTTAATCTAATTTTCCCAGTAGCCTCTCATTTCTTTGGTAATAGTGCCTAACAGAATTTTCAATAATTTTCAAGCTGAGTAGAGCTGGTTAATTCCTAGAAAAGAGACTGCCAGGGCAAGCCTAGTAACTCCTGCTAATGACTAAGTAATTGGACTAAATTAGAACAGGAACTGAACCCTAGTCCCAGCATATTCTGAAGTGACATTGAAAATAATCTCCCTTTTTCTTGTTAGGATGTTAAACCAAGAGTTTTCCATCATGCTTCTAACCTGCCCAAGCAAAGACACAAGATTTACTTTCTATTCTGTTTACTGTATCTCTGTTTAGTCATGTATTTGGTGCTCCCAAATGGCTTATTTCCCAAAGCAACGAGGAAAACGATGAATGAAAGTGGTTAGGAAGAGAAACTTGGACAGAAGTAGTGAGATTTAGACAGGAAAATGTGAATGAAAACTGGAAATTATTCTAGGAAAGCTTACTAGATGATTAAAACCCACAATTTCGTAATTGTGAATAAGGACATCTTTGGTTAAGGGCACATCTTTATTAAGTGAGGAAGTAAAGGCAGCTATTAAAAATATATCAAATAAATGGGGAAGAGGAGAAGGAAGAGGAAGGAGGCAGCCATTATGTAAATTAGAGACTGTGAAAGTATAAAGAGGGGAAAGACTTGAGAGGGAGCAAAAGAAACCTCTACCTCACAGGCCTAAGGACAGTAAGGCATTTTAAAGGATAACAGCAATAAAATAATTCCTAACAATAGTATAGCTCGCTTGCTAGCAGAAGATGGTGAAAGTCTTAATGATTCAGGAAAGGCAGAAATACTCAACAGTTCTCTTTTGTGTTAAGAAAGAAGCAGGATGATGTAATCATGCTTCATGGGAATGTAGAAGTACCTTCCAACCCTCCCAAGTAACTAAGAAAGATGATAAACAGCAACCATAAAGAATTAAAAAGTAAAACCCAGCATGCCTAGGTAGCACCAGATAAGCAAGAGAGTTGTGTGAGATGCGTAGCCTTCGCTTGCTAACTTGTAATAAGTCTTTGAGCAATAAGGAAACTTTTGAGTCTAGAGGAGAGTTAACTCAAAGAAAGGCAAAGCAAGATGACCTGGATAATCCTGGCCCAGCTTGTTTGATAGTAGAGGGCAAATATTGAGAAAGCTTAATATGGGATTCAACTAGTAGAGGAGGAAAGGGAATATACCATATTGTGCCCAGTATAAAGCGAGGTTTGGATTTTTTGGCATTATTTTTTATTTCAGAAAATATTATTTGAAAATATCCATTGTGTTATATGATACCCTTCCAGATGTATTGCCCTTTATCAGCCCCAGTGACGTGCTCTGGTGGCTGGAATTAGTTGGTGCTGTAGCTGGATTTGTCACAGATGTTGAGTGCTAGAGCTGGAACCATCCAAACTGGGATCAACATGTTGACTGTTGCTGATACAGTTCAGTGTTTTTATCTGTGTCATTTATTGAGCCTGAAGCTGGCTTAAAATAAGTGTTATAGAAGACACTTGCAAGCCTGTAGAATAGAGTATGTGAGAGGTAGCCTGTGATGGAAGGCATGCGGGCCATGAGGCTACAAATATGGCTGAGGGAGCATGTAAGACTAATATTTTTTAACAAAAATCTATTCATTTTTATTTGTGGAGGTAGGGAAGGCAAGAGGAGATCATTTAACTTTGTGTGTCACAAAGTGAAACCCGCCTCAGTTGAACCAATATGGGTAACTTGATTCTAATCAACTTGGTCATATGCCAGGTAGTTTTGTCAGGCCAGTTTGCATTGATTTGGCATGAAATAATAGATAAAGGTAACTGTAATAATTTTCATATCTAGTCTTTTTATTAATCGCTAGGTACAATACGAGTGAAGTACAGCTTATGAGCATTAAGAACCATACAACTGGAAGGCAGGGATTCGGAAATGGATTTAAGGGTCCTAATGGAAATAGAGCTGAACATTAGCTTGCTGTGGGACATGGCAGTTCCACAGTGATGACAGGAGCAGGGCTGTGTTCATAAGATTCATTAGTTTGATATCAGAATAACATGAGAAACTCCCTCACAGCTGAGAAACCCATAAAATCTGGAGAGTGCACAGGAAAAGAGCTATACAAACTATGAAAATACTAAAAAATGCCTTCCAATGGGAAACTGAAAGAGATCCAACTGTCCTGCTTAAAAGAAGACTTGATTCAGACTCAATAAGTAGCACGGAGTCTAGCTGGTACTAAACCAACTTTCTATTATTGCTGGGAAAAGCATATAAAAAACCCTATAACTGGAAGCTGAATCAAGGTAAGTTTAAATTAGAAATTAAGACGGCGAGATAACTTGCCAAGAGAGGGGGGTGTATTCTCCATCTCTTGAAACCTTCAAATCAAGATGTGACACCTTATATGCTCTAGTCAAATACCAGTTACTGGATTCAGTACAGAAGCAGCAAAGTGATACAGCATCAGCCTTACACAGAAGGTGACACTGAATAATTCAGTGATCTCCAGGGACTCATGAGTATCTGTTACTTTTCCTAAACTTTTGAAATGCATTGCTGTACACTGGTAAACTTGAGTCAGCTTTGGTGCTGACATAGCAGTTATTCTATCAATCTATTACACTAGGGGTAAAGTTAGACTTAGTCAATTCTTTAGTTTAATCAAGTAATCTGTGTAACATCTTTGTTCAAACAGCTCTGTGGGATCAGGATATTGATGCCAGAAAGTGTAAGTTTAAGAGATTCCAAAACCAAGGGTGCTCATAAGGACCTTGCCACGTGATGATGATAAAGTACATTTCTCTTAGTACTGGATTGTTTGTGTTGTTTTTGTTTTGTTTTTTTTTAAAGGCAGCTGTATTTTCCCTGTAGTGACTTCTCTGCTTTTTGCCTAGCTTCCTGCCAGAGAATAGCACACACATTCTAAAATCTCTCCCATATATCTGTATCTTTTATTATTTTCCTCTCTAAATAATCTAGCGTGACTTGAAAAGACAATAAATTGCAGAATTAAATAGGCAGTGAAGGCAGTGTATCATTCGGATCTGGTTATGCCCTGACATCAAAAGTTTCTTTTATTGAATTGATTCACCTAGCTTTAATGAAATCCCAAAGATGTAAATGGTTGGTCAGTAGGATTATGCAAGGCTTAAATAGATTTATGTCCCTTGAAAAGGCTGTGGAGCTGTACTAATGCTATTGCAGTTGCATGACAAGCTGGATGGGTATTGAACCACCTGAAGGATCGTCCTGTTTTGTCTTTCCCTGTAATGGTTACTTCAACAGAATGCAACTATGGGGCAGCACCTGCAGGCGTTGTTACGTCCAGCTCTTGGCCTCAGCATTGCACGACCTTCTGCAGGATCTTTCAAGTATGTGAATAACCAAGAGCACAGAGGGATGTCGTATGTGTGGCTCTATGAGCATAATAATTCATATAATGAGCAAAACAATCCTCTGCTTCACTCTTCTACACCAAAGCTACCTGAAGCAACGCATGAATAGGTTAACCTTTTGCGAACAGCTTAGAAAGGGGTTGATTCTTGGTATGTGCTGGAACAGCGTGAGCACTAGCTGGTTTTGGCTGGTAAATTTCTAACTCTTCCCAGGGTTTACCTGTAACAACCTCAATTACATGCCCTAGCAACCATCATTGAATTTCTTGTAGTGTAGTTAAGATTGTTGTATTCAGCTGGAAAAAACTTGCATCTCAACCAATAGTTATATATAATCAATAAATACATAGCAGATAACCGACTGCTTTCTGTTCTTCCTCTGTTTCCAAGATCAAGAAAGGGAAACATTTTATGCAGAAAATCTCAGTTCTCCACAAAACAGTCTCATAAAACCTGAAATCTCCAATTTTATTAATCAGTGTATTATAAGTACAAAGTGTTTGTTCAAGATACCATGCTACAGAGTTTGGAATTTGTTCTGTGTTTACTAAGACCACACACTTGGTGGGTTTTACAGCACTAGGATCACAGAATCCAGTGAGTATAGATACTGTTGTGATAGCCAGTGCTTTGACACTGAAGTCTTAACTAGAGAACGTCCAAAGCTGAGCATGTGAGTCCCTGCAGCCTGAGATGAAGAGCCAAGCTTTTCAGCAGAAAGCTGTAACTGGTCCAGATCTTGTGTGGCTTGCATCCAGAGGAGAGTGCGTAATACGCACTGATTACTTGGTTACATTCAGTTTATTTTGTTCTGATCTGGAAGGATGGTGCTAACTGTTTCAAAATTGTCTGGGAAAGAAAAATAAAAGGGGAAAAAAAAAATCTATATTAAGTAGAGAGAAAATGTTTTAACTAATCCAACAATATTTTAAATGTTTTGTAACATAAAATACCAGGACAATCAAATCCAAAATAAAGAGCTATTTCAAAGTGAAGAGATGAAATGTTTCATTCTGAAACATTTAGGTGGAAAACTGTCACAAATTTTCATTCAATCAACACAGTTTTGAAAAGATTTATTAGAACTCTCTTTTTTCCATTGGAAAATAATTCCATACCACAATTTTTTTCTGACTAAAACTTATGGCTAAGCTGTTATATTGCTCCAAGAAAATGTTAACAATGCTTGTTCAATATTTCATCATCAGCTCTTTCAGAACACTGAGCTGCCTGGGGGGAAAAAAAAAAACCCAAACCAAAACTTTCCTGTGAAATATGCATATGTCACAGTTGTCAAACAGGCAATAGCAACACCAGCGTATATTTGGAAAGATGGACATTTTTTGTTCAAGAGTATTCTTCATTCCAAAGAAGACTATAAAATCATTCCAGACTAGATTTTTAAACCTGGAGAGAGGAAGAAATAGCTGCCTATTATGACTTACTTTGTAATGAACCCAGATGGTGCATATGTGTAGCCCCACTCAATAATGTTAATGTTCAATGACTTACAGATCATAATCAAAAAAGAAAATGGAGAATCACTGTTTGAATAGCAGCTGCCCAGGAGAATATTCATTAAGTTTAGATCACGACTCAACAATGTGGTTCAGAAAACATAGTTCAGCAGTTGGAAACACATTGGAAATGGTTTAAATTTTTTCTGGTTTTTCATCTTGGCAAACATATCCATAGAAAAAAAACCTACCGGCCAATTGCATAGAGACATTGAATGCATGCCGCTGGTGAATAATAGCATGTATAGTGGACACTGATTCCAAAAGAACTTTTAATCAGTGCTTAGCTATCAAATTCTACTCTGGCAAAAGCTCAAGTGGTTAGCATCTTATGTTTTGTGGTCAAATGATGTCAGCCTCTGTGGACCAGCTGGGTCTACAGGATGAAGAATTAAGGGCTTGCTATCAAAAATACCCTGTCCCTGTGAACAGTCAAGTCACTGGAATGTTAGCAAAATCGCTGCAGTGGGTCTGAGCTTTTCCAGCTACAGTTAGGGTAAGAGATGGCTACTACTGCAAACACATCATAAGTGCTTTTAAAACTGCAGTTAGTCCCTTGGAGTACATCTAGAAATGGAGAGGAAAACAGAGAAAGCACTTCTTACATCAGCTATATATTTGACAGTTAAATGAACAAGCAGCCCCGTTTGGACTACCTAGTGTTTCTGGACAGCTTGCAAGTCTGTACTCTCTGGAATATATCCCTGAACTGACTGAGAAATCACTGCATTGTGGAAATGACATCTCCATCTGAAAGAAATTATTGCAGCTACCTGGAAAATGCACAGAAAGGACCTTCCTGGCAATTCTTTTCCTTTGGGAATCCAGGATCCCATAGAAAGAAGGACTATAATGAAATTTAATAGTAGTGTCCAGTACAAATGATTTTCAGTCTATTCACATCTTTCCATGCCAAAGATACCGCCCCCCCCGACTGTTTCTGCTACTGTGGCACGGGGCTATGCAACGTGCATGCCTTGCAGATGTGTTTGAAAGTCCCTGAGTAATAAAGTAGATGCTGCCCCACCACCATTTTTCCCCCAGCACCCCTACATACCACAATCATCCTTAGAACAAGTTTTCAGTCAACGTGCTATTGCCTCTTGACACTGAGGAAACAGAGGAAACGGAAAGAGCAGACCGTTCCAGTATGAATGTTTGCCGCGTATTGAAGATGTCCCAGCTGAAATGATTTAACTACCTACCTTCAGAATCCCTTCATCAAAGTCAATAGGAAAAGGGTCATGTGGTTCACTGTGGAACCCCTCATGATGGGGACGTGGTTGCATGTGCCTAATCTGCCTAATGTCTGCCTCCAGGCCTGCCCCTACTGGTGCTGTGCTCCTGTGCACATGCTGCATTCTGCCACTGCCTCCAGGGTTACCATTCATCTCCTCTAACTCACATCTCGCCACCTTTTCCATGATGCCATGTATTCTTGAAAGCTTTGATTTGGTACAGCAAGTGATCTTGTGTGCTTTTAATTCTCTTTTTTTTTTTTTTTTAAGAAAGAAATTCTGCAGCTGCAAAGGGATTACCAAGTCTTGGTAGAATAAAGGAGTGAACAAAGAGAAAGTTTGGGGGAAAAAAAGTCAAGGCTATTGATGCAACTGAATCAAAGTTGGCATCAAATTTCATAATTCAAAACTGCTATCAAATCCATTTCAGGCTTAAAGGAATCAGGAAAATAAAAAAATTCTACAGAGTACTGAAGTCAAAGTTAATCACATCTTTCTTAATAATATGTGATCAGAAGAAATGTTGTCTTAATCAAGCTAAGATGAGCTATCATCCCATGACCCCAGCTATTCACAAGCACTATCAAACTCCACTTGTAAGGGACCAGACTAATATCCAGCAGATATGGTGGACTGAACCGTGTAAATAATAAATTAAAAATAAATACACCCTAAGTGTAGCTTCATTGGGACTGATAAATAAGTAGGACTCACTGAAATCTACTTTGGAATTCAAAACTGAAGCAATTTTTTTTCTTTCTTAAATAAGATGGAGAAACTATTTTCTTTTCATCTCAGTTCACAATAAATAGAGCGTGCCTCGGGATCTCTGGGAAAACCTGCATGAGCTGAAAAGCAGGATACCTGTTAGGTACTCCGGTGGAAGACCAAGACAAGATTTCAAATGAGTTCAGAAAGATTTTATAGGTGTCAACTTCACATGTCCTGGGAGTACTTCTTGCTTTGTCTTCTGTAAAAGTCATAGGAGGGAATGGATAATTTCAAGCTAAAGCCCCTGCAGTGACAACAAATAGAGTCAAAAGGTGAATCTGCTTTGTACCCACGGGAGACGAGTCCCCTTTCACAGAGTAGAGGTTGGTGTTGAAGAGTTCCAGATGTCCTCCAGGTTATCAGTTGAGGTATTGAATGTAAATCATGCCTTTCTTTCCAACATCTGTGGGTTTGGCTGGAGATGCAAATGTCCCTGCTATTTCACACTTCAGATATTTAGAAATGCTTCTCACACTGAGAGAAGTTTTAAATCAGCAATGTAAGAAACTAAAAGAAGAAAGGCTACTACCCATGTTGTTCTTAATTAGCAAGCAACAGTTATTGTGTATAACTAAATCAGAGCCTGGAGTGTGAATTTTGCAGGAGTTATAAAGTGATGATTAATCCCTAAATGAGGATTCCTCCCCTGTTCTTTAAACTGAGAGATTGTTCTCCCCCTTAGCAGAGGAAAGAACTTTGCTAGATTATGTTTGCCGAATCTTGCTGGTAAAGACAAAAACTGTTGTGTTATTAATGCATCAAAATTAATTGTGCCAGTATAACTGGTTATCTTTGGCACAAGTACAGAGCTTGAGGGACCAGCCATGGCGCTGCCCTATTTGTTACCATGGTAGACAATTATGAAAGAAGTACAGATCTGGACTTGCATAACTCGAAAGCAATTCTGAGCAGATTGTAAATTTCCAGGTTAAGAGTAAAAGAAATATTTCTTTCTCAAAAGCTGTAATTTCGGACCCAGAAGGAATCTGTCCCACTTGCAGGGGAAAACAAGTACAGTTTAAAGAGCTGTGATCAATACTGTACTGACTAACGGGTTTTCACAAACCACTCCGGAAAATTCACTTGATGTGCAGTTAATCTGGTACAAGGTGGTAAGAGCAACCTAGGTGTGTCACCAGTCTGATATTTTTAGCTCGGATTTCTCTGGCTGCATCTTCTATAGCTGAGACTGAATACGCAAGCAAAATGGTGAGCAGCTTCTGTGAGACTGCAATAAACTATTCAATCTGGGTAAGACGGTATAACTACTTGCTGCTTTAGATAGCTGCTTTACTTGAAATTGGAGCTTGGTCAAACTACGCAGTTAGCTTGGGAACTGTGATTGCTTATAAGCACTGCTTCAAAATTGTACAGGGTAAACAAATCTGGGATATGGAGATAGCTTTTCTACTTCCCAAGAATGAAAAGCACCTATTTTGATAATCTCGCGGATGCAAGGCTGCAGAAGCTTCATTGGGAAATGGCAGGCAACAGTGAGCATCTTTGATACATAAGAATATCAGCAAAATACTCAGTAAGGCTTTGCATCTCCTGACTACAAAGAAACTTTTTCAAAATTGTCTGCAGACCTGAATGCAGTCCAGTAGTTGAAGCACATGTAAAGGGTGTGCCAAGCAGTGTGCTCTTTGCGTGTGCCAGATGTAAGCGAGGTGTGATTTATCCGTGCAAATGCCTGGGTGCATATGTGCATACTAGCTCAGCCAGAATTTAACATGAGCACTTTTGAAAACTTGAATTCCGAGTTGCACTTCCCATGTTGTTTGTTCCTTCATATTAGAACGGGCTCTGCTTCTGAAAAGATACAGAGCAGAACTTTACAAGAAGCTGAGGAGAGAAAAGTTTTAGCTCAGTAACAAATGGAGGTGAGTGCTAGTGAGTCATCTGCGAAGTTTTGAGGGCAGATGGCTGGATGAGAAATTCCAAACCATTCTTTCAACACCACAAATATCTCTCTAATCTCTGACCATAACTATGGGGTTGTTCAAAACCAAAATCTGGAAAGATGAGAACAGTTCACTTTCTCAGAACTTAGCTTCCAAATACAGCTGCTAAGACCAATTTTTAAACTTTTAACCTGTGTCCAAATGATAGCAGTTACACATATACATCTGTCATCTCTGTGCAGACACTGAGTGCTGAAAGGAACAAATGCATGTGCACTTGTGGGGAGACAAAGACACTCCAGTGGGGGTGGTGTTGAAGCTTCTTTGAGGATTCTGACAAGGTGTCCTCCAGGCCCAGGGCAAGCAAAACTGGACAGAGAAAATGGACTTGAATTCTGCAGTGACTCATGACGCTTGGTGTGCTTCTGTATGTTTTAGCCTAGTGATGGATGCTGTTTCAAGCCACAGGGAAGACATGTGGGTATATCTGATAGTGAGTAAAGCGTTACGCAGCTCTTAGTGGCTGTGATGCCTTGCCATCACGGTATGTTCAACCCATAAAAGCTATTCCAGTTCTGTGTCATCAGTTCTAATTGCCCCTCTTCGTTCTTTTGTGGTATCGTATGGTAGAGCTCTAAGAGGCCAGAACTATTCTCTCTTCTGCATTTGTAGCCGAATACAACTTCTGAATTACACCGATTATTCTGCTAATCCTTTCTGACTTGACCAAATTATCTCAGAAAGTAGCTATGGTCATCTACATGAAAAAGTGAAACTACTGGCAAGAGAGTATCATCTTCTGCATAAATCTGGGGGTTACACCTTGTAGCTATGGTGATCTAAGATTCCAGAGCAAATGCTCCTGCTATGAGTCTTGTGCTCTCTTGTACTCTCGCTTTCATAAGACCCTGTTCTGAGCCAACTCAGCTCATTAAGCCAAGCTAAATTTAAAAAAAAAAGAAAAAAAAAGGAAAAATAGACCATTTTCTCCATAAAAAAAAAAGAAAAAAAAAAGAAAAATAGACCATTTTCTCCGACTTTAATGAGCTGAATTGTTTGTGAGAAGGGTTTGGCAAATGCCAGCACAAGGGCAAAGGTGGGATGTGTCTCTGGGAGCAGGAGATAAGGAGGGAGCAAAGAGTAGTGGGCTGAAGAGGAGCAGGACCTCCCCCTTTTGGGAGCAGCAGGCTATTAGATCATCCTGATATCTAATCTTTCTGGTTGTTGGTCATTGCCTTAGACTGGGGGTGTCATGACAAAACCTTCGTTGCTATTGTTGTTACCTTTATGACACAGAGGAAACATGACTTGTTTCGCATAATTTCCTTCATGTAAACAGTGAGTAGGAATTTTGTGTCTCTGTGTGCTCAGGGCACAGACAATGACTTCTCAGCAGCTTTTGCTGTCTGATGGAAGTGCTGGGCTGGGAAATAAGGGTGATGTTGACTCTGGAAATGGCTACAAAGAGCAAGATGTAGGCCTCGTGTAAAATATGCACTGAGAGACCCTGAGGAAAGGAACCACTTATCTCAATATATGTTGACCTCTTAGGTCACTTAGGTAAGGTCAGTGCAGCAACATTTGATGGTATACTTGTGCCAAAAAGTCATAAGCAATTCAATTAAGCCATAAAATCTTTTAATGATGCAGTAGAAGCTGTATTTCCACTGGAAGTTTTGCCAGTATAACACCACCAGCAACATCTTCACAGTATGGCACATGAAGTATAGGCTGAGATTCATATGTGGCCCAGAGTGATGCAGCATCTTGGGTTTTGTGAAAGGTAGCCACACTGTGGAATGGTTCCCCAGCAGAGATAGGCTAACAGTGCAAAGTGTGCAAAGTGTGGATCCAAGACTTCTAGCAGTTCACAAGTGGCGTACACCGATCTCTTATTTCTAGTCCCTAACTTTTCATATACTTATATATGGTCATATATATTTTTGAAGTCCCAGACTGGTCTCAGAAAACATACAAGAGCATGCCAAGCGGGAATTGCAAGCGTAGTATATAGAATTTCACATTAGAGTCAAGTAGCTGTGCATGAACTCACCTAGTACTTTGTGTATTTGCACAATGTAATCTTTGGTTACCTGATTTGTGTACAGGTGCTCAAATTGTGTATATGGAATGTCAGCAGTTGATTTACTGAAAACATTAAAAAAATAGGTTACTATGTCTATGCAAGTTCACTACAAAGAATGCTCCCAAGCTTGCCTATACACGTTAACTCTTTTCTTTCTGTACCCTCTAACACTCTGTACACAATAACCTATCTTCTAAATCAGTGAATCAGTGGCAACATCTATGGAGCATCAATTTCATTTACCCCTCCTCAAGGAGCTCATTCACCATTTGCAGAAGCCTTTTGTGGCCCTTAGATGAAAGGCACTTCATCTGTGTAAAATATTATTATTATTGTTGTTAGTCTAGTCTTTTCAGTGGGTTTTATTGGAACCTGATGTCCTGCCAAAAGTAACGCCCTGGGAATCTTTCAACAACTGTTCCTGGGTGTTCTGTAAATTACCACTGTTTTCTCATACACTGTCCCTGGGAATTACATTCTCAGATTAGAAAAAATGTCAGTCCTCTTCCCTCTGTGAAAAGAACTGCTGTTCAGGCTCTATACTAAAAGATTAGGCTAGTACTTTTTTCTGGTGACTTATTATTCAGATTGTGTTTTGTTTTCTCATTAACCCCTTTGCAAAACACGTTCAAAATGTTAAATAAGATTGATGTGAATGTTCTTGTAGCATTATGCAAACACTTTGCATAGCTGAGAATGGCCAGTTAAAGGAAGACTGGTGGAAAATTGGACGCAGACATTCAGTCAGCAACTTTCAACCCTGCAGAGACAAAGAACCTTTAAGAGCTAACTTTATAATGAGGAGCTATAGTACAGCATGGCAGAAATTAAAGGGAGGCCCAAATCCCCTTAGTGACAATTGTGTTTTTCAGAGATCTCCTGGGTAGATGTTGCTTTGAGAGACCTTTGGGAAGGGGTGTAGCAAATGAGGCCTTCCTAGCAGACTGTATTGGGGAAGCAAATGCCTCTGGGCCTGAATAGGAATGGGAGGAGGTTAAAGCAGAATAACCATTTCTCTGACAATTGAATGCCCAAATTCTGCAAATATAGTCATCTTCTGAAAAGCATTCACAGCCACCAAAAAGGTAAGCCTCTGGAGTGGGAAACAAAATTTTGCAGGAACTGAAGTTTTTATGATTCCTTTATCACTGTATCTGATGTTTATCCTGTAGTTTCTCACTTCAAGATGGCTGAGGGACAAAAGAAGTGGGAACCACTGATGCAGAACAAAGGCCCTGGGTTTCAAGTGAGGTTCACTCAGTATGTGTTTTGAACTGGAGCTGGATTCTTCTAAGGGAGTAGCCAAAAAGCTGTGTCCAAATGAACTCCTGAATGTTTGAGGAGGGATGGAAGAGTTAGGGAGAAGGAGGGGAAAAAAAACCCTGGACCCTGTGGGGTGGACTAGGCACTGGATGTCTGTGTTTGGATCGCTGCGGTGGTTGTGATCGTCACTAACTGGCATGGGCTTATATTAGCTCCCAGTTTTAGTTGTGTCTTGAAACATTTGCACACACCTAGCAGAAAGTGATGGAGGAGTTTATCCCTATAGTTTATTCACTTTTGATCACGCTCTTCCTTTTCTAGTTCCTGCCTCCTCCAGCAGAGCTCGCTGTCAATGGAGCAGCTCAGCTTTATTGTCAATATGTTGTGCAGTAGCGCTGTGAAGGGGTTTTTTGGTACCTTTCTGTGGGCTCACTACAGTCTGTTTCTCTGCAAAAACAAAACCAAATGCCACTCTGCCCTTTTTTGTTTATGCACAATTTCTCATGTCCTGTTTGGGTACCCTGATACCCTGTTTGATGCTGCTGCTGACACGACCAGAGAAGATGAGCAAAAGAAACTCCTTTCCACCTATTAATATGACTATCATGACCAGTGACTCTTAACCTATATTCATCCCCACCTGACAGGAAGATAAATATTTAGTGAAATCACTACAACTGTTCTCCTCAGTTCTTGACCCTGGCATCAAATATTCTTTTTTTTTTGTTGGACCTTTTGAAGAGGTTTTACTTTGTAATCTACTCTCTGAAGAAATACTGCCTCAAAGGATACCTCTTCGATCTTCAATCTTGAAGGCCTTCACTCAACTACACCTATTACATCCGAATGTAGCTGCGAAGTCTTTCCTCTCCTTCCCTGCCCTCCCTACCTTAATTTCATACATCCTCCTAACACCTCAGCTCCTGCAGCATTTGAATACAGAATGTGAATTTCCCTCTGCTCACAGGTATCAACATGCTAGCGTTGATTGTGTACGTAATATAGGTGCCTTGGGCAAAAGGCAGACCGAATGCTGCTTGGTAACAGATATAATATTCCCACAGTTTTGGGGCCACTGAGTATTATCTGTAGCACAACCAAGAGGAGTCACAGAGTCCTACCTGCCCTTCACAATGCACCAGGAGGAGAAGAGGGCCTTCAAAGGACACATCTTTCCATACAAAGACTGTGAGCAGTAAATCACAGCCTTCTCTTAGCCTGTGTATTTTGCTGGTCCTAAGACAAACTTCCCACAAGTGTGCTCTCATTTCTGCTGAATCAGCCTTACGATTATGCCCACTGAGCAGATGATAACAAATGAAGAAGTACTTTGTCATGTGCAGGATGCAAATGTATCATGTGTATGGAAATGGCTGATATAGCTGGAGGAGTTACTCAGCTAGGTACTGTCACTTATTTCTCAGAGAGGTCAAGAATAGTCCTAGAGACAGTGTCTTCTGATTGAAGGATAGCCACTGGGAATGGTATCCTTTCAGACTGCTCCAGCCAGATCTGCAACAGTATATACCCACGATGTACTTCATAAACAGATTTATCAAGTCCATGGACATACATGGTTAATTGTACAGGGCTCATGATAAAGCTCAGTGCAACTTGCTCTTGCATAACTCCTTTGAGGTTTAGTCGGCTGAACTTTACTTTTCATAAGTCATTTGATAATACGTAAAATAAAAAAAATGAGAGGAATATAAAAGATTATGTTAGGCACACCAATAACAGACAGACTGGGCTCCTAGCTGAGAAACAAGTTCTCATCAGATAGGAAAAAACAGGGAGGGGAACAAAGGAAGAAAAAAAATTGCTTTTGGATCAGAATAGAGAGGAATGTATTGTTATCATTTGCAGCCACAGAGCGGTGCATCTTTTTGTTTTTTAGCTATTCTTTGCTGTTGGCAGCTATGGGGGACACCTTTCCCTGCAGCTGGCCAAGCATTTGAGTCAGTTGCTCCCACGGGAGAGATAATGTCCCTATTTGTATGTTATGCGAGTGAGGCAAGAGGAAGCACTTTAAAACGACCCTCCCCACCCTGGCTGTAAACACCTGAGTTCACCACCATGCTGGCCCGCATCCAAACCCTGAGCCCGTTCCCCCACCTGGGGATCTGTAAGAGAACTGCCATTTTGTCATGGCCCAAAAAAGTGAACACCATAAGGCTGACCTAGTTCAGTAACTCAGGGTGATGCCTGGAGGCTTGTGGCTGAAGGTAGCGCAGAGGGGGTTGGAAATGAATCAGAGGGCTACTCAGCTCAACATCGCTAACCAAAAGCTAACTTAATTAGTAGCCACCAAGACCTGTTGCCATCTGCTTTTGAGTTGCCTGTCTGAGCCTGGTCCTGAGTTTAAATCTCTGCATAAAGATACAGATCTACAGCGTGCCTGCAACGCTGTCCACATCAGAGGTGGCTTTAGTTATCTTTTTTTTTTTCATGGTCTCCGCAGAATAATTGAGCGTTAGATCAGCTCAGAGATGAAACACACCTCTTGCTATACTTAGTAGCTCAGGCTAGGATGAAGTGGAGAGCTCCATCTTCTCTGGTTTCTGGGGACAGGGACCTCCAGGACTCTCAGTTCTCTGTATCTGTTCCCCCCATTTGGCTCACCAGCATTCATAACCTGTCATTTTGTGGACCACACACCACTGGAGGTGTCTTCTGGGGCTGCACTCCTCTTTTTTTTCTTTCCTCTCCTTCATGATTTTCTTCCTATACTTAAGTAATTGTTTTTTGGTGTGTTTGGGTTTTTTGTTTCTTTTTTTTTCTTTTTCTGGGATGCTGAAGGTATTGCCTCCTCTGAGCATGTGCTCGCTTTTTTATTTTGGTAGGCCCATCTCTCTTTCCCCAAGATCTGTGTAGCTGTACCTGGATATGAGCAGTTTTCTCCTTCAAACTCCATTGCACCCTGGCTCCTCATCTGAGAAAGAGGGAAGAGGGGCTTTTATTGTGCTGGTGGACTTTGCCCATCCCTCTCCGGATCTGAATAGGCCAGCATTATTTCACAAGTGCTAAATCCACTCACAATGGTTTTAAATGGTTGAGCTGCTGAGCCAGCTGAACAGCAAACACCAGAGGGGAAACCACATTTCGTGAGCGCTTCAGATGCCCTCAGACTGTACGTGGAGCCATTGAGAGCAAAGTAAAAGCCCTTTGGCACAACTCCCTTCGGCAACTTTTTCACAGCCACATGTCAAAAATGGAGGCTGGCTAAGGAATTGGTCCAGAATCAGCTCCCAAGAATCTAGCACGTGAAGATGAAGATGGAGTTCAAATCTGTTTCTGTTAAAAGGGAGGAAAACAGCAGCATATTATATTTTCTTGTAGCATATTAATCCTTTTCTGTATGTCTCTCTGATCAGTGTGGATTGCCAGTCAAAGTATCACCATGGGCAAAAGATGAAAAAACCCCAGGCGCTTATGTTACACAGGAATATCTTTTATTGTATTTGTGTCTGTATCTGTTTTCCTTATTCTTTACGTCTAAGTTAAGAAGAACCCAGATTGTATATCTCATGGTCTTCTGATCATCCCAGAAGAACTAGATCTTCAGCTAACATGACCAGCCAAGAAATATCCAAGAATGCAAACAATTATCCCATTGCAATAAGATGGATGAAGGCCTATCTAAAGGAACTGCTATTTCTGTCTCTGTCCAGAGTTGTGAAGACAGGGGACTGTCTTCTAATTCTTCCTTAGAAGACATAATTGCATATTCCCTAAACGAGTTCTTTCACAATGATCTGGGTTAGCTTAGACACTCAGTAATGGAGGTTTCCCAGCCCAGACAGTCTTGATAGAGTAATTACTTTGAGCAGTTGCATTGAGGGAGCAATAATAATTGGTGGTGATGGTGAGGATGAACCTCCCTCCTTCAGCACTTCAGCTCCAGTCAGCAAAACATGTGTGGCCACAGCCTGAAATCACACAGGGACATGCAGGAATATTTCATCTTGAATCAGCTAAAAAAAGATGCAAGCTTAAAGTAGAATAGCTGCATCAAAAACTTGTATGGTCATTCTGAGTCAGAATTTATGTTTAATATAATTTAGCTTGTTTCACTTTGGCTTTGGGGTTTGCTTCCTACACCAACATGGTTGAGCATGACTTTAGCTCCACCAAGACAGACGTGCAAACACAGCTGTGTGCCTGAACTTTTGAAAGTGTGTCGAAATTTGTTTCCAATTGATGTTGAAGTTACATTCAGCAGGGAAAGAATTGTGTTTGGTTTCTCATTGACAGCTTCAGTTAATGTTCTTCTTTACATTGTGTGAAGTAACAGAGTGGTCTCTGATGACTAAATAAAACAATCATCTTTAACAATTTCTTAAAAAAATAATGGAGATTAAGAATTTAGCCAGTGAGAAGTAGTGGTGAAACCACAGAACACACTGCTGCTTCATGGCAATCCACCCATCCAGAGATGCTCAGTCTTTCCTTCCTGCTTCTGTCACTTTCTACTTGTGTGTCCTTGGGTACATCAGTGGTCATTTAACTGTCTCTGCCTTGACTTAGTATCTGTAAAATAGGCAGGAAAACACCTCTTGCTCCATGTGGGGATCGTGAAATTAAATTCACTGGTATTTATAAAATGTTTGGAGAACTAGGGACAGCAGAACTTGCTTCTCACACAAGTCTTGTGAGAGTATGGAGTATTGCTGTGTTGTTATTTTCTGTAGAAACATTCTTTCAGTAAAACAGGTTAGAGAAAAATGGTTGGTTGCCCTTTGGCTCTTGTTAGATTGGTAGGAGTAGTTATTTTTCTCACATAACTAAGGTCTGTGGTGAATTTGGGGCTTTTTTTTTTTAATCCCCCAAAATATTATTTGGAGTTGTGTGAGTGCAAAGACAAAACTGCAAATATGCATAAATATTTGCAAAAATTAAAAACCTAAAGAAAAAAAAAAGAGCCTGAACAATCCACAAACCAGTACATGATCTCATTTTCTTGTTCTCATTTCTCTAAACCTGCTGGCAGGATTCCCCCAGAATTTCTAGCACTCGCTGAACCTTGACCCAAGCAGCTTCATGAGAAATTTCTTCCCCAGGGGTTATTTTGGAAAGAAAGTTCTAAGATCCTGATATAATGGTTTTCACATCTGTAATTATAGTCACACATCTGATTCATGTAATTTGACAGGGAATTATAACCTGCCTGGTTCAAAGGAGTGTGTCAAGGTGTATGGTAACTGTTGATGTGAATCTTGCAGCATCTGCACATGGGCTCTTCTATCATTCTTGTGTCCAATTCAAATGCTTCTGTTATGTGTTTACATACCTGGGGCAGTCTAGATTACAGTAGTGGAGCTCATTTCTTATATTGCCTTTTCTCAGAGAGAGTTTTACAAACATTTGTCTCACAAGCCGGGGATGGGGAAATGGCAGTGAAAATGCCCATGAGCACTTTCATACTTGGAGAAGCTCACATTTCTGTGTGTGGTTATTGTACGCAAGCAGCATTGCCCATTTTTGGTTCTCAGAAGAGGAAACTAACAAATGAATACATATTTTTCAGGAAGGGCTGAGAAATGGTGACTTGGGCTGAAGGCTTCCATTTTTAGTGGCTAAATGAGCGGAGGTGCTGTACCTGTTTGTCAGCTGAGGGAGAACAGAGAAGCAGGTGCATGGTTCCGCTCTCAGGCGTGGGCTGGAACGAAGCTGAGGGAGGCAACTTTTTGATAAAAGATGCAAAAATTGATTTAGCCGTGGTTTAACAGGTACTTCACGTTGCAGAGGACTCCCACCCACAAAGATGTCTCAGTGGGAGGTTTTGCTGTTGGCCAGCCAGGAGAACCGTGTGTTGCCACCACCATAATCAGGTTTACGATTACTCACTAAATAAAAGCCACTCCTTGTGCACTCAAATCTGCAAGGTGCAAGCGTGGGTGAGGTGTATCTGTATCTCAATGTGTGAAACACGTACATGGCGAGAGATGGTGCCCCTAAAGGTTGTGGCTGAGGAGGAGATGGTGGAATGAGGGGCAAGGGGTCCCACTGGTGGCCGAAGCGCAGGCGCTGTGAGCAGGCCAGGCCAAGCTGGCGGTGCAGCACGGGGGCAGCAGGAGGGTTGTCCCGGGATGGTTTGGTGCGGCTGCTGGCTGACCTTGTCCTCCAAACGGGGTGTAGCTGTGCTGCCTTGCTGCCACTCTCAGTGGGGCATGAGGCCCCTACCACGCAAAGCCCTGAATGTCCCCTCGGTCCCCGGTGCTGTGCAGGCACCATCTTGTCACCCCAGGTCCTGTGCCACTTCACCCCCTTCCCACCCCCACAGGGAGACTCCATGCCTCCTGGGCCTTGCTCCCTCTCTGCTCTCCCTGCTTCAGTTGTACGAGCTTTATAAAGTAGCCACAGAAATCTGTTATTATTAATAAGCTTTTGTAGCTGCCAACCTCTGGGGTCCTCTCCCCTTACTTCAGGGGAGGTGGCAGCACCCCCCAACCCAAGTGACTCCCTCCCTCCCAATCTCCTCTTCAGAAATGTCTGGGCTTCCTCAGATTATTATTATACAGCCCATTTCCCCTCCATCACAACTTTGACCGTTTCTAGATGTGACCCAAGCTCTGGCTCTGCTGTGGTTATCAGACATGGAGGCGAGGTGCTGTGCACTCCAGTCTGCAATGAACCAACCCTACAAGGCAGCGGGGGAAAAATGTCCTGTAATTTACTGTTATGGCAGCCCCAGCTCTGAGAGAAACTTGTATGTCTAGTGCCATATGTTGTAGACCAGTATGCATTGTCAGTGTGGACCTATGTGCAACTGCAGGCAGAGCTTCTCACGGAGCCCGGGGAGGTCTGGGTATCCCTCGTCCCTGCGAGGCCGAAGAGGCAGCACCACTCGTACGGCAGCTTTGCCTTCTGCCGCAGCGGGCCCGGGGTCTGAATGCTCTGCAGTCAGTGTCCTCTGGCAGCACAGCCTCCTTTCTGTAGTTTATAGCACTGGCAGGCAACTTTTTAGATACATCAGAGGAAATGACTGTTCTAACGGCACGTCATTGCCTTTTTCTTTCTGCTGCAGCGTTATCTTAATCCCAGCCTAACCCTAAACCCAGCGGAAAAATCCTATTTAACAACAGCCCCTTGTACTCTTCTGCGGGAGGCCTCTGCATGCCTATTGTTTCAGTGAGAGCAGATTTACTGACTGGTGGCTCAGGCAGGCTAATTCACTATTTGCTATGCTCTCTATCAACAGCCCCTTTGCCCCCTTTCTCTTCTCTGCCTTCACATGCAGGGCTTCACGATGGACATGGGCTGCCCAGTGCACAGCATGGGACCCGGCTCCCTCTCTCGGAAAGACGTTGATACTTTTATTTCACCACCCGGCAACAAGGTGGAGTGCAAGGGACCGGATCAGCCTCCGGTGTAAGGCCGCTGATTTCCATGGGATAACTCCAAGGGTATATTTGACTCCACATGTGCCTCATTTTCCCCGGATACCCTAAAACCTGGGGTCCAGTTTCTCAAGATGAGAAAATACCATCCCCATGTTTGGGAAGGGCATAAGTGAACATTCACCCTAAGTGGGAAGGCTGGCCGTGTCCAGGCAGAGCGGGCAGGAGGAATGTATAGAGGAGAGGAGAAATGCCACATCTGACTACAGAACAAAGGACCAATTAATACTGGTAGTAAGAAAAAGTCTCCTTCTTCTCAGCGTGTTGTGATTGCGCTGGCTGTCTTCTAGTGTGAGTGTTACTGGTTTCTGGGACCAGCGCGGGTAATGCTACGTAGACTTGCAGGTCCCTGCAGCTGGAGGAGAAGAGCATAGGATCATTCTTGCTCCTAAGCGTGATATCCTATTTCACACCTGTCTTTTGACGAACTAGGACACGGTGAATCTCTGCCTAACCCTCTAGCTAGCCCTCTAAAAGCTTTACTCTCAGGTAGCAGTCCGAAATCTTGCAATCTGAGTGACGTCCACTAGTGAGAGCAATCATTGCTACTGTTTGGGCCTTCCCTGCTTCTTCCGCTGGCTACAC
The DNA here is from genome assembly GCF_000699145.1 of Aptenodytes forsteri. Classification (NCBI taxonomy): domain Eukaryota; kingdom Metazoa; phylum Chordata; class Aves; order Sphenisciformes; family Spheniscidae; genus Aptenodytes; species Aptenodytes forsteri. The sequence goes on along the minus strand of NW_008796213.1, from coordinate 29,220 downwards.
CCAGACTTGGACATTCAGCTAGCCGATCTGAAGTGCAGGCTAGCTGCCACTGAAAGGAGGGATCCTGCTGCATGCTCTCATGGCCACTCAGTCTTAGTCATTGTCAGTTGTCTGATCCTCCTGAGCACCAATGCAGGACAGTAAACCAGAACGCTAACCCTGCCAAAAAGTGGTTAGTTTTCTCTGAGTTAGCTTCTCTAAACCAGCTTTACCAGGGTCAAATGAATGGTACAGGCGGTGGAGTGCACCCCTGGGAGTAAGGAGTGGGATCTGTTTGAGGGGCTGTAGTAATTGGATTAGTTTAGTTAAAAACATGGTGAGGTAAGTTCCTCAAACTCTTAATGGCTGAGTTGCACACACCATACAGGGATGTCACAGGAATGGCTCTTTCTGAAGCACTTGCGATTTTCTTTCTGAAACGCACTTTCTCTCTCTCAACACAGACTTGTCATTATCCAGGCCCAAATTACAGAACCCAAATAACGCTACTGAAGTCCACTGGGGCAGGGACACTGCTCGGTTGGTGATATTAGACCGCCACCGTTCTAGGAAATCGCTGAAGGAGAGTAAAGGTCCTACGGCACTAGAAAGCACAAGCTGGCTGTTGCTGCAGAAGCAGGCAAATATGTGCCGAAGCCAAGAACTTGTAAGCACATCACAGCCTTGAGGCACAAGTCAGAGCCACAAAAAACCACAAAACCAAAAGTCTAACCCAGTTGTGAACACAATCCCTGCATCTCCTCATCAGGCCTAGACTGAAAGTGGAATGTGGGATTTACAGTGATGAGTGGGACTTTCCATTTGTTTTGTGGGCATTTTGGAAAAGTCCCCACTGTCAGGTCTATAGCTAATGCTATTTATCTGCCTGTCTAAAATCTTGCTGCTGTAGATCTGGTTGAAAACTGAGCACTGGAAGTAAATTATCCAATTATTTAAAATCTTTTTTCCTTGCAAGTTGCTTGTAAACCTGTCTTTATTTCCACAGATGTATTTTGCATTTAAAGTATTCACCAAACAGCTTCTGCCAAAAAATTTCAGTGTAGGGTCTGTTTTCCAGAATGATTATTTTATCTGTTTACTCTTTTTACTTTTGATGTGTGAATGATTCCCTAAATGGTGAGGTATTATTTCTGCTTCTTGTCCCAGAGGATTGTGCGTTTTTTTATCCAAAGAGTAAGAAACTATAAAAAGAAAGACGCAACATACAATATATAGCCTCTTTTGCAACACGAATACGGATAACATTCATGTGGCGCACATCCCTGAAACTCCCATTTATACAGAACATACCCATTCATGAATAAGAAAATATAAAAATACAAACCTAATAAAACTCTGGAGCCATCTAGTATCAGCCCCAATCTTTGCTCCGTTCTGCAATATTCATCTGGGGCTCTGACAGACTTAGCCGTGGCAATAATGTGTGAGTGTTACTGATTTCAGCTGTCCACAGACTTTCCCCTGGTTACAGCCGCTGTGGTGGGAGTGGTGGAACGGATGTTGTCTCAGTCGCTCCCATTCAAAGTCTGGTACATTGGCTTAAATCACCGATGAAACAGGGTTGTGTTAAGAGGCCAGATCGTGAACTGCAGCAGCTGAGGTACACAGCTAAACAGATTTAATGGGTCTTTTGCTGCTGAAAAGAACCATCCTGTATGTTTCCCTCCCCCTCTTTCCCCCCCTGCAAATCTCTATGGAAGGGTTGGAGACGAGAGCCAGGGGGAATAATAGCATAAAGAAGTGCAGATAAATCAGCTAGAGTGTGACTATCAAAGCTATACTTCTAATTTATAAACCTTTGTTTCCTGAAGTAAAAAGAAATTGGTGATGGGATCTTGTTGGGTTGTTTTATTCATTTCTTTCCCAAAGGTGTTTTTCTGATCCCAGCTGTCTCAGGATTTACTCTGTTATATCTCATCAGGTTACTGGTCTGCCTGCCTGGTTTCTTGTCAATGGCAGATGCTTCACAGGGGAAGGTGAAAGTTTCACTTGGAAGCCACAAATAGAGATGTCTGGGAAGAAAAATGCATCATTCAAATTAATTAATGTTAAAGTTTTATCTTTTAATAGGTAAATTAATCTTTTTAATCAAAAGATTTTAATTCAAGTTTTATCTTTTCTCTTAGCACTTGGCTGGCTGGCATAGATCTGGTGAGGCTGCTCTACAGCCTTGTGGCTTTTTTTTCCATTTCAGCGCCATTTCCTTTTAGCATCTCTCCGTGCACAGTTTGAGGTTTTGTTAGTCTTCCTAGAAGTCAGAACTGGAAAACAGACTCCTTTGAAACACACAGAACAAGAGAATTTTTGTGAGGGAGAAAGTGGATTAATGGGAGATACTTCTTGCTGTTAAAAAGCAGCCCTAGGTCTCACTTATGGACAGTTGGTGTATAACTTCTCTAATGCAAGATACCGCTCGCAGGCTGGTCAGCAATTGTGCCGTTGCTTGTAGGGAACTGAAAAGGGTATTTATTTTTATCCTGCTATTGGCTTATGGGATTTGAAAGTACCTTTTTTAGCTTGCATAATTGTAAATATTGTTACTGGACCTCCTGACCTCCCAATGCTTGCTCCAGTATTTGACCTTCTGACCGGCTCCAGGAGATGGCAAATTCCACAGGCTGATGACACGCTGGGTGAGGGAGAGGCTCCTGTTATGGAGACTTAATTTTGCTGAGTGAGCTCCTGTCCTCATGCTTTAGGATGAGCAAAAAGGTTGGGGGCTGATCTAAGTTCCCCTTAGAGCCGTCTTAAATCTCGATTGCTTCTTCTAGCTCTATGCTGTGCTTGGCCAGAGGCTCATACTGTTTTCATTCTCTTGTTACCTGTCAAGCCTGGCTATGTAAATGTTATATAAGAAATGCTAGTAGGTACTGTGCAGCTGCTTTGGGTACAGGACCCTCTCCCCATAAATAAAAATTCCTATTTCTGTGTTGTATCATAGTTAACTTTCATGACTGTTCCTGCTACTCCATCCAGGAACTCTTTGAGGAGAAGTGAGTCATGCGTTACCACCCCAGAGCATGCAGTGCGCATTCCCACAAGCTCTCCATAAACCTACAGCTGGAAGCTTCAAAGAAGACACCTGCTCCGTGTTCGGTGCGCAGAGCAGGGACTTAAAAGAGGCTTTTAAATGTACTTTCAGCTGAAAGAGGTTTTTTTTCCTTCCACTGATCACTCCTTCCCTCACCTCACACTTCTCAAGTCACGTCGTGCCAGGACCCTCTGCTTGTCTCAGCTATGTGATCGTATGTAACGCTCTTTCCCTCCCCTGCCAGCACTGTATATTTCCTGTTCATAAGCATGCTGGAATCTGTGTGCATTCACCTATATTTTGTACTGTCTGGTGGCTTCATGAAATCCCTGTAAGGTATCGCAAAGAAAATCTCAGCAGCATGATTTTTCTTGTGGCAACCTGTGTAGAGGTGGACAGAAACACTCCACACCTTTCTGCTCTAGAAACAGATAGGTATGCTCTTTTCAATTTTGTAACTGTCGTGGTTTAACCCCAGTGGGCAACTAAGCACCACACAGCCGCTCGCTCACCCTCCCCTGCTATGGTGGGATGGGGGAGAGAATTGGAAGAGCGAAAGTAATAAAACTCGTGGGTTGAGATAAGACCAGTTTAATAACTGAACAAAAATAAAATAAAATAAAATAAAAATAGTAATAGTGATGCACAATGCAATTGCTCACCACCCGCTGACCGATGCCCAGTCAGTCCCCGAGCAGCGATCGCTGCCCCTCAGCCAGCTCCCCCCCAGTTTATGTACTGAGCATGACGTCACATGGTATGGAATATCCCTTTGGCCAGTTTGGGTCAGCTGTCCCGGCTGTGCCCCCTCCCAGCTCCTTGTGCACCTCCTCTCTGGCAGAGTATGGGAAGCTGAGAAGTCCTTGACTTGGTATAAACACTGCTTAACAACAACTAAAGCATCTGTGTGTTATCACATTATTGTCATGCTAAATCCAAAACACAGCACTATACCAGCTACTAGGAAGAAAATCAACTTTATCACAGCTGAAACCAGGACAGTAACTCAAGGAACCTTTGACTTTCTTGGCTTATTTATTTGAGTATCATAAAGGCTGAAGATGCTGAGGATCACTTTTGGCTCTTTCTCTTGGGTTGAAAGGGAAAAATCTAAAATCCAGATTTTTCAGAAGTTTATGAGCATTTTAATCAGTGAAGCTGATTTTTTTCCTTCTATGAAACCTGGGCTTCAAATCCACTATAGACCCGAGACTTTCCATTGGCTGGAAAGATTTCATACACAAGGAGTTAATCTGACTTTTTATTTAGCGTAATTTTCTTGTTCTCTTTGCCCTTTGCCCCCAATTCCTGGCTTACTGATTTCTATATTTTTCTCCTTATTATCTAGTTCTAGGAAAGCCTAACCTCTCTCTTCCTTAGTCCTAAATAGAGTACATTTTCACCAACTGTCACAGCTACCTGTGTATCTTCCTCAGTTATTGTTTCTCTTATCTGAGCATAACTGCTCCCAGGTCTTAAAAAACTGCTCTGCACCTCGTATCCCAGCAGAGTTATGTTCTGCAGGATCAGGGAGTCTCGGTCCTTCCTTCTGGTTAAGGATAATTGTCCTGATTATTTCCAAGGGCACAAATCTTTCCATTTTAGTTTCTTTGACATAGGCCAAAGGCATAAAAATTGAGACCCCAGATGGACTTCCCCATTTTCAAGTCTGAGGATGGTTGAGACCATTACAGACAGAAAAATCAGCTGCAAAATTTGGACCCTGCTGCCAGCCCTCCCAGGGCTGGAAACTGTGCCCCGGGAGAATGCTTTATATTCTCCCCTTCTCCAGAGTTGTCTGAAGTGTAGATCTAGACTTGAACTTCTGAAGTTTGACGGGTGTTTGTGATCTGGGGTTTTGATTCCATTTCATCTCTAACAGTTTCTTTTTCCAAACCCTTGGGTAGTTGCCCTTTCCTAGAACACACACTGAGCGCAAGAAACACCCTTCTTAAAAAACACAAACACTCAGAAGAGGAACACAGAGAACTGAAAGAGCTTCACCAAGAAGTTTTGTTTCTCTATAAACCCTACATAGGAAACCCTGGCCTCTGCATTCCCTCAGCATTTGCTGTATTTATTTCTTTTCCTCCTCTCCAGATTGGGAGCATTTTCTGCCAAACAGAGAAAGGCTTTGTGAGATGAGGAACAGCTCAGATTTTTGCAGCTTGTAAAGTATGTGCTGCCTCGTTCTGAGAGCTGAAGGCTAACTTCTGCCCCTGCTGCCCCTCCTTCCCCCAAAAAGCAGCTCTTTTTAGCAATACCCCTCTTCTTACTCTTACTCTTTTGGAAAAAGGCTCATAACAGCTCCTGGCAGAACAGGGCACAGATCCTGCCGCTAGCTTTTCTTCAAAGGAGAACAGAGGAAAAAAGCAGCACTGAATTTTCAAGTGAAATTGGCTGCCAAAGCTGAGGAGCAAATGATAGGAGCGGTGGATATTTCCCCCAGACCAGGGATCTTCCCTCCCACTTCTCCCTCCCACGGGCATTTCCCTGAGATGGACTCACTTGAAGATTGATGCTCTCCCCTTCCGAGGCCATCCTTTTGCCCCCAGGTCTCTTCCTCTGCAGACCACGCACGGAGCGGGGCACTCTGCGCTCTTGGAGACTCTCTTTGCTGGACCGGGACGTGCAGCTGCTGGAACAGACCTGCTATTCATCTGTCGGCGGCCGCCCGCCTGCCTTGGCATCAGCTGGGGGGCGAGAAAGGGGGTGGCACGCCAATTCTTCATTGTCCGGGTAGTCCGTGGAACAAACGTCCCTCTTAGACTTTCCGTGACAGTTGTGTTCATTACGTGTCCGTGCTACCTCTCCGAGGCCAGCTGAGCCTCATGAGCTAACTTGGGCTGGGACGTGGTGATGCAGCCAGTGTACCAAGAGGTTCCTGGCATGGGCTGTGCAGCCGCAGCAGCGATCCCGATCTCTCCCTCTCTCCCCAGCGCACAGCAGAGCGTACGGATGAAAAACTAACGGTTGAAGAGATTAGGTCCAGAAAGTGGTGCCTGCTAGCTGCTGCTGCTGCTGGAGCAAAGATACTGTTACGGCTCAGATAAAATTTCTGCTTTACTCTGTTTATAGTCCCTTCTTCTCAGTTTTCTCCCCAGCCAAAATGCCCTTCCTTTCCCCTCCCCAACATTTTTTTAGTTGAATTTGATACGTCTGGTCTTAGCTGAAATCAAATCTTGCTTTCTGCTTAAGTTAAAAGCAACTACGAATGACACTGGAATGGAAACCTATGCAGGCAGAATCAAGTCACAGTGTAGGAAAATATGTTGTTATTATTAGGTGGAATCCTCACGCAGAAAAATCAGTGTAACTCTCTAGATTTTAGAGAAACAGAGTAGCAGAGCTACTCTGTACTAGCTGCAGTTCAGCTAGGCACGTTTGGCTTTTGAAGGACAATTTCTGTAGTTACAGTAGCATAGAAAATTTATGGTAAGTAATATATTCTGTTTAAACAGTTTAGCCAAATGCATGTTTTAGTACTCCAGACTGACTAAAAGTGCTGACAAGTCTGTCAGTAGACAATCCTGTTGCATTGATGCTTCCCAGCAAAAGGCCTCATTTTGCAATGAAAATCCCAGTGCTTAGTACTGCAAGTTCATTTCAAAGTGCTGATGAATTTAGCCTCTCTGCATTCCTCTCAAACAGCTTTTTTTTTTTTTTTTTAACTTATAGCTGTATGAGCTGAAGCAGCGAGATGCGTTTAGGGACCGGGCTAATGTCACGCAGGAAAGCAGGGCTAGGATACAGCTCATTTCATCCTTAGAGTTTGGCTTAAGGCTGAAAGCCCATCAGGAACCATGAGGCTGATTCTACAATCAAAAGCCACCCTCATGATTCCTACTTTTGAATGAAAATTAAGATCCCAGTGCCTTGCTATCACTGAAGTGATTGTTTGAATCCTTCAGGGAAATGGAGGTGAGGGACAAAGAGGCCACTCATTGCTACTTTTAAGCACCTGTTGGCTTTTTTTGTTTGTTTTTTAAATGTAAGCAGCAGTTAAACCAAAATGCAGCCATATGCTGCTGCTGTTGACTTGCTTTCCTGATGGGAATCTGTATGTTAACTAAAAACTGTCTGTAGGTATACTATTGCACAGATGTTAATATAGATAATTACCTGTTTTAATTTACTTTTTTTAGTATAGTCTATAAAAAGATTCTATGGTTGATCAGTTTATAAACAAATATTGTTTATTAATAGATAATTTACACTGGGTGGGTGTCCACTGTGTTTGTTGAGGCACTCCTGGGAGTTAAAAGGACTTCATGTTGTGCAGGTCCTTTGTGAACAGGCTTCCAGCAAACGACCCATGAAGCCTGGCCAAAGTTTTTTGAGTCCCTGTATGTGCCATAAGCATAAAAACAACTCCAAAATATCTTCTAGTGGTCAGACAGGAATGAAGTATCTATCATTTTATTTAGTAGGTAAACAAATATCACCAGTGTACAAATTTCAGACAAGACTGCATGATATATAACAAAGTGCCTTTTTAAAACTAGTTTTTCTTTTTTTTTTTTTTAAACACACTCTCCAGAGAGGTCGTGCAAAGAATAATAATCTACAGAAATCAGTCAAATTTTACAGTAACCCTTGTGTCCTTGTAGACACTTCAATCAAACCAGGTTCCCAATGCCCTCTCCCAGGATAACATGAAAGAGTCTTTCTGCAAAGCGTATTAGTAGTAATGGCTGTATTAGCCTCCCTTGAAATGTCTGGAGCCAAACACAAAAGAATGAGAAAACTTCAAATAATAAAATTTGTCTTGAAAATTATTTGTCTATGTCATTAATAGCAAAGCTCAGAACCAAAAAAATGTGAGAAGAGTGGGGAGTGGGTTTATTTTAATTTGGATTGTAACAGCTGCCCAAGAAAGGAGTGCCTCAATTATAACTAAGATTTACTTGTTATTAAATGTGATTACAAAGAACTACATTTTTCAAACTGTCTTTCTAGTAACTGTTAATTATGATGCAAGAATGCACCATTGTAATGGTCCAAAGATTAAGGTATAGAAAATGCAGCCCAACTTCTAAAAGGGATTGTGTGACATGAGTGGCAGCACTCACCAGTTTTAGACTCAACAGCCCCCGAACTCTCTTCCAGTCTGTTTTTATAACACAAGAGAAGTGGGAGACCTCAAAAACCTGGCTGTTCTAATGGACGTTGATTGATTAGAGAGTGTTTCTGGTAATGCATACTAGAGATGGATGGGGAAAGAGAAGTATTCCTTGAAAGGAGGGTGGGGAGCATCTGGGGCACGACGAAGAACAAGTATGTGATTTCCCTTGCAAGATCAGCCCACGCTAGCTGAGAGTGGAGGGGGGGCTCTGTGGATCAGCCACATTCACTGGGAAGGAGCACGCATGGCAAAGTTGCTTATTTCCACCCCCATCCTCTTCCCTCCCTTATGCCAGCCAAAGTGCTTGTGCAGCCACCCAAGAAACCAGACAGGAGAACTTCTTCCAGCTGGAAAAAAAATTAATTTGCAGGCTATTTTTTTGGCTGGGATCAGATCCCTGACCTGGTTCTGCACATAACTGCACAAACACGCTGGCAGTAGGGAGGGCGCCCGGCGGGAAATGGAAAAAGCAGCTGGGAGTGGAGAAGGGTGGGGACAAGCCGGTTCAAGCAGCATTGCTGCTGAATGTGTAACCACAGCGTTGCAATGCCGGTGCCACCAGTGGGGCTGGCCTCTGCAAAGGGGACATGGGAAGAAGAGCTGCAATTCTTGGGCTTCAGCACCAGCCAGTAGAGACTGCTGGCAGCAGAAAGTAGGCCATGCTGTGTGAAGACTGACGCAAGAATTGCTCTTCCCCACCGCTCTCAGATTTGTTGCGGTACTCGAGAGAGAACCATAACCAAGACCACGGGAGTTTCTGTAGGACAACTACACTTCTAACAGAGCAAATAACAGGGCAACTTCACTTCTTAACTCTTCCCAGGCCTTGATTTTGTGTTACAGAGTGGTTTGGTTTGGTTTTTGAGACACCCTTTCTCCACCCTGTAATTTTGGGCCACCTCTTCACTATATCAGGAAAAAAGTGTGCTACTGATCTATTATGGGTGCATTCACCTGATTCTCTGAGAGGATATGAAAAGAGCTTGACCTGTTTGGCCTTACAGAATGAAAACCAAGAGGGATACTGACGCCGACTACAAATCCACTAAACTGGAAAACTGTAGGGAGATGGAAACACAGCATTAGCACAGGAACTAATTAATAACCTGGACAAGAAAAAATGCTGGGTTAGAAATTAGAGTAAGGTTCTTGGGTGCCTAAGTGCTGATGTTCTGGAGAAGCTAGCCAGTGACAGTAGCAAGGACAAGAAAGTGAACTGGACTGGAGATGCAGTTTGCTGAGTTTACCAAAAGGATTACCTGATATGGCTGCCTGTGACAGCCAGGGACAGGCCCTGCTAACCATTCTTGTCCCAGGTCCCATTTCCTGTGTTTCACTGGTGGTTGTCTTTGAAGAGCAAAACTCAGCAATGCTGTAGTGCATGCCGCTGCAAAAGCGAAGGCAAGTGACTAGGTAGCCAAAGGCCCATTTTTTGTCATTTCTTTAGGAGCATTAGTCCCATTGTCTTTCATTTAATGGTAGGGTTATAGCTCCTGGTTGGCAGGACTAGCTTCACCTTTTATAGGAGAGAAGCACAGAGCATAGCCTAGTTGTTTGGAAGAGTGATAATCTTAAGGAAGGCTCTGGAGACAAAGAATACAAAGATGCAAGTAATACTTCTAAAATTCTCCCAGAGGGTGATAAATGAACATGTACTTATCCAATGAATCATTAAATTATATGAAAGCAAGGCTAGAAGGGATTTTAGGGAGTCACCAATTCCTTCTCCTGCTCCAAGAGCACAGCGGGTCAGTGGTACCTGTCCTGTTAGCACAGATGTTGCTCCAGCCTGCTTCGAAAGCGTTCCAGCTGTGGAGATTTCCAAGGCAGCCTATCCCAGTGCTTCAGTAACACCATCCTAACAGCTAGAAATGGTTTTGCTAATATCTAATAAAAAAAAGTCCCTGCTGCAATTTTAGCCTGTTATTCTTATCGTCTCCACGTGGGAGAGAAGAGATTAGTTCCTTCCTCTTTGCTGCAGTCGTTTACATTTCTGAGGACTGTTATCATGTCTCTGTTCAGTCTTCTCTTCTCTACATTTAAGAAAACAAAAATTCCTTCGCGGTTTCCTCACAGGTTATATTTCATAGATCTCTCAGTGCTCTTGTTGCTCTCTGAACTCTTTCCTGTTGAATTATTGGAGAGTTTTGAACTGTTGGCTGTCTGCATTAGCACAGGTGAAAATGGTCATAGGGGTGCAAGTGAGAAAAATAATAGAGGAATAATCTTCTGTGTATTTGGATTGATAATGGGAGTCTGGAGCACTGTAATTTTTGTGAGGTCTGACTAAGTGTGAGTTTTCTGTCTGTCCTTGAGAGAAAATCACTACTTCCCACTAGAAGGCCAGCACAGATGCTAGACAAGAAAGATTCTTTTAGCACTCTTCAACTTTTCAAAATGTTGTGGTAAGCCACAGCCAGAGTGAGAACAGAGTAAAGGTGGATCAGGCTGTAGGGAGTCCAAGGTCACCTCCTGAAGCTCATGTAACTGGCTACTGATAATTCCCAGAAATCCTAGCAGCCCAGACTTGCTTTGCCTCTCTCAAAGGAAGGATTTGGAGCGATGAAACCATGTCCCATTTGGAGAATAGTTTCTGAAGCCTGAATGCTCTTTCCTGGGTGCTAGACTGTTGGATTTTGTCTTTCTTAGTCAAAAACTTGCACTGGAAAGGTAGATTAAGAACATTAATTAACCACAGGCCTCCTGGAGAAGATAGTGCTCAAGAAACAGGGAGCTCAGTCAGACTACAGCCTGACTGGCAGTTCCTTGAGCTCTTTGAGAGCTCGAGTGGACAAATAACTCCCATGTCAATCCTTATCTTCTACACGGGAAGGCGTGAGAGGTTAGAAAAGGGTTATGTGCATTCCAGTATACACCCCCTCTCTTTAACACCTCAGCCACAGCCTACAGAAATTACAGGTTGCTTCATGCTCTCTTTTCGTCTCATTAGTTCAAGACAGACTGATACTTGAAGCTTTTTCAACATCAGTGGGTCAGGAGGCACGCACGTGCATGCCCACACACACACATACAGGCACACCCCCCATTACATGATCGTTGTTAACATTGCATGGTCTTTTAGAGAGTCATAACACATCCTTTTTTTCTGAGTCCTCCAGTGATTACCAAAACATCTTCCATGATAGTTCTGAACCTAAAACTTGCTGCTATCTAAATTTCCTTGTGTATATTTCTACTGACTTCAGTGCTTACGGCCTTGGTCCATATCTGACTTTGGCCTCAGCAGTGTTTCCCAGCCTTGCTGTGCCTGGCAGCTTTGAAAGCCATTTTCCAGGGTAAAGTTTGGAAAGCTTATCTAATTAAGACTCCCTCCTACGTGCTCCTTTGCTTTTATTCTGGAAGTCTCCTCTGAATCTGGCCCTTGGGAACTGGGCAAAATAAGTATCTCCTCTTCTTACCCTTTTCTGTATTGGTACTTTTCCTGGTGTTCCTCTCTGCTTGAACTGAGTCTTTCCTGAACCTGACCCTGGCAGGAGATCTTGCCACGGGCACATTTTGCATGCTGTGAACAAATGCTGCAAAGTTCCCTGTTTCACCTGTGTGACATTTTCCCAAGGATCGTTTTGAAGCTCGAACACAATCGTGGATTACTCATACTCATAATATTCGGATCACTCCCCTTTGCTTCAGCTGGAGTTGAATACATCTTGCAGAAAGCTAACAAGTCCTCCACATTTAACAACTCCCAAATTCCCTCTCTTGCACCCTCCCTCCTTCTAGTGTCCACCCCCACCTCCCCACCTACTGCTGCAGAGAACTGACCCAACGATAAGCTGAGGGGTAGATCTGGAAAAGGCATGTTAATGGCATTCCCTTCTGCCACCTTTATTTATTCCCATCTTAATGCCACACACTAAATAAAAAAGAAACCCTCAGCCTACTTACTCTCTCCCTTCCCCCATCTCTGCCCCCCTGACAAAGTTTCCAAATAAACCTTGAAACCCACTATCAGTTGTAAAACGTCTAATCAATGAAAGACACAGGAGCCAGTAATATGAAACCCTTTGCCTCAAGATCTTAGTGTTTCTTACTGAACTTCAGTCTTTAAGGTCAGGCATTCTAGCTGCTGTTTGGCTTGATGTTCATTGAATACAAAGTCAAACAAGGGGCAAGCCTGAGTAGGTTATTCCTCTGTTTACAAAGCAAGCAGCATACTGACTTCTGGCAAAGTGGACATTAAAAGGGCATCCTCACCTAGAGGACAGTGGGGAAAAATAGGGAGAGATTTTTGTATGGCAGGACCTGGAGCATCATTCTCAGTGGGCTGCTTTGCCCCCAAGTATTGATGAACTGCAGACAACTCAAGAAGCAATGACTGCAAGACAGTGAAAGACATAATTTGCAAAGAACTCTTTTAAAAGCAAAGCATGTGGAGGATAGCTAAAGTCAATACCTCCTACAAAGTCCCTTTAAATCCACAGAAAGTCCTCTTGTCTACAGCTAGCTTTATAGCAGCCCCGAAGGGAGACAGCAGGGGAGGGGGAGATGGCACCAATATTTGAAACAGGAGGGAGGAGGGAAGTTATTTAAGGAGGTAAAAATACAAGTACAATGGGATGAAATTAAAACAGCAGCACCTGACAATCATACAAAATTTACTGATGTTTTGGCATCATGTCTCCAGGAAGAGGAAGACCCATGTTTTTATGATGGTTCTAATTTGATGTGATTTAGCTCTGAGAAAGGTACAGCAACAAGACAAAACAATTGATTTTTATGGTGAAAGGTGGGATTAGGAAATTTACTGCAGCTATTGGATCTGGCTTGAACGTGCTTTTGCTTTCTTGCTGTGGGGTTCCAAGGGAAAACAGAATTTTCAGGCTCAAAAATGGTTTCTGTACAGACATTTATGGATACATTGTTCCTCCCTGCTAGGATCTCCCTATCACAAACGGGGACTGAGAGGTTTTAACATCTGGTGGTGTCACCGAAAATCAGGGATAAAACTCCTTAACACTGGGTGTATTAAAGAGCAGGCATTACTTTATTCGTAATATATATTTATTCGTACTATATTATTTACTATATTATTACTTTATAGCTTGATTAGTCCAGCATTTTATCTTACAACTATTTACAACAGTGTCTTCAAACAATTTTGTCAACAAGCAGCTGACATCTGTTTACATTTGAAAGACAGTCTATTTAGTTAAATCGCCAAGTGTTACAAGTGCTGTGGTTATGGCAATGCCTCAGGTCAAGACCAGAAATACAAAGTGCAATAATGTATATTATTCAGAAGGTCATGTTACTGAGGACAACCCACCCTACAGTCAGTGGAAAGACTTTCTCTGTCTTTAAAGGGCTTAAGAGCAACCATGTACTAATCCAATAACTACGTGCAAAATATGCATTTATTTGTTGTCAAACTCCTTTTTTGTGCTGCAAATTGCAAATCAAAAACTTGTGCTTAATCTGGTTTGACGGGTATTTTACATTATGTGATGCAGACACAAGAGCTACTAAAGTGTTTTTGCTTTAGCTTTGTCACTTCCTCAGCATTTGTGACATTTGTGAGAAGCCCTTTTAAAGATCTTTTGCAGTAAAATTCCCCAGTGGAACAGGAGAATTTCAGGCCTGACAGTGAGTCCTACTTGATGAAAATCACCGGTCTCCACAGTTTTGATTCTGAATCAGACACAAGTATTTCACTGGTGTGGTTCCAAAAGCTTTGCTGGAATCCCTCTGATTTACACCCATATGAGATCAGCGTTAGGCCCCAGTGTTTTCATTTTTCATTTGTTATTCTTGGCCCTAGTGTCCTTTTACCACTGTTGAATACAATGTTCCTAAAACACCAGATGTGCTTGTGAAATGGGGGAAAACGGCAAAAAAAAAAAAAAAAAAAAAGATTGCAGGGATTCACTAAACAACACATGATCTTCTTTTGCCCCACAGTCTGAATTCTGGGCTTTTACACCAGTATAGCTGCATTTATTTCTACAAGACTGTTTCTGATTACCATTGGGAAATGAAGTTATAAATCTTTCCTCGTATAAGTACTTTTGTTACAGTAGCTCCTTAACAGGATCATTGCGCTATGCTCAGTATTAGCTTCTATAATGACTGATGCTTAATATACAACATTGGCCACAGATTTTGCACAAATTCTGGGTTTCCAATCACTTTTATAACATTTCAATCACTAATTACTTACTGGTTTCAAAGTATTATGGGCTTTGTTGCTCTTTCACTACAGGCTAACTCACTTAGTGCTCATATTGGGTGCTTGGAGATCTTAAGTAACATAGTTATAACACATAGTTCATACCAGTTATCACATACTTTATACCAGTTAAAACTGGTGGGAGATCCAAATCTGCCCCAGGATCCAGATTCCTTTGATGTGGTAGGAAGAACAGGTTCAAACCTGCAGAGTGCTGGCCACTCCAATCTTAAACAGCAAAGCATTAAACAAAGTGCTGAGCTTTAGTTGAATAAGTAATGTGACCAAACGACCCGTCTGCTCTTCAGCCCGCACAGCCAAGCTCTGTGTGAACAGGGAAGCCAAGGCTGTGTGTGATCACCTGCATCATTTTGTGCTTGAACCTGAGACCTGGCTACCATAGCCAGGCTACAGCAAGCTACTCACAAAGTCATCTGTTTAAAAGGTCTGAGGCATCTTCACTGGTTATGGAAGTTACAGGGAATTGTCTTCTCCCATCTTGAAGCCATTCATTCACTATTGCCACTGAAGACCAGGCTGCAGGTAAGGGAAATGAATGAATGGAAATAAAGAACCAAAGAGCATCAACAGCATTCTACTGTGTATCCCATCAGAAATTAACTTTCAGTTTGTTAGGGTGAGCTGTTGCTAAAGTATTGTGTATCTCTAATTAGTCTTTTGGGATGATAAATGTTTTGAAACATTTCTTAAAGCATTGACAGTCATGCAGGCAGCAACAGTAAATTTAGTACTTTAGAGTCATGTTTTGTTCTCATTTGTACCGCAGTATATTGGTAGTTGATCACTTGGTGTCAGAAATTTACCTCAAATGAACACCGATACAGATGATGCCAGAATCTAGTCCAGTGAGTATCCACTTTCTGCTGCACCCACTAAATCGCATTCAAATGATGCAATGGGAGCGAGATCCAACCCTTCCCTGCATGTGCATGAATAAAAGTATTGGTATTTCCAAGTGACAGCGTGTCCATCCTGATTGAGCCATGAAGCAGGGGTCTGCCAAGATAGAAGAGAGGGGAAAAAGGTGCTACCCTTGATACCAGCTTTGCTTCCCGGGGATCCATAACTGACTCAGATCCTCTGGCAGAAAGCAGAGACCTTGTGGCAGACACCTACCAGTGGGATTACACCAGTATGGTCATTTATTATGTCTGGTTCTCCAGACACAAATTCTTCTTACAAGGTACTCAAAATGCAGACAAGGTTAGTCCCTCTTCTCCTAAAACATATTAGAAAACAGTGTTGGCAGTACTTTCCTCTGAGCCAATCTCCAGAATGTTATTTAGCAGGCAGAGTGTTTTATATAGTGGTGGCTTTCAGCTCAGAAGTAAAACCAGGGACTTAACTAATTGTGTCAGTTAAAATCCTGTATCACTTTCTTTGTAAATATCTCTTATACGGATAACATCCTTGATGGGTAATTAATTAATTTCTGTCTAAAATTCCCTCTTAGTTTTATTAAGAATATGATATGCAGTACTTTATGCTTAGATCCCTCAAGTAATACATGCCCTCTGCCTAAAACACTGTCTTTCATCCCAGAGGTGGCTGAATTGCAATGGTGAGCAAAATGTTCTTTGTGTAATCAGTAAATAATCAGGTGGTGAATTTCATTAGGTGCTTGGAGATCTTTGGACAGAGGATACAGCATAAATGTCAGTCACTCCTCGGCAGGAGTATATGTGGTCTCTGGATGATGGATAAAGTGAGAAGGCCACAAGTGTTGAGAATCTAACAACATAAGCTGAAGGCTTACAGTGAGCCATCCTTTCTCCTCTTTTCATACTCTTTTTATTTTTCAGTGTTACAAAAGACAGTGCATTTAAAAAGGATTTTCTATTGCATAAGTAAAAGGTGTCAAAGACATTAAAAAACTACAATCATCTCTGTGGCTTTAAAAAACCTTCCCCTTTCCCCTGTCTTACCCAGTGTATTTCATCTGGGATCTGAAGGGGTTGCTCAAGGAATAAGAGACAACATCATACCTATGTTCATGTTTAAATGTCTACTAGGGTGATGGTTCTGTGACATGGATCTTAGTGACAGATGACCAAATACCTGTGCTTCAGAAGTTTTAAGGACTCGATTGAAACACACTGAAGGTAATGGAAACATCCCCAGTGACTATAATGTAGCCCCAGAACTTTTCATTTTGCTACCACGCTTGTGCAATTTCAAATGTTTGCTCTTTATGCTGTAAATCCTCCATTCCAGCAGGTTAATTATGTATCAGTATTCCTTTACAAAGTGATTGGGATGCTCCTCAAGGTAGTAAGCAAAGGAAAAATAAATATATGTTATTTTTCAGTCCACCATCCCATGCTTAGTTCTAAGTGAATTTCACGTCTTGAAAAGTGTCAGGTTGATGGCCCAGGCACAGGCATTCTCCTTTCATCTATAAACACTTACTCCAGCAGCAGAACAAAAGCCTTCTCCATACTGATCCCTGACAGTACATCTTCATACTGAAGAGACTTCAGATGCCAGGCCCTCTAAGTCCTTGATCTGCCTGGCAGCCTCTGTAACAAAGGGGCAAATTTGTGATGGTGCCTTTTATGATACGCTTCTCTAGCAGAAACTCAACTGGGAGTCTCAAATTGTCTCAGAGATCAGTGCTGTCTAATATTATTATTCACTGGTGTTCTAAAAATAGTTATGATTAGATTATAATAGATAGAAACCCACAGAAATGGCTTAGAATGCTAACAGTTTATTTTGGAATAAACAGAATTTTTTCCTAGTGAAATCTATCATTATGCTAGAAAAAAATTGCTCCCAAAGGAAAATTGGTTGGGTTTTTTTTTTTGTATGCCCATTAAGTAATATGAGGGTGATTTGTTTTGTTTTGGTTTTTTACAAAAAAAGCCTGGACTGTAGAAGCCAAGAAATATGATAACAAAAGCATTTCTCACAAACATCACCAGTCTTGTGGAAATGCTGACCATGATACCTGATTATATCAGGCATATGTGAGTGCCCATTGTAGGAGTTACAAGGTCATTATGACCTAAACAGGCAAAGGAGAATAACAGTCTTTCCCAGTATATAATCCATAGCAAACACAAAGCGTATGGGGGATTATGAGTTAGTGTGATAAGGTAACCATCTTGCTTATAGATGCCTGAAACAGGACTTCCAAAATCCACTATTTATAACTACCATACCAAACTTAATCCTGACTCGCTTTCTGGTTTTCTCTTTATAGTAGAACCACTGTTTCGGGAGCAGTTCTTCTTCCTTGAAAACTAGTTTAGAAATTTTCCCTGTCAGGCAGCGTCAGCCAGCTGAATGTAAACAGCATCCTTGGAAACTGGTATTTTATCCTGGTCACCTGCAGACAGAGGCTCTGAGCCTTCACTACCTGTTTTCCCTCATCACTGAGGGCTGCTGGCAGCATGCACCCCTCAGTCAGGAAGGCGAAAAGGGAGCGAAGAAAGCGGAACAGCTTTACAAGCAGCTTGGATGGAATGATGCTGATAGAGGAAAGTTCCTGCTCTTTACCATCACAGGACAGTCTTGCCTCCTGCCAGCTTATGATAATGAACACCACAGGCACTCTCCTGAAAGCATCTCAATTTAAGCTGTTTTCCCCATAATGAATCAAAGGAAAGGAACAATTCAACCCATCAAATAGGAAAAATCCCTGTCGTGCTTCAGCCCAGGGGAAGGGCTGCCTTTGTGTTGAACTGTTGGACAGGTCTCTGCGTCCATCCCCTACCGAAGCATTGCATCTAACTCCTCCCTATTTGCATCTCTCATCTGGGACCCATGCCCTCGGGCAAATTCCCAGCACCTGTGCATTTTTCATTACAGAGCTGGACCAGCTGCTTCTGCTGGCTTCTTAGAGGGCCAGCATGCCATGCTATGAGCAGCAGCAGGGGGAGAAGGACAGCGTGTCCTTCTGCCAGCCCCTAACTACAAAAGAAAAGTTGCAATTTACCTTTCGATAGCCCTAAAGTAGACATGAAGGGGGACTTCGTACCCAGAAAGGGATGGTGCTACCAGCAGCACTGGGAGACAGAGGAGGATCTTCATTGGTATGGGCAGCCTGCTGTGTGCTGTCTCACGAATGGAGCAGGGTGTGACAACAATTACTTTCCTTTGGAAGCGATGGGGAGAAAAAGAGAAATTCCATTCACATCACAAGATTTTATTCTCAGTTTTTTTTGTCCCTGCCTAAATGTATCTGTCTATCTGAGGTGCTCCTGTATTCTAGCATAACAGAGATCCAATGGATAATAAAAACAATTAGAAAACTGAAGCACAGAAAAGGAATGCAAGGAAACAAAATAGAGCACAACTAAAAAACCAAATCATATT
Source organism: Aptenodytes forsteri (assembly GCF_000699145.1). Lineage (NCBI taxonomy): Eukaryota > Metazoa > Chordata > Aves > Sphenisciformes > Spheniscidae > Aptenodytes > Aptenodytes forsteri. Next base: position 10,536 of record NW_008796213.1, on the reverse strand, counting down.
TTACATTACAAATTCCCTCAGACTAAGGGCTAGCCAGAAGTACTTTCAAGGAATAGGCAAAAAGAAAAGAAATTAATTGCTATGACTCACAAGTACACATCATGTTGTACTTTAAAGGTGAATAGAGGCTGGCCAACAGCACAGGGACAACCTAATTTTCTAAGGAAACTATACAGTAGTCAGACCTTTGGCTTTGAAAATGCCTTTTGTGAGTTCTCTGCCCAGTGAGCTGCGTGGATTTACTTCAGGGGTTACACAAGCCTGAAATCCTCTTGAGCTTTGGACTGTCTGTACCAGAGTTCCGAAAACTTCTCTTGATCGTTTCAAAGATCCATTTTGTTTGAAAATTTTTATATACTTGTTTTCTACCTCTATAAAATTTCTACTCTCTCCTCAGTTCTTTTAGTACAATTTAGGAGCAACTCCATAGAAGTCAGTGGTGCTTGTTGTAAAACCTGCCTCACTGAAACACTGTTTTTTTTAAAAAAAATTGTTTTTCCAGCTGCATCAGCATTTCCTTCTCCTCCCCAAACCACCTCACCTTTTTCCAGTCATCTATTCTTTTGACTATTATTTTAAGTACACCAATAACAATATTGATGTAAGTTCAGTCCAGAGCGCTTAAAATAATAGAAAACTGCAAGCAAACCCTTTGGCTTCTTTTTTGTACTCAGTGTGGAACTGTTAGCACAAAAGCTGATAGCTGATAATGAGCAACCCTATTGTGAAGGATGCTGGAACACTAAGCTGTTTTTGTGGGCTGATCCAAAATATAAGGAAGTTAATGGAGGGCTTTATACTTCGGGCTCCAAGATGATGGGCTGGTATCAGATAACAGCAATTTGCAGCTGGATCGGTATAATGGGGTATTCATTCTAGAATGTTTTTACATGCTGTAAAGCAATTTTTTTACTCTTTATAAACCTATTTACCAAGGAATTTAATACAAGAGAAAGTTAATAATTTTGGAAGGGCTGGATTCCTTAACTGGCATATCCTACCTGCACACCTGACAGCAAATTCATCTGCTGATTGCAAGAGTAGTTATACTCAAAATGGTTGCAGGACGTACTGTGGAGTGTTGTATGCTGCCTACATTACCTGCAGAATTGCCAGAAAAGACAAATACAAATATAATCAGAATGGCATGACTGAGAAAAAAACCCATGCAACACGACAAAACGAATGAAACTATTCTCAGTTACATATCCGCAGTCCAATTGATCTCTGCGGGGGTTGCATGGTTTTAGTGCACAAGAGTGATGTTTGCCTCAAAAGAGCTAAAATAAAAGTGGAAGGGAATAGCTGATGACTAACAGGGAAGTTCAAGGGAAAGACCCCTGTTATAATAAGAAGTATTTACAGTCATTGTACTTGGAAAACATAGAATGACTGAAAATGAAAGTAATTTGATAACTTTATGGAGAGGAGCAGCTCAGATGTTTAAGTCATCACTGAAGCTGAAATGGCAAGCCTGAGCCCTGGCACTAGCTGCAGCTTGTGCTACCCTGCAGAGAGCCAAAAGGGGAGCTCCAGCTGCAAGCCCAAGAGTCCAAGATAACAATCGCTTCGAAACATTTGTGCCAAGAAGTGTGGCTCCATTACTGTTCTCCCACTAATGCAAAGGATAATAGAATCAGAAAGATGCAGGTCTGGAAGGGGCCTCAGTAAGTTCTCTAATTGGTTTCCTGCCCGAAGGCAGAATGAACTGTACTTATGCTATTTCTGGTAAGTGTGTGTCTAACCTGTTCTTAAAGGTCTCCACTGATGGAGGCTTTGCAGGCTCAGAGGAGAGGGCAGGTGGTGATGACACCCAAGGTGGGATGGCAGGATGGAAAGGCAGACAGAGGTGGAGAACCAGTTAACCAGGAGGAGCTGGGTGCAGGAGCAAGGGAATGTGATAAAAAGAAGCAAAAAAGTGAAAAACCTCAGCTATAACATCTATAGGAAAAATCCAAAGAATGTGGGGCATAGAATACAAAAGCCAGAGCAAGGCTATTTGTCAGGAGTTAGTTGAGGAAACCCAGAGTTCACACAGGAGGAAGTTAGGTAAGAGAAGGAGGACTTGTGTAGCAGGAAAGGTGGACTAGTGCTGGATTCCCTGCACATTTTATTATTTGATTTTTTAAAAACATTATTCTTCTTGTTGCTTAACCAATGATACTATGAACGTTCATGCAATTGTTGCCTTGAAGTCTCTGTAGATATCCAGAGCACACTTTATGAATTGCTGTGATCTAGAGGTGGTTGTTGTAAGTGATAGATCCATGAGTAAGGGTCTCACGATCAGCACTTCAGTGTTTCCGTATAAAGGTGAGAGCACATTACAGTCAAGTGTGAAAGCCTAGCTAGCGACATGAAGTTCTTTCCTGGACATCTGCCAAATAATGCTGCCACTGAGAGGCTGCTAGACCATTAGGGAGAACTTCTTTCTAAGATAACAAATTTGATATATACATTTTTACAAGCAATTTGCAGCTACTGAAAACAGTAGACCAGTACCAGATGAGGAGAGGAACATAAGAGAAAGGAGGAGAAAATGAAGGCTGAGCACTTCACCTGGTATAAATTAGCTTGCTGCCTCTACTAGCTGACTTGACAACACCCATGGAGGGTTGGAGACAAATTGCAGAGGGGCATCCTCAGGACTTTGTTTAGATACTGAACACCTCTATGATTCCAATGTGGTTCAACCAGTTAGGCTTATCATATGGGAGTGAAAGAACAGGTGTCATTCTACAGCTCAGGTTAAATAGGGTGTCCAGTCAGACTGTGGTGATGATCCCTTTTGGCCTTTAAGTTCGTGTACCCTAGAAGTGTACACAACCAGTCGGTAACCCTGTTCTCAGCCTATACCTGAAATGGAAATTTCCTCAGAACAGTGCTACTTCCAACACTCGCATCCCACCTAACCAGCGCATAGGTGGCTCTGAAAAGCCATATGGCCTTTGTTAGAACAGGAGGCAGATGGAAATCGGGAAGAGATTAAAACTCCCTAAAAAGAGCTGAAGCTACAGCACACTGTACGTGGCTATTCATTATCACCAGACATATTGTCTTGACACTGATTGCACACAGGGATGAAAATCCATATAAGATAGGGTAAATTAAAGAGGGTTTTACTTAGTAATATGCTTTTCGAACACACATCTCACTCAGCAGAAACAGGCAGAGAAGCTGCATTTTAGAGAAACCCCCTCTGTCTGTCTTAAAGAGACTGCACCATTAATCTAACTGTGCAGGAGTATGGTGCATTAAAGGTGCCCCAGGTGAGATAGTGATGACAGAAGCTTGATAATAATGCTTATCTTACTTCTAAGTAAAGAACAGTACTATACTACATCATCAGCTCTGGGCCAAATCCCAGCTGCTTTGATGGTGAGATGATGTAATGGCTCTAGCCTGGAATGACACTGAGGAACTATAAGTAAGAAAGGATGCTCTGTAGTATCTCTGTGCAGGGCCTTGCTGCCCCACATGCAAAAGGCTTCCTATAAAAGAGCTGTGTTCTGCATAGACAAGATAATAATGGTTGCTTTGTGGGGGGCAGGTTATGCTATAGAAAGCCACCCTCTGGCTCGCGTTTCAGGTGTTGAATACATTATACGAGTGCAGCAGAATTACGTGATTACTCAGGAGAACATCCCTGAAGTAATAAAAAGCTTTAAGAGCGAGGCAGGACCTGTTCACATCAGGACAACTCTGATAAAAATATTGTTTTCCTGCTTCTTCTCCATGCAATGGTGAAATGTCACAGCACATTGGCCGGCAGGCAGCTACACCACCACAGTTCAAGACCTTCTGGCCCTTTCTTTCCTAGAAAGTTTTAAGTTAGCCAGCTGAAGAGTATAATGCCTGGATGCTCACAAACTCAACCTAGCATGAAAACAGACAAAAGTGGTCATTCTGGCCACCACAAACAAGGGCGATACCTCTTTGCATAGCAGCCAGGGTGAACCTGCAGTCCCTGCTGATGAAACCCTGCCTGGATTCCACCCATGTGACTTCACTTGTGAGACGAGTAATGGTTGCATGTCTTGCTCCGAGGCCAAGTTTGAGGCAAGAGATTCCTTCTCTGTCTCCAGTGTTATTTTGGTATATTTTATTTGGCCCAGAATTTGGGAAAACAAGAGGGAGGTTTTCCGTAGGGAGTGGAATGAGGAGGCAGGAAGGGCTACCATATTTCTCCAGATGGAAACTCCTACAGTGTTAGAGTCCAGCACTGCTGCAAGTGTCAACAGATCAAATATGATACAGAAGGCCCTCTGCCAACTCTTTGCTACTGCAGCAGCAAACTGGGAGGAAAGCAGAAACTAATATCCAGTACCACTGAGCTAGGTTCAGTCTCTGCTGCAGAGAGATGGAGCAGGAAGAAATTAGTAACCACCTTCTCCTTTCCATGCAGTATGACATGGGCTGGTCCAGGGCCCCCAGCAGGACAGGGCTGACCCAGAGAGGCTCAGAGCCAGGGTGTTCAGGCCATCTTGCCAAGTCAGATACGGTGGTAGCAGCCTCTGTGATAGGATCTTAATATGTGGAGTCCTTGTCCCAGTTGCTGCCTCCCAAGGAAGACCCTGAAAATTAAGCTGCCTCCAGAGCACCACACTGCAAACTGTGCCCCTTCATGCCAGCAGGTGTGATTCAGACCAATAGGTGCTGAGGGCAACAGATTGAGCAGTAATTAGCTGCTGTTAGTCATCGTCTTCCCAAGTACAAGTGGTATAGCATTTGATTATTTCAACACAGTTGGATGTGGGAGGGAAGGTAGGCCTGGAAACATTTTCCTGACAGCATACTTCTCAGCTCTTTTAAAACACCTCTCATGTTGACACTCAGCACAGCATTTCAAATAAAATGCTATTTCCTCTTGTAGAGCAGTGAGGAAAAAATGCTGTCACAGGTTTTATAACAAACATTGGGTAAGCAGCAATCATACCCATTGTGCAATCCGGGATTCAGGTACGAAAACAATCCATAGATGGCTAAGAGAGAGGTACCGGGTGTCTCAACAATCTGAATGAGATGTGAATTGCTTGAGGACCACAGAGAAGGGACAGGGTTGAATGGGTTACTGGGACAACTTCACGCTGGTAAGTGTGAAGAACAAAAAGGCATAGTTTTCAGACTGGAAGCTAAAAACTGACACTGCTGGAGGAAATGTGGGTTATTTGTGCTCAGCGAAGCTCTTCTTGTTCCTTTCTCGTGACATCATGAAAATGTGCAGTGGTCTGCCTTCAGCAATCTTCTGTCCTGACAGATTTCATCCACCATGTAGTATTAGTGGTGATGTTTGTGGTCATTTGTACTATGAAAACCACATTCTCTAAATAGAAAAAATACAAAACCTTTTGTAAGGGTTTCAAGAACCTTTTTTTTCCCCCCACCTGCTGCCTCAGTATTTCATCCTCCTCCTGAATTCACAATGCCCCAGAAATTTGAGAGCTGCCTTTCTCCAGCTTTTCTCTTGGGCAGACACGTTTGAACTTCCTACTCATCTCTTGCTATAGCCCCTGGAACACTGTACCTCTCTGAAGGGCTTTGTGTTGGTCCTCTCAAAATTCTGGATGTACAGAAGTCCCTTTGGAGGGAAGCATTTAGGGATATGGGACATCTACAGATCCTGAGCAAGTATAATGTTCTCAAAATCCACAGAGTAAATTTCTGAGTGGTAACAGAGGATTTAACAAGCAGAGTTCCCATATATAATTTTTGGCTTACTTTGGGAGGGCTTAATGAGATTCAAGCAAAAAGTGGTTAGGATTATATTAGGATTCTAGCAGCGTCCCCTGCACAAGCAAAGCCTGCATTGCGTACTACAGGTTTAGATAAATGCTGTCTGCCTGTCTACAATCAGCTTTTTTAAGGCAAAATATTTCATTCTTACCAAGCAAACTTGAAAGAAAAAGGAATCAAGACAGTAAGCTAAATATGCGCTCTGAAATTGCTTAGTCCAACATTTAGAGCATGTTGTTGTCAGCTTGCATTTTTAAAAACTCTGAACCAGCCAGCTGAGTTAGCTGAGCTGCTAACAAGCAGGTCAGAAACCACACCACAGTGGCTGTTACTTCTCTCTCCTGTACAAAGATCTCAACAGCATTGATAAAATGATATGAACAGCTTAATATCCTGGCATGGTGTACAGGTGTTACCAGTTTTACAGGCACTAAAGGGGGTGTATGTCTTGATTTTGAAACAGGAGGGGTGGATGACCAAGAAAGTGTCCCTATTCAGGGTGTGAAAATTAAGAGATGTAAACCAATGTGGTTTTTTTTTCTCAACCAAATATTTTCAACTATACCATTTACTGACAATGATGAACTCATTACTCTTAGTATCAGGGTGATGGACTCTGCCTATAGCAGTTTGCGCGAGTAATCAGTTTCATGTTCTAATGTGTCTCTCATCTTACATGTTTTAACTCAGTAGATTTTGAATGCTCTTTTGGGATCGTCACTGAAACAGTGTCAAGTAATGCAGTATCAGCTCTGTCTTATTGGGAGATTATTTCACATTCAAATATATTCAAACTTTTCATTTTTTCCATTCCACAGTTCACCCTAGTAGTTCTAATGTTACTTTCCTGTATTACACTAACCCTCTCTGGGGTTTAATGCTTTAAATATTTATAGACTGTTATAATGCCCAAATAATCACATTTCTAGTCCTCGATAATAACTGCATGGTAATAATACCTGAATTTTAACAGAACTTCAGGCCCTTTAAGGAGGTAAATAATGGCTTCATAAAGAAGAAATCATCACAGCATTGTAATTGTGCTCCTTTTTGTTGGTTTTATGTTGCAATTGGCTGTCAATACATGATCTATCATGTGCAATGTTACATATCCGGTAGAATGAGGGGACACAAAAGATTCAGATTCAAGGAATAACCATAATTTGTCCGCTGTGTCTGATAACATATATGATGTTTGAATTTTGGCCAAAGAAACAAAGCATCAACTAGGATTTTTTTACAGTTAGGAAGAAAGCTCGTGCAGATGTTGAGCACAGAATTTACACAAACTCAGACATTTGTGTGATTTGTGCCTCACAGTATCTTGGGCTGCTGCCTAAAGTGTAAGCTGCTCAGAGACTGTTTGGTTCCCCTGAGATTATATATTCCCTGTAATGCAAGATGTTTTTAAAAAGTAATTTACTCACTGTGATATTAGAAGTCCTAATGAGTGGATCTATATTTCTTTCTGGGTCTTTTCTACTTGAAAATCCTGGCAAACCTTGTAATGAATGTTGTGTAATCTCTGTCACTCGATTGTGGATCTAATTTTAGGTACTGATGTTTGATTTGGGGATTTTTAGTACTTTAGGAGAGACCAGAATGATTTGCATTTCCATGACCTGCATTGTTTTGAATCTTAACTTCTGTACCTGTAATCACATAGTCACTAAGAGCCTGATCCTTCAGACACTTACTGCTGTGTGCAATGTAAAATGTCAATGGGACTGTTCATAGGACTAAGTACTGTTTCCTAGCTGAAGTGTTTGCAGATTTGGGGTCTGACAATGCACATTTGTGTGCCCGTCTCCAGCCACAGTGGAGAGGTTACTGATGGGGGTACAAGGTGCCGGGAGTAAACATCTCATGGTTCAGGTTGCAGGCACCAGGAGAAGTTAAGCACTGCATCCCAAAGAAGGTGGAGCGAACTACAGGAAATGAGTCTGACTCATCAAAAAGTTTTAATAATTTGCCCTTTATACTGGTGTCGCTGTAGACAATCTGCCTACTTAATCTTTGTGTAGCTGAAAGTTTTGAAGCCATGGCTGTATCTAAACATACCTGTTTCCTGAGGCTTTGTTGTATCTACCTAAGGCAGTTGAGGAGTTGTCTGAGCAGAAGGACATCACTCCTACCATACTTCATAGTCTGGTCTTTAGTGTGATGTTGCTTGTGTCCCCACAAGGCAACATCTTTGCTTTCCAGCTATCAGTGGCAGTTAATAGTTTGTGGAGGGACGTAAAAGAAGGGAAAGTTGTTTTCAGAGAACAAGAATATGAAACAGAAATTTTTTAAAAGACTGATGTTTCAGGGCTGAAACAGCAAAACCACTGTGTTGGTATCACAGATAGATGAATTGGACAAGATGTTTCTCAGAGAAAGATGATAAAATAGAAGTGTCTCTCATATATATATATATGAAATGCTTCTAAAACCATTTTTGTCACATCTCAAAGGTGGTTGAACTATGAATTTCCATTCTTCTTTATTTGAGGCTATTCGATGAGTTCTTGTGTACCTCATTAGTTTGGAGAGGCTGGTGCTTTGCGATGGAGTTAGTCATCAGCAATTTGTGACAGTCCTATCAGGGTTGTCCGCATTTAGGTAGTATCACATGGATGCAAAGGAAACAGAGAACTTTTCTAGTTTGTATCAGTTTTGAAATCCACTCAGAGCTCCTCTCCCTTCTCACCTGGAGCTTTAAGACACTCATCAGCCTCATGAGATCTCAGATAAACATGAAGTAGATTCCCTGGAGCATTTCATTTAAGATCAAGCGCAGCAGAAGATCTAGCACTATCTGCGAGGCACCTACAGCTCCCTGATTCTCTGCCTAGCCTTGGACACGGATTTGAGCAACACGACAGCCGCTCTGACCTCTGTCATCTGGCAGTGGTCCCCAAGAGCTTGTTTACACTGGGTATTTTTTCATTAGACTGTAACTACACCACTGAAACTACATGAGTGTGAAAACTGCACACGTGTAGCAGAGGTCATTCAGGTAAGGAGCTTTGTTGTAAGTCACTTTTAATACCAGCATGCTTATATCATCAATAAACACTTTCACTACTGACAAACCATTACAGCAGGCCATGCATCAGCTGTGGATTGCCAGAATGTGTTATGTTTCAACTTTGTGCCTTCACTCCTGGTCCCCACAGACTGCAAGAGGAGCCACCTGACTGAGTCCACAAGTGGATAGCTCTGTAATGTGCACAACATGACAATCACTCCTCACGCTAAGTATTTTGCAAGGAGAGAAGTGATCTGAGGAGGTTACTCCAGATTTATATTGCTCCCTTTGGCCAAATGATCACATGCTCCTTTTTTCTTTAGGACTCCTGCCTTATCAAGGGCTCAGTTCTGCAAGGTTTGAGCCCTGCCATGAGAGGCTGAGTGCTCTTCCTTTCCCTGCCATCAGTGGCCGTGGAGAGCACTCATTATCCTTCAGGAATGCTCAGCACCTTTCAGAAATGACGAGCACCTTCCAGTACTTGAGCTGGGATAAACGACACAGGAACAGACTAATGCTTTGCATTTGGCCCAGACTGTGCTTTTGAAGGACATGAGGAAGTTCTTTATGCTGGACTATAAGCCTGCTCCTGCTTTGACTGAAGTGAGTGGTATTTTATTTTTGCACTTTAATGTAGAGAGCAGCAGGACTGGACCTGCTGTGAGAGTGATTGATTTTCATCAGCTTGTGAGTGGTGAACAGCAAGCAGGGCAGGCTGACTGCTGCACAGCATCACTAACAGATTCAGTCGCAAACACAGCATCACCATCTTTTTCACACTTCCCTCCACCCACCTTCATCAAACAGCTCCTCTTCATTAAAGCAGTACCCCTGCTTCTGTGCTTACTTTAGAAGTGTTAGGACAGTGCTGTGAAGCACAGAATTCCCTAAAGCCTTAGAGAGAAAAAAAAGATAAATGAGGCATCCTGAGCAATGACTAGACATAGAAAAAGGAAGAACACAATGCTGATTTCAGCAAATATCCGTGTTTCCACAACACTTACTCACTGTTAGACTACTTCACAAACTTGTTGTGTAAAGAAACATTGTAAGAATAGCCATGAAGATGACATAAAGAATGAAGTAAGCAATGATTTTCCTCTGCTTCCAATAGGGTTGACATTGAATTTGGCCACAGCACCTGCCATTATGGCTTGACACAGTTTGAAATAGTGCATGAACAATAACTGAGTTTCATCTCTGATAAAATTCAGTGTTTGAGTTATTTTAAATGTCCTTTTATCACGTTCCTGTTGTTTGACTTTATCTGAATGGATTATGTTTGGGAATGTACATAGATAAATAGATATGCTAATAATAAATACAATAGTTGATTAGATACAAACAACAGGGAGCCAGCAGCGCAGCCTACAATGGGCTCTAGACTAAAAATGGTTACTAATATAACTGAAAATTGTACTTTGGTCATTAAAAAACACAGGTAAAAAACCAGCGATATATCCTTCTACTGGTTCTCTCACTGGTTTACTTTCACCTGGCTAGAATACATTTGTTAATGTAGCTCAAGAGAATGGTGAAAGAAGGGAAAGAAAAAGAGTTATGCTTTTTATTCTAGTAGCTAGAACGGAGGTGGACGAGTGGGTGAAAGGGAAACGTTGGTTTCAATCTGATAAAGAAACACATGCTACGCTCCAGTTTTATGGTGCAGGGCTGTTGACATTTTCTCAAGCAATAAATAAGAAATGTCACATAAATTCATCATCTCTGAATTCAGTCTTTCTTATACAGTCTGGCTGCCTCTTTCACTAGTCCTTTAGTGGACTAGTGAA
>NW_008796212.1:1270565-1301930 GCF_000699145.1 Aptenodytes forsteri | reverse complement strand
TATGAAGAAAAAAAAAAAAATGACTCATTCTGAAACTGGTAACGTTGAACACAACTATGTTTTGATCCAAAGCCAAAAATGTTTTATTTATTTGAAATGTAAATGATTCCTTTATCTACCGCCTGGTTCACGAGTTGTTTAGGGCAGTTTCCTTCCAAATGGGTTGCTCAGCACAGAGTTTTGCGAAATCCTGGGGAAGCGGAGAAAGCACCAAGGAAGACACAGAAACCCTCTTGGCCGATTCATGGAGAGGAGGGTGGGAAAGGGGCCTCCCCATCCCTCGGGAAAGCATTCCCAGAGCTGCCTTCGCTGGAGACCTGCTGTGAGGATGCTGCAATGAGATGAGCAACGCAGCCCGTGCTGCAACCGCCAGCATCGCTCTCCCACTCACACCAACTACATCTCCGATGCTCACTTATCCTTCCAGCCCAGCCTGCGATCTCCAAGTGGTGAGCATTACAGGAGCACAAAGATCCCGACAGCATCCTGCGTCGACAGAGGAGCCTTTCTCCTTTGAGTGCTGTGGGATTCCCACTCGTTTTGGGTCACCCCATCCTGGCTCCTGCTGTGGTGACGGGTCGAGAGGCGATGCTCCTCCCGGTAGCCTGGTCTCGCTCGGGCTGGATGAACTCGGTGCTGCTTGCTCCTATTTATTCTGGGCTTTCTGGCCGTGGGAAGGGTCTACAGCCCGTCTTGGTGGGAGCAGGGGAGGCCGTGTTGCTGCTGGGACTGTGTTGCTACTGTCCGAGAGCATCTTCGTGCTGTTTTGTTACGGGATTTGGAGGAGCCGGTGGGAAAGCCGCGGGTCTGCCTTCACCCTGCGATACCCCAGGGACCCCCCGTCCTTTGCTGCCCAGCCCACCACCTCCGGGAGGGATGCAGGGTCAGGGTGGACCTTTGGGAGAGTGGATGTTGCTGGGAAGGTGGGGAAAGGAGGGATGGGCGTAAAGAGAAGGGGAAGCTGCATGTGTGTGCAGCGTTCACGGACGGGAAGAGGATTGTGGGAGAGCGGCAGAATTAACCGATCACATGAAGAACTGAATGATGGGGAAGCAGCTTCACAGGGCAGCGGAGCTCAGCAGGCAGGGAAATCCCACAGGCAGGGGAGGGAGACCAGAGGGAGGAAAATCAACCCGGGGAGAAAAATGGAGAAGGTGCTACTGAGCTCTGAAGACTAGGTTAATTCTTTCAGCGCATGGGGCTCTGGCACAGCACAAAGGGGGAAAAAATCTGTTTGGGGCGGGGGGGAAGGGGAAATCAATATTTCAACTGTTGCGTTTCTTCTGAAATGAAGATGCTTGAAAAGTTTTTCACTGAAACCAAAGAGCAAGACCTTCCCCAGCCATCGACCAGCAGCAGAGACGTGCTTGGGAAAAGGGAAATTTATATTTGAGCCTCTTCTCTGGCCTTTTTCAATTCCATCCATAAGACAGACGAGTTCAAGACGGTGCGAAAACCATCTAGAGAGACTCATTGAATAGTTGTGTGGTCCCACTTCGTAACGCAGAGACATACCACAGCTTCCCCGTGCTTCGTTTCTGCCAGGGATAACAAAACCCAGAGCCGCGTGCCCCGGGTACCTGAGCCCAGAGCAGAAAAGCTTCGTTTGATTTTTAGGACGGTGCATGAAGTGGAGGCGTTTTGGCAAGCCCGACCCGCAGAGCTGCCGGCTCCCAGCACAGCCATGACCCCAACCATGGAAATCATCTGAGTTTGAAACAACCTTTTTTGGGTTTTTTTTTAACACTTGGGTAATTTGAGTCAACTCAAGCACAGAGCTGAAAGGGAGCCTGGACCACGCTCTGCAGGTGGAAAAGCTTCTTAAATCAGCATTGCTACAAAAAGCCACTTTCTGGCCCAAAAGGACCCACCACCGATGACATGTGGGGACATCAGGTTGACCCTGGTGAAACCATAACCCCGTTTTTGAGGACAAACCTTACTGCAAACGCAACACCCACGGGATCGAAGGCGCCGGTTCTGTGCTCCGAGATGGGAGCTGGTCAGCCCGGCAGGGAAGGGGCTCTGGCATCCCCCGGCAAACCCCCGTGCCGGCACCTCTCGGGGCCGTGGCACAGATACCCTGCTCGCACAAGTCTTCAGGGCATTTCTCGGAGAAACAGCTGGAAACATTCCAGCAGCAAATGTATCCGTCTCCAAAAAGGAAAAAAAAGAAATATCTTGCTTACATTAACAGCGTCTGGATGGTGAATATGGAGAAAGTGTCACGGGGCAATTAATAAGCTGAGGCTGTACTTGATGGCAAGGATGTAAGAAAATATTAGGGGAAGTGACACGCAAAGCCAATAAATAGTGGAGCAAGTGCATTATCTGGGGAAAGGACCAGCAGTTCTGCTGATGGCCGGGGTGCAGAGGACACAAAGTCCCCCCCCGGGCAGAGCACAGCCAGCCTCGTCCTCAAACCCCTCTAACCGCTGTTATCTCTTTTCTCCTGAAGCTGGAAGTTGCCAGTTGGCTTCAGACGTGCAGGATGGAGAGGGCAGGTTCCCCCCTCCATCCCCGCATCCTTCTTCCCTGCTGGGGCTGGGCTGTCAGGGTATTGCAGCGATGTTCGTCTCTACAGTTCCTGCTGCTGGGAAAGCCGCTGGGCTTGAGAGTTTTAAGTGGCCAGATGAGATGTGTGTGTAGGAAACCAAGGCAGAGACCCTGCCGGGGGTCCCTGGAGGTGCAGGATCCGGCCAGCCCCGTGGGCATACATGAGGAGGTAAGAGCTGGCGTGGGTGCTCAGCACACACCTCCTTTTACGCCCACTGGTAATAGCAGGCTAACTGAGCCCTGATAAAATGCTGATTAACACCTCTACCCTGCTGCAAAAGCACAGTGAAAGTCAGTGTTTAAAAGCACTTAAAAGGCAAATGGGCTTGGCTTCTTTTTCATTTAACGAGGTGCGTTGCGGCAGCCCCGGGGCTACTCCCTCCTGCGGGTGAGCCCTGGGGGGACACAGACACCTCCTTTGCCGGAGCAACCCCACTGCAGCTCCCCAAAATCCCCCAGGCCAGATCTGGGCATGTTACACGTGCAGGGAATAAAGGTCGCAGTCAACCTCTCAAAGGAACAGCACAACTCCAACAAGCTTTTCTCTCAAAATTAATGTTATTCATCTTTGAATGCAACCAGCTCACACCACCCCAACCATAAAACCCCGACCTGCTCCGAACACAGCCCCTCTGTGCCGCACCATGATGATGACGGGAGCAGAGCTCAGCTCAGCAAGTACCAGCTCTTAAACTCCAGAACCACGCAGCCACGACCAGCAGCCTCCCATCACCCCCAGCTCTCCGGAAGGCTGCAGCATCCCCACCTGTAAAGGCAGGGGATGCCAGCACGGGGGCACGGATGCAGCACTGCTGCTCTGCCGAATCCTCCGAGGGAGGAGGCAAAGGAGGAGAGGATGGCGGGTCACTTGTTTTATCGTGCAGGAGATGTGCTGCACAGGGTGGAGGTGGGTAGGATGCTCCTTTTCCCAGTTGCTGGCTCTATCCCCCTCAGCCACATTTGCCCCTTCGGCAAATTTTCACACCAGCGTTAACAAGAACGAAGGAGCTGCTCAAAGGGGAGCTCAAAGCCCTGTGCAAGCGATAAAATCACACAATCCCCCAGTGAGCACTGCAGGTCACACCTTCCCTTACGGGAAAGCATCATGCTTGCGGCAAAGAAAGGCAAGAAGTGAAGGTTTGCGCACGTACCTCACTGCAGAGCTGGGTATCGCTGTCCTCCACGGGGCAGAGCTGCTGGAGAGGAGGAGGAGGAGGAGGTGGAGGAGGTCTCTTCTGCGGGTGCAGGCTAAGGGGGTTGCCCACCTGCTCCAATGGAGTGTGTGCAAAGGCAACTCTTGAGTCACGGCTGCCAAAGCTCAGTGTAATTACACGGGTTTGACGAGCGTTTGGGACAGGCAGAGTTTAAGGAGTTTTGCTCCAGTGGCTCGAGCTGGTCTGAAGGGCTGCAACCAGGCTCACGAGGGGAGAGATGTTCGGCTGAAGGATGACGCAAAGAAGTGATGCGGGTGGCACATCCCTTCCACCATGCTTTGTCTTCACCTTAAATCGGAGACCCCTCCAACCCCTTGAGGGGGCGTGCAAACCCCGCCAGGGAATCGTGCAAGGACCTCGGCACGAGGGAAAAATCAGTCCCAAGGAGCGTGGTCAGGGCTGACCGCAGAACAACTTGAGCATTCAAGCAGGCAAAAAATAAACTACAGGTTTTTCCTGCCCAAGGAGAAATATGACTCGGGACAAAAAATTCCACGTCTGCCTGAGCAGAATAATCTGCAAATATAATCAGCCATTTGGGTGATTAATGCACCCTGCTCTGTTAAGACTTCTCCATCAAAATCTTGGTTAAAAAAAGTCCCTTCCGCAGAGAAAGTCAGGTATCACAAGTGCAACAACACAGACAAGCACGCATCCCAGCACAACCCCGAGGGAACTAACAGAGCAAGTAAAAGCAAAATTTGATGTTACCGAGCATGCAACAAGCTTCCAAGCTAACGAGACTGGGAATCCGATCACGGTAACAAAAGCAAACAAGCCGGGGTTTAAATAGAAGCAAAAAAACCTTGGAAGGGAAAAACCAATGAGAGCAAATGTTTACCCTGATGATGGGATAGTTTAGAAATTATGGCTGGGCGCCAACTCTCCAATATTTTTAGTTTCAAAAGGTCTGCTAATCTCAGCCGCCAAAGTGAATCTGTGCCCTGGTCCCCTCTTGCCCTCGGCTCGGCGATGCCCTGCAGGTGCGGCTTCGAGCCTTTCGGCTCTATCAGGAACGCCTCTGTGAAGATCAGGAGGAAAGCTTCCACCACCTGATTTTGGGGGTAAACCACCGACAGCATATTGCACAGTGTTTTGCAGTTTATCAGCTAATTACAATTAGAGCAGAAACAAATGCCCAGGTGAGTTGATTAAAATTGTTATGGGGGAGACAGTGGAGAAACCCAACAGGGCATTAAGGAAGATAAAACAGACACAAAGACCCCAAAATGTAGAGTTTTAACATTGATTCATACTGGTAAGTTCTTGCTGGTTTTAGTTAAACACTGAAATCTTGAAGCTGCTTTAGGAAGATGGTAGAGTCCTGGGATGGTCTGCAATAGGAAACCACGAGGGATTAAAATATTCTGTCAGCAGTAGAGGACAGAAGGAATCGGGGATCAGGCACAGCCTCAACAGACAATGCTGGCCAAGGCTGGTGCTGTCCTGCATACAAATCGAGGCGAGCTCAAATGTACGGCTTTGCTCTGCCTGACGAAAGAGATAAAAGATGAAAATGCTGCCTGCATTTTGATTGCCAGGTTTAGGGGGAGGAAAACAAGGGGACAAACCTCCGTGATGACCAACCCACCCTGGTGACAGCCCTTCAGGGCAGCGAGCCAGCCCAGCTTCCCCGCGAGCACGTGCCGGGGTCAGACCCAAACACGGCAAGAACGAGTCAGGTTTGAACTTATATTAATTTTATTCACATATCCAGAAGAGAGCATCAGTGGAGTGCAACGTCATGGCTAGTGTCAGAAAGCTCAAGTATTTGTTTGGTTTAAAACAGGCAAACATTTCAGAGGCTGAACCGAGACAACGGGCGCACGCTCCTTTCCCCTGCACGTGTTTCCAGTTCAAGTAATAGGAATTTCAAAAATAAGCTAGCTCATCACATGATGGAGAGGATGTCAAAACCAGTAAAGCTTTCCGTGGTATAATTCCCTAAGCAGGGCATGAAAGTAGCAGGCAGGAAATCTTCTACAGCTGAACTAGCTTATCCCCTGGGCTGAATGGTTTTTTTTTTTTCCTTTGGTTGTAGAGTTTTGCTATCAGTGTTGGGGAACGCTTCCGTCCAACTTTAATGCGATTCATTACCCAGAGCAGAAATTTGCCGCTACTGGATTTACAAGGATGATCGTTGGTGACGGCAGAGAAAAATTTTAACAGGACTCTCTACCGAGGAGAAAAAGAGAAAAGGAGAAAAATCTGATCGTTTTGGATTTCAGAAACAGGGATACAGGAACAAAAACATATCCAGGAATAAGATCCATTTTAATTGAGAACTGAGAATTCCCAATCGCGCTGCTGGCCCACAGGACGTTGCCACAGCTCTGGGTTGCTTCTAAGTAATATATTTATATTTCTAAGTGACTTCTGGGTTCAGTTGGGCCAACAGCTGGTTTCTGCTGGCACTTAGCAGACAACGAAAGCCTCCTAAAACCAGGTGGCATTAACCAGTTTCAGCTTTGTTCACCACAGAGCTACAACTTTTGGCTTTCTGCTTCAAAGTGCATGTTTCAAATTAGACAACAAGGCATTAGACAATCAAAGGCATCTGCAGACCCCTTGCCTTGACACAGGCCTCGATGAGGTCTGGGAAAAGGCAGAGCTGAGTTTGTACAGGCAGAGTCTGGCAGCAGAAACAAGTCAGAGCCGCACGTGAAAGTGGGGCTCCCCGACGCAAGCGAAACGGCATCAGCAACCAATGAATTCCTAAGTTACAGGGCTAAAAGATGAGCTGGTTTAGGTTTTTTCAGCCATGTAAATATTAGGGAATTTTAAACGTGTCCAGTGAAGACACTGGAAATCTTTTTGCCCTTGCATTATTGTTGCTTGATTTTATTAGAATATAGCTATATTTGGAAAAGGAGTCAGTAATAGATGTGTGCACATTCTTGCTTGCTCTGCGAAGACAATTATTGGATTACAAAAAAAGGCACAAGAAGCACATTCCTCTTTCTTCTATCCCTAAAAAGGTTCCTCCTTCCTCCTTGCTGAAAGCACTACTCTTGCTGTCACTGAACAAACTCCAAGTACACATTTTCGTCTTTGATCCAGCTGGCTTGGCAGCCTCTAGGATTAAAGATTTCTCTTCTGTTTGAATAATTTCAGTGACTAGAATCTCATTGCTTGTTTCACTGATTCTCTTCATCCTCTATCTATATATAGTAAAAGAGATGAAATAATATTATGTTTTATTGCTGGAGGCAATCTGCTGTCCCCCCAGCTCAAGTTTCCCAAACGAAGGAGGTAAAACAGAAAATCCGGCAGGACCTGCTTGCTAGAACCAAGAGAAAGGAGAAATTGCACTCACCCCACCTGGCTGGGTGTCACAGAGGGGGAAACTGGAGCAAAGAAGGGCTCAGGGTTATTTAGCGAGTCGGTGGAGAGCCAGGAACAAAACAGTCCAGCTACGGATCCTCTGCTCCAGTCGTCAGGAAACAATTTTGCTTTGCCTAGAAGGCGAGTTGTGTCAGAGTCCAGGACATGCCACTTACAATTCAAGTCCTTACACAGACGTGGGATGCGCAGAGCGGAATAAAGGAATGTGACTCTTTGGTGAATATCCTGGTTATCATACTAAAAATGTATTTTAATAAATTAAATTCATATCTTGTCTAGTCCTTAACACTGCGTTAAATTACTCTCCTGCAGTTGCCTGGCTGATATTTAATGTTTTGGCTATTAAATATCCCACCACCCCTGTCTTCCCTGTGGAAGGCTTAAACTCCTTAATATCTTATACAAAAATAGAAAGTATGGAGACAAATTGCTCTATATATTAATCCAGGACTGAATGCCTTCAGCGGTGTGGATTCTGCTCTATTTACAATTTTAAGGAACTTACGACTTTAGGCAAGTCACGAGGACTTTCTCAGCAGCTGGAAGGTTGGACAAAGGATATGGAGTGATTAGGGAAGGAAGACGAAGTGCGTTCCTTTTGTCACCACACAGTCACAGACAGCGTGTTCATTCTCAGTTCCTGATGGCTCTTGGAGAAGCTGCAGGGCTGGGACTACGGGAACAACACTGGTGACAAAGATGGCAAGTACGGGCGGGAGTTCGAGGTGCCTACAGATGGATGACATCTCACCATGCAATGCCCTGAGAAATTCATGCAACCCTGGGCTGAGGCTGATGGCACGCCTGCCTTTGGCAACACGGTGTACGCACACTTACAGCGCTTGGAGGGGCTCACACACACAGGATTCAGCCTGGCAGCTCGGAATGAAGGGGTGAAAAGGCTTCCCTAGCTAAGACGGTTCTAGCTAGACTCCACAACAGCCAAATATCTATCAGGGAGAGCGGCCAGAGGAAGAGTCATGAGCTAGCATGCTGCCAGGCGCGAACGGAAACACTGAGCAGAGCCCCAGCAAGGCTCACCACTTCTCCCAGGACTTCCATTGTAAGAGGACAGCTCTGGAAGTAACGGTGTGGAAATCCCCCACCCAGGACGTTACAGTCTTAGGTGCATGTTCATAAAACTATGCTTTGACTTCCAGCGCAGCACAAAATACTCGTGCTCCCCTACCGCCAGGAGAGCGCAGACTGCATGCACAGGAACACAGCCACAAGCTTTGCTTCCTCCCTGACGCAGATCATCTCTCTCTTTTGAGACGTACTTCTTACCTCGTTTTGCTGTCTGTTCAAACCCTGATTCCCCTCCAGCCAAACTTCCCTGTGTGCTCTGCCTGCCTTGCCACTAGAGAGGCAGAGGAGCCGGTGCCCTGCTGCTGCAGCACACTGACTCTTCGGTAGAACAGACCAAAGGCCAGCTGGAGGCTGAAAAGGCTAAAGCACTAAGCGTTCATGAGTTTCGATTGTTCAAAATTAAAAGCTAATGGTTTCTAGGAAATCTGTTTGCATCTATGCTGGCCACTGCTGGGTTCCCTACTCATATTCCTCGCATTTGGCTGACAGTGGAGAGGACAAGAATGAACCCATCAAACTCCCAAGTGCTCCTGATTGTGCTATTTTGCCATAAGATGCTCCTGGTCCAGACAGCAGTTGCACAAAATTGGAAGGGAAGAATTACAGCTAGAATATTTATCTTTGTCTCCTGTGGGAGACATCTTTATGAGAGATCTTTGCCTACCCAAAGCCTATCTACACAGGGCTTGCTTCCCACTGTCTGGTGGCACGAATGAGAACATTTTGCTTGCTACCAGAAACGATGCAAGTCATCACTGATGGAAACCCTTTGCCCATGGTACCTTTCTGCTGTGGTGTAAGCAGCCCAATAGCCAAGGGTATTAGAACAACTAGGATCAGCAGGAGAAACTGGAATTTAAAAATCAGTCCTGAAAAGGTCAGCACTGAAGGATACAGGTGAATTGCTCTGAAGTGCATCTTTTTCCTATTTTCTTACTCTCTTTTCAGAGTTTTTATATATACAGAATATATTAAACATGCTGGTGATAACTCAGTCTCTCTTTCAGGCACTATCATTGGACACAGCAGTCATTTTACTCATAGCCTTCTTGCTATTGCAGCTCCACCAATGTTACCCTGGATTCCCCTTATAACCGGAGGTTTCTTCTAGATCTCAAAAAGAGATTGATATATCAAAACCAAATTCAATTACAAAATATAATAATATCCTCTTCTTGGAAGTGAAGCTGCCCCATATTCCAGACTGTGGCAGGATTTTTATGTCCTCAAAATGTTTTTAATAAGTTCTACTTAAAATACATCTGAGTCCCAATCTGCCTGTTCGGCACGTTGTAATGCTCTCAGTTGAAGATCTGTTCCCCGTCGGTTCCTCGTGGGCTCTGCCAAAGGGCTCTTCTCAGTTGTCTTCTGCAGACTTGAACATGAGAATGGCGTTGTAGATCTTCAGGGCAGGACCCAGCTTGATACTGAGTATTTTAACTATGTCGCTCTGGTTCAGGAGAAGGAAGGCCTCACCATCTATCTGCTAGAGGTTGGAAACACAACATAAGATGAAGATTACCATCAGAGGATAGGCAGGATTCTCACTTCTGGTCGTTCAGTGAAACAACATACTTAGATCTGAGGAATGAAAGTACAAACACAGCTCTGAAGACTGAAGCCTTGTACTTCTCCCTAGTTCTGGCACCCACACCCCTGTGAGGTGTCCAGGCATGCCACCCTTTCCAAGGGTCTCAGGCCTCATCCAGCAGCTTTTTTTCTAGAAATAGAGAAGCCTGAGTGTGGGCAAGGCTTATGGAGAGACCATAAGGAGGATGCTGGTTCGTTAGACTTTATATTCACTATAATTGCGCTAAAAAGCCAACAACTGTCAAAAATCCTACAGCCTATTCACAATCTGTGGCCAGAAATTAGATCAGGAAATCCAGAATGCGAGTCTTCAGGAGGCAGCTATCCAAGAATTAATACATTACACTGATCTACGATGATTAGAAATATAAAATCACCATTTCCTAGTGCATTCATTACATACTGTCATTGCACAGACTCTTTGACTCCTGTTAAGCTGTTCAGGGTAAAATTTAAAGCCAAAGACGCTTTTTTTCTGCTTTTTTTGGTCAGCTCTGCTAAAAACCTTAGAGATGAGAAAAATTCCTGAGATGTGAACATCTGGCTACTCTCATGACTAGTACGTACTATGCCCATAGACAAGAAGTCTCTGTTTAAAGGAGAAACAGTAGGCTATTGCGAAATCATTTTCAATGACACTAAATGGGCTTGCTTAGCACATGGTAAGAGAGATCTTATGCTATATTAAACAAGGCATAGTAAAGACATGTAATTTGTCTGGACTTATATACACACTCTCCTAATCCATCAGCAAGGAGATATTCGATGAGATTCAAAGTAAGCAAGTGAAAAACATACTACCTTGTGAAAATACAGGATGCCCTAGGTAGCAGCGAGTGAAATCATAACGTATTATTTTAAGAAGAGGTTAAAAATTTACTTGGGTTTACAAGAACATCCACAGAGACAACACAAATATAATTAATATAAACCCCAAATGCTGCAGGGAAGAAGCCAAAGATTAATGGACACAGACAAACAGTATGTGTCTCCCTAAGTTATTCCATTAAAGTCCATTTACAGGGACTGACAGCATCTCATCCTCTCAACTTGATGTTCACCAGTGCAGCAGACAACACTGGACACTCAACTCACCCATAATAACAATTCTTCTATTTCTGTAGTCTTCCTAACTAGAACTTTTTTGGACGTCAGTGACTGGTGGAAGAAGATACATTGAATAAACTTGGACAAACATAATATTAAAGCAAAGAGCTGGGAGCCAAGAGATTGAGTTTCCCCTTCTCTAACCACACAAGAGACTGTTAGCAAGTTACTCAACCTCCCAGTATGTACACTGGAAATGACAGCAGTGTTCCCAGTCCACAGATGGCCACCCAACGTCCCCGAATCTTATTTGCAAGCTGCCTAGAGTCTACACTACCGCAATGAACATGTTAAAAATAGCTTGAAGCAAATGGACTGCTGCTTAAATTAAATAAAAGAGTCAGGAGTAGCAGAAGACTGCTGGAAAACAGCCCTACGTTTCAAAATGTTTTTGAGTCCAGTATTATTACTATGCTTCATTTTCACTGCATTGCCTCAAAGATGCTTATTTTAAACAGACCTTCCCTGAACCGGACCTAGAAACAAGCACAATACCAGTGCCTGTGCTTTATTATTCATTTCTTTGTTCCATCTTATTTGGATGGTTTTTAAAATTCTGTGCACAATTTGTTCTCTTCGCTCCTAATGTAAGCAGCAACTTATCCCTCTCCCCCCGCCAAGAGAAGTCTGCAAGGGATTTATTTATCCTAAATGGTGAGCACTCAAAGGCCTGATTACAGCTAATGGACAATGTGAGTGGAGCTCAGCAGTCCCGTCACTCACACCTGAATTCTGGCCAAAGCCAAACTGCTAAAAGGGTTTTAATTTCAAACTGACAATTTGGTTTGAGCATAAACCTGAAAAACAACCCAAGCCCCTCTCATTTGGCATAGGGAATCATACTCTGAGGCTGCAGAAAGTAAGGTATTAAAATAGAACATGGCTATCCGCTCTCTGAACCAGAAAGCAATCACTGTGTTCAGGACCCATTTAAATTACAGCTAGAAGAAATAAAATACATTGTGAATGGTCAGATTCATTAGGAGATTTGCTAGTTACATCTTACCTACCGAACTCTCATCTCTGAATACATTGTCACTAGAAATCAGGATGCGCCTTTTACACTCAGCTACACTGAAAGATTGGTTCATTTGAATAAATTTCATTATTCCCACTATATTCAGTTAAAGAGTATTCCACTATATTGTTACATTGTGAATAGTGCTTTTTGCAAGCCTCCATTTCTTTTGCTTTGTATTTCGTGTGTGTGCATGTTTTTTAAAACAAGGGAAAACAAAATACAGATACATAAATCCCATAAAATGCACTACAGCCTGATTCATCCTGAAAGGAAGCCAGCTCTGGGGAGCAGTCATCTATTACGAACCTGCCCTTTACAGTCGCTACAATGTGCAATGCTTTTCCTCAGTACAGAGGGTGCGCTCAGCGCCGCACCGAACAGAGAAGGTACAACCTCTTCCCTCAAGCTCTTACAATCAAAGCAGTAGACCTGTGATGATGGAAGGGGAGGTATGTCTGTGCAAATTTATCAGGGGCTCATAAAGAATCTCCAGGTCGTACCTGCAATGTAACTGGAAGCCAAAGCACTCAACAGAGCCCAAGTGTCTATGATCCACGCAAAGAAGTGTGCTAAGAAAGAGGACAACCATATCCTGCGCTAGCTGCGGTTTCTCAGAAGCCACGGTGAACGCACCACAACCAGGGAACAGAGTCCAGCCCAGCATGTGGCAGCAAAGACAGGACACACTGCACACAGGAGATGCTCTGACTTCCCAACCACTGCTTGTTCAAGGAAAGCTTCCCCTCCTGCTCTCACCTCAGCCCATGGGGGAAGCCAGCGATTCCTGGGAAACCCTACGACTGCCAGCCTCACCAAGAGAAGCAGGCATATGTGCTCATTAGAGGGAGCAGATGAGATCTTCATTGCACCATTCCAACAGGACATCTCTATAACGATGCCAAACCCACTGCACAATAGTCCAAGACAGGATGTTAAGCATAAGCTCGGTGACTGGAACTGCAGGGGAAATTTAAAGCAGCAGAATGCAATTAGCCATGCTGGAATTCAGCTTGATGCTGAAGCTGCCTCCTAAATGCCACAGGCTCTTTAATGACAAGTCTGAGCATGTCTATGCTCTCTGCACTGTAACTCCAGAGTAGCAGGGGTACAAAACCACCTTGCTGCCATCGGACCCGCCAGTGGCACAGCACAGGATTTGGGCAGACTTGACTTACCTCTTCCCTGAAAACAGATGCTTGTTCTTTGCAACCAGGTAAACGCTGGATAAAGCTTACCACCTGGAATTACATTTGGGAAAAGAGAAATACGGACAATTAAAATGGGATACCATCAAGAAAAAAGGTCATATTTCTGTATATGAGTTCTATATGCAAGAATTTAAAAAAATTTAATACTTACAACTCTCCCATTAAATAGAGGGTATATATGAAAAACATTACTGGGTTGTTGCTGCAACACCCCTGCAAAGCATACTCTGGTTACCTATAATACTTTCCATATTGCCTTTTGTCCATTTATCTTTCTGTAAAAGTCCAGTTTCTCCATTGCTCAAAAGGATCTTTATAAAATATCAAAATATTTTTACAGACTAAAAGCCCTATATGGCTAGTCTATTTTAAACCCATCCACAACTTCACTTTCTTTACAGTGCTGCTGGAAAGTAACATTGAAAAGAAAAAAGGATTTAGACAGTTTCCCATGATGACATGCCTTTAAGAGACAAGATAAACCAACGGAATGAGCACCGCTGGTTTACCAACATACAGAAGGCAGAAGAACTGGGAAGGAAAGGACTTTTGGTTTTATTTAATCCGTGGTGGGTGCACAGGATCCATGGAACCAACAGGATTAAACAAGTAAAAGTTAATTTTACATTTCGCATTAGGGAAAACCTTTCAAAGCAGGAAATCTGTTAACATTTGGAATAATCTCCCTGGAGACATGCAAGCAGCCCTTGGATTACATTATATAACACTAAGTAGTGCGAGGAGCAGTCCTGAACGCAGTGGAGGATGACTTAATATGTATTGTCTTCTCCAGCTGTAGCTTCACTGGTTTATAGAAGATTTGTATGTTGAGGCGTAATCAGATCAAACATCTCATGCTAATTGGATGCTCCCTTGCAGGAACAGCTCTGTTTCATGAGGCATATTCATTTGAGTTATTACAGATGTGACATTTCTCCCATGAACACAAACAGACAAACAGTTAGGAGGGGTCACTGTCAAATACGAGCTTCCCTTTAACTCACGATTGTCAGACTCTCTCCTAAATCGTGTCACTGCATCTCCAGCTGATCCCACCACTTGACTATTCATTCCCTTTCCCCAGTTCCGACCACGCAGGAAGGGAGCTGTCAGCGTGCCCTCCGGTTTTGCTCTACCCTGGCAGAAGCTGTTTTTTGGTGAACAGCTCTGACTCCCGTTGTTTCTGTTATGTAATCTAAAAGCAGAGCATCCCTCTCATGTTTCGCCCTTATCTTCTGCTAGTAGGGACAGCTCCATCTTAAAGGGAACCCCCTAAAATCCACATCTCCATCAGGCAGTGTCTCCAAATTTTCTTCTGTAGAACTCCAAACTCCTGTTATAAACAAATAACAAAATACTACTTTCCCTTTGCACCCTGCCCCCCCCCCCTTTATAATTAAAACACAAATGAAAATCCTTCTGCAGGGTCTGGTAAATTCCAGAATTTAAGAGACAGCTGGACCCCTGGGGGCAAGACGGTAAGTGCTCTTTAGTGCCTATGGTATTGAGAGGCTGGTAGAAATCTCCAGGGAATGATCTAAGCTCGCCTTGCTCCTGTGTCCTTCCCTGCACAATTGCTGCTGGCTATTGTCACGGACACTGAGTGACGAGCCTTTGATCTGTCCCAGAAGTCATTTGTACGTACACTGCAAGCACTCTGCGCCACAGGAGTGGCCTTTTAAACAAACAGGAGTCCTGAGTTTACCAGAAATGAGGAAAAGAGAGGGAAGGAGGATGCAGGAGAAGAATACAGGAGAGAAGGTCCCCAGGATGCGAGCCAGCCCCTGGGTTCCACTGAGCCGCAGTGACCTGCCTGGCCCATCACTGCTGGGGGAAGAGTCCCCAGACCAAGACGTGGCAGTTGAGGGACAAGGGAGGCTCGGGTGCACAAGGCCAAAACACAGTAACACCATGGGCTAGAAGAAACCAACGCAGCCCCAC
The DNA here is from genome assembly GCF_000699145.1 of Aptenodytes forsteri. Classification (NCBI taxonomy): domain Eukaryota; kingdom Metazoa; phylum Chordata; class Aves; order Sphenisciformes; family Spheniscidae; genus Aptenodytes; species Aptenodytes forsteri. Next base: position 1,286,859 of record NW_008796212.1, on the reverse strand, counting down.
AACGGTGGCAATGAAGCCCTGAACCAAGGGAAAGGGTGAGGCTGGAGGGGCTCAAGATCAGGGTGGGAGACGTGTCAGACAGGTTAGGAGCACAGTGGGATCAGGCAGATCAGGGCTTTTCCTTTGAGGAGGTGAATGCCTGCCTGCCCTTCCTGCTGATAACAACCTCAATGCTCACAGAACTATCTGGTGGAAGCGTCTTACACTACGACTGCATATTGGTAAAGGGAAGGAGGTTGAAAAAGAGCTTTATGTAGTTCTGAGAACACCTTAGAAACTCCATGCAACCCATACGGAAGGTGCTGATGCAATCCCAGATGTGCATGATATACTGAAATCAGCACAGTATTGGTATACCTCTTGGGTGAACTTGGAAGGTAGCCTCATACAGCACCCCTTTAATATCAAGCTACAGCAGAACTGACAACACCTCGTGAGACTATGCAGAGAGGAGCTGGGTTTAACTGGGATTTAGTAACCCACAAACAATTAGCACAAGGACAGTCCCCCCACAAGGTATTAGCATCTGATGCAGGCTTAACTAAGGAACAAAACAAATCTAGCACATATTAATATTCTTCTGTGATTCAATATACTTCACTAGCTGTGCTCTGAAAACATGACAGGAAGCTTTCAATAAATAACAAAGCTGCATTAAAGTAACTACCCTTGTTGACTGTTCAGTGTTACCAAGAGTTTCTTAGCTTGAGGCCCCCTAAATACTCCTGCTGCTCTGCCATTTCAGCTGTTCTCAACCAACAGAGAATTAAAGCAACTTTTTTTTCCTTAATGTGGGTTTTATAAAATAAAAACAGTTCTTCAGTCTGAAACCAAAGGAGAATTTTACACCCCCATTGCTCTTGTTTCAGATCAGCAGAATGGCCTCCTTTGTGCAGCAGAGTTCAAAGCACAACCCAAAGGCAAATGTTTGCCCTGTAGGAAGATGTTAGGAGCCCAAATGCCGACAGGTCAGATCTACTTTGGACTCACTAAAACACAGAAAGTCCTGCTGCTTTCATCTTCCAGACCTGCGGCTACATTTCACTGCACACGCTGATCCTGCAAGTATTCATACAGAGGCCAAATTGATTCCTGTGGGAATTTGTGATGAACATAATTTGCAAAACCAGATCCACTTTACTGAAATTCAAGACAAAACCTGTAATGAATTTAGCCAGTCCATTGTGGTGCTGCCACTCATCTTTTTGATGTGCCATTCACACTCCTACTGGCAGTTGAAACTTCACCAGTTGTTTCAGGCTGCAGCGCAGAGCGCAGTCCAGTGTATTCTGGGTTTTGAATCACTATATCCAGAGTGCCCTGCATTCATGCTCTGTGGTCCCTGCTTACATTCATCTGTTATCAAACTAATATCCCAGTTAAATTTACCCAGCAGTTGCTTTAAAGGTCAACTGCAAAGGACAAATTTTGTTTGGCTTGTATCCCGACTCTGTTCTTCCATGAACCGGACTCCATGTTTTATCCAAAAGAAAGAGATTCTGATTTTCATGTCAGAGGATTAACTGCTTCTGCCTTTACTATTTTTCTAAAAGACCTTTTGGAAAAATCATTAGAAGCTTTCTCAAAAGAATGATATGAACAGCACATCTTTCAGAGGGTTTTTTTCCTCCTTGCTATGAATTTAATTCAAACACATTTTCATTACAAAAAAAAAAAAACCCAACCAACAAAAAAGGACCAAGTTTTAAAACAGCCCCACTAATTGCTCTAACCCCTTCACAACTGCTGTGGTTCCCGTTTTCTGTGATACTGCAATCCCACCAGACTCCTAAGCAGTCCTCCAGCATGAAGAGCAAAGTCAAGATTGGATTTGTCTGATGTAAGAGGCACTTAGGGAAAATGCACTTTCTAAAAGTCTCTGAAGATCCTCTATGCATCATGAAGAATGGCACCTTTTTCCTGCTTTGCAAACTACCTACATCCTTGCAAGCGCAACATTACAGCACATTTCTCTTGAATTAAATGGCCTGTGATTAAGTGCCAGGATCCAAATTGTCACAACTTCCCAAGTGGAGATACAAATATTATTTATGCCCAAGGCATCGAGGCAAAAACCAACTACTCAGCACACAAAAGATACCGGCTTTTTCACACGCCACCTAATTACAGGAGACATCTCAAGAGCTGGGACTGCAGAGACATATCCCCAGCTGCACAGCCACCCCTGTCAGAAATCAGGTCAGGCTGTGGGCAGTTTTGTTCCAGGGGAATTAGCCAGGGAGACGCAGGAGGAGTGGGCATGCACAGTGCAGTTCGGAATTATCTGCAATGTAAAAGTGAATCAGCAGCAAAGTCACAGGAGAGGGGGAGGGAGATCAGAGAGAAACGGAATCTGCTGTCAGAATTATGTTTCAGGCCTGAGGACTAAAAGATCAGGTGGTAAATAAAACAAAGAAAGGGAGGGAATCCTGTTCAGGGAAATAAGCCGTGGACACCAGAGGGTTAATAGGGATCCTTCCCCTCCCTTATAAAGGGACTTGGGTATAACTTCTAGCTGAGTCAGCTATGGCATATGCAAAGCAAACAGAAAAACATTGCCTAGGAAAGGAAAAAAATAAAGACGTCTTCCAATTAGCACTCCAGAAGAGGAGGGCTCTGTCATTCCCGCACCCCAAGAGAGCAGAACAGGGAACAGGTAACTCACCTCTTCCACAGTCCATTTGGCCACGTGTTTGGCCGTGAGGCCCGAGACCTCTGGCAAGAGCTTGCAGTGCTGCTCCCAGCAGAGATGGAGGCGGTGGGTCGGGTTAGAGGCCAGGGAAGGCATGAAGATGGACTGGTGGAGGGCCTGCTGGAGATCCAAATCAGGGTCTGGAAAAAGAAACGAGACAAGTCAGAGCGAGGCTTCAAGTAGGAACAATTACAACAAAGCAGAAGGAAGGGTCACACTCTGGAGGGAAAAGCAAGGCAGGGCGAGCAGACGGCCAGGCACGGCTACTGCATGGCACGCTGAGCTTTCAGGGCGTTCTTCCCACCCTCCTGAGAAGGATAAAGAAAAAAAAAAGATAAGATTGCCAGGCTGGAGGCTTTATCGTTAGCTTCTTCCCTGGAAAATGATGTCATGCTGCTAACAGACAAGATGTTTGCAGCGTTTTATTGACAAGGTGGAGGAGTTCTGGTAACAGCATCTTCGGCTGGAAACTAATGGCGTTGTTCCAGCTCACAGCTGTAGCCAGCCTGCGAAGAGCGCTACGCATGCCAGCTGATGGCCTGGGCTCGCCACCTCCCCAGGAGACTCCCAGGCCAGGACTGCTGCACGTTACCTCCAGACATCAACTCCCTCCTCATGTGTCAAGTGACGGAAGCTTTAAAAGTCAAGGCAAAAAAAGGAAGAAATCACCCCTCCCTAATGAGATCACTCGAGTAGTGCAGAGTCATGGTCCTACAGGGACTTGCCTGGTTATACAACAGGAAGCGAAGCAGAGGATGGAAACAAGATGGGAAATATTCCTCTGGTTTAGAGCAGTTAACGGGTGCTGTCCCCTCGCCCCCAGCCCTGCCAGGCTGTGTGCAGGGTGCGCAGGCTGCCCGGCGCCATCCCGTGGCAACTGTACAAAATTCCCATTTTGCTTCTGCCTTCAGAAAGGTTCAGCATGCCCAGCACCAGCACGGCTACCGCTCGCCTCTGCTGGGTTTGCTCAGTGTTAGCACAAACGGTTGTTAGTAGGCTGGTGTGTAAGGATCTGCGGGGTGCGCCAGTTGCTACGTGTAAAGCACAAAGGAAAATAGTATTATGAAGAAAAAGCAAATTTCCATGATTTGCCTGCTCCTCACCAGCTGAAGTTAAAGCAGTGCTGGAGGTAGAGCCTGATCTAGCGAAAGGTCACTCCCCTGTCCCCAGCTGTGTCACCTTACCTTGTCTCCACCTCCTAAAGGATGTGGGACAGCATCAAATACAGGTCTCTATTTCTAATAATGAGACCAAAGAAGGAGGATTTAAAAAAATAAAGCCTGAGTAAGAACTGCTCAGTTCAGGAGCTGATGCTCCTGGTGACAACAGGGCACAGGACACTGCTCCTGGGAGGGCTGTCACCTACTCCCCCCCTGCCTCCCCCACCTCCCCGGTGGCGGGGGCAGCAGCTGGCCTTGCCCCCACCTCCCTGCCGCAGGAGGTCCTATTTGCGCCCAGAGTTTTACATACTGCCACGTCCCTGCTGGGTGGGCAATGCTTCCATCACACACTGTCTCCTTTTCTTCACTAAGCCCAAATCCTCGGGGCTAAGCATCCAAACCACAATCTAAAGAAATTGTTTTCCCTTTGAGAAGGAAGCAGTGTTCTAATAGTTTAAATATAGACGGGATGAAAGCTCTGGGTAATCGTGAAATTACAGGTCAGTGGATTATTGCAGAATTTCCCTCCACTGATTTCCATCCTTCTGTTTAAGGTGAAGGCAAAGGGAAAGCAGACAGCTTTCCCTACCAGCTGCAACTGTAGCTCATAGCTGGCAAACTTCTCCAGCTCTGACTGCAGAAGGCAGCACTAGGTAAAAATGAGTATTAAAAAAAAAAAAAAGCTAGGCACCTGTCCCAGTTTGTGCCTGCTTAGCTATTTTTGATTGGAGACTTATTACCATGTTAAATCCTCCTAAAAGCCTGGTCAGCTCAGTTCTCCGAAATAGGTTTTTATAGTAAATCTGGAAGTTAAGCATATGGTTTGCTAAAGTGGTATCAGAAAGCTTCTCTTAAAACTTAACCTGTCACGTACCAGGAAAAAAAAAAAGGCATTGTTTTTCTTTTTATTTGTCATCCTTAGGAGAACCTTAAAAAAGGCACCACCCAAAATGATTCTATTTATGTTTCTGAATACCCACTGGGGTCTAAAGAAAGAAGTCGATGGAACTTAAACTATCTGCCAGGTTTTGACCAAGTCTCTGCTGTCACTTCTGGCTCTGTCAGCAGAATGGTCATCAACTGCTTGGGGAACAAAAACCCCTTCCCACTTCAGAGGAGTATGCAGTGGTACAAGAGATGGTGCAAACTTGTCTTCTCAGTTAATAAACATGAGGCTTTGCTCTACCAAGTATTAAACATTTCACTTCTAAGTAATTTTACCCTTCCTCCTCATTTTAAAGGAAGAAGACTACCGTTACCATCACCTCCAGCATGTGCTTTCTCTTGACTGTGGAATCAAAGACAAAAAAGCTGTAAAGTTTTAAATGCTCCTTGTGACTGTGGTATATTGCACATATATGCACACATACAGAAAAAGAAGTAAAATTTAACCAACCTTTCCCACTGCTTTCCTGTTTCACCAGCTGGAACTTTATATAGGCATGCGAGCACCCAAGCCTGAAAGCATCAATTACAAAATATTTCAAAAGATACACAAATTGATATAATTTCTTCTCTATACAGAGATTAATGGGACTTTTAGGAACCAAAAACTTTTCCCTCATAAAATAAGCAATAGCACTGCTCTGTCCCTGACCTCTCTCTCTAAGCTAAGGACTGTGCTATTAAATTAATGGCTAGAACTCAGATTTGAGTTTACTGCAGGAAAGAGAGGGCCTAAAATAATGGAAGGAAGGGAGGAGATTTACTATGTCATTCTAAAACCCTATGCTGCAAATCTCTGATCAAATTGGGGTGTTCTAAGTTATGATTTAGGTCTGTATTTCAGACATAGCAGCAGCATCAAGAAACACAACTGTTAATGCATGAAAATACATCACAAAAATCTTATTTACTTTTTCGGTTTGGCTTTGATGTCTGCAGAGGAATCCTCTTCTACCCAGTCTCTCTCTTGATTGTTTTCAGACTGTTCCGACAGACTGTGAACACTGCTTTGACATGACTTTTCACTGTCTTGTGCAGATTTTCTGGAAAGACAGATAAATGATAGTAGCTAAACTGACATCCTCTGTTCCCTTTTCCCGCAGGAGAGCAAAGCTGGCTGCTCCTTGCAAGTGACAGCAACAACTACCACCTAGTGGTAGAAGCTTTCCTCTCCCTCACCATCATTACCGGCACAGTACAAAGTGCTTTTTTACTCTCCAGCACGGATTGCAAGAGATAATGTGAAATAAATCAGCCCCTGTGGACTGAGGCTCCGATCCCAGCAGCTACAAGAAACCCACTGAAGCATGTGTTACGGTGAAATCAAGAGATTTAAGGTTTTTGAATCTTGATACCACCGGATAACATTTTAGAGTCTCCATGACTGAGTTTGATGCATAAATGAGCTACACAGTCGCCCAAGGAAGGACAAGCAGTAGGGTTTTATCAGATTTGCATACTGAATTCAGACCTCCCACTATCAGGAAATGAAATACTTAGAAGAATAGAAATATATTACAATTTTAGAATGCCATTTATTCTGGGACAATCCCAAAGCTCCTGAGAGAGCATTATGGTAACAGTGCCATTGAAATGCAATCAATTCTGGTGTGGAGATTAGCAAATGGAGACCCCTGCACATTTCTAGGATGGGAGGAGGCAAACTTTGGCCATGTATGCCGAGGAGGGGAGAGAAGTATTCCTTTTTTCTGGCCAAATATATCTTGAAAATGTTGTAAATCTAAGGAAAACAAATGAACTTTAAAATGTATGTAAGCCTTCATATACAACAAAGACCAAAAGTATTGCTGGAGTTTGCTCTAGTGAGACTGGATTTGTACAGACTAAAGGCGACAATAATAAAAGCCTTCATGTCCAGGTCTGTCCCATGACACACTTTAACTGCCTCCTGCAGTCCAAGAACTAATACACAGTTTGCTTCAATGATACTCAATTCCAAGATTTTCATGTAAGAAAAAATATCTGAAGGAGCTCAACTTGTCTGCCAAGTGATACACATATAAGTCTTAGCAGGGCCTGTTGCGACAGGACAAGGGGGAATGGCTTTAAACTAAAGGGGGGTAGATTTAGACTAGATATAAGGGAGAAATTGTTTACGCTGAGGGTGGTGAAGCACTGGCCCAGGTTGCCCAGAGAGGTGGTGGATGCCCCATCCCTGGAAACATTCCAGGTCAGGTTGGACGGGGCTCTGAGCAACCTGATCTAGTTGAAGATGTCCCTGCCCACGGCAGGGGGGTTGGACTAGATGGCCTTTAGAGGTCCCTTCCAACCCAAACTATTCTATGATTCTATGATTACGTCTACCAGTGTAATGCAGCCGACTCTGGGGTGGATTGCAGTTACAGTTTAATAGCGCAAAATAACCTTGCTTGACAGTTTTAGGACAGGAAACGAAGGAAAAGAATATATTTTAAATTGAAACAGCAAGGAAAAATTTATGGAGACAGAATGCAATTTCCTTTGTTGGAACGTGACCAGAGCAGCAGGATTAAGGAATCAAGAAACCTATTAAGGCATATGAGGATATAAAAGTGCACTGCTCTGGGTTAAGAGTGTCTGGGGCATGGGTCAGTATTACAGACAGATGAACTCAATGCTCTGCTGCTTCTCTGCCAACTCCTGTGTTTTTCAGCCTTGTAAAATGGTTTTGCTTCCCAGTACCTGCCCAAGAAAAGGGTTCAGCTCACCTGGATTGTGGAGAGTCCTCCTGAGAAGACTCTCCTGCTCCCAACAGAAATGGGGCAGGAGTCTCCAGCCTCTTGGCTTTCTGCATGCTATTGCTAGGGGAAGGTCTCTCCCCACTCAGGCGGTCCTGTAACAAGTTTTCTCTGTTGAGGTTCACATCAGAATATGGGCAGCCAACTAACCTGTGTTAAAGAAAAAAAGAAAAAAACGAGAGAGAGAGAGAGAGAGAGAGAGAGAGAGAACGATGCATACAGTCTTACCAGCCTCAGGCAGACATATCCATCAACAAACCCAGAAAGAGTGAGGCCAAAAACACTCAGGGAGATGTTATTACCCAGCTTTGGGTGTGGGCAAGCAGGGGACTACATGGCAGAATCAGAAACCAAAGTCATATTTTTAGAGTTACCTCAGAGAACAAGAGCTCTTCCTCTGTAACCTGCTTGTCTGAACAATATTTCATGAAATAAGAGAGTCCTGCAACTTTCACTCTGAAAAATTCAAAGCCCTTTACCACATTATATACTACTAGACCTTCAGACCTCCCATCTGAGATTGTTTTCTTGCTCTTTAAAATAGTTTAATCAAGAAAAACCTTCCTTTTCCAAGAGCACATAAGAAATCAAAAGGCAGAGCACAAAACATTAGCTAGCTCTCCTCACTCTTACACTTTAATAATCTATCCACACTCTCTCCTTCTTTAACTGTCTCCTTGCATGCTGTTCTTGGGTATGTTATTTTACAAAACAAATTCCTTCAGTAATGCGGGAATGTGGAAACTGGAGTGAATTAATCTATGTTGGATTGCATTGCAGTTGTAATGATTATACTGGTATAAACAGAATTTATGATGAAACAGCACATTTAGACACAAGAGGGAGCTGCAATTGCAGTTATAACTATCACCAGAATAAACACCCTGAGATAATTTCAGTGCAGTGCAGGTGCTTGTTGCTGCATTATTATTATTGTCAGCAGTCAGGCTCTCGCAGGCAGAACCGTTATAAGAAGATCTCATATACATACGTATAATGTGTTCCATATCGTGGTCCCCTGACATGACCGATACCGTGGCAGCCTGGAGTAGGACACGCTTGTCCCACTGTTCCCACTCGATCAACAGCACCTGGTAATAAGAAAAAAAAAGTTAAAACAGATTTGTAAAACGCTCCCTGCATCTGAAGAGCAGACTGCACTTAGGAAAATTATTCAACGTAACAATGTAATGTCATCTACTTTACCTAGAGGGACTTGCAAAGCATGTCCAGTTTTTGCACACCAGCCTACCGGATGAACATCAGGGCTGTCTGCATCGACCCAGAAATCGTAATTATGGTCCCAACCATCAAAATGTATCTAAAAGAAGCACACAGTCTCAGTGAGAGATACAGTTAAGGACATGACTCAGCTTTTATTTTAACTTCCCCCTTTGTTTCACCTTGCTCAGCTCGGGGCTGATTCATTCAATCTTTCAGTCAAGCACAATCGTCCCTTGTGCTCAGTGTAACTACTTGTTTTCCTGACCCCTGCACCTGTGTTTTACAGAACAACCAGATTCTGGTGACACAGTCAAATCACAGGGTCTGCAAGAAAGCACAGACCATGGGGTGCTCCAACACACTCTACACTCAAAAGACTAAATCTATGCAAACACAATTGCTTATTTAATTGTTTTGTTTTCTGAGGATCCCAAAACACCATAAAAGCCAACAGGTTTGGTGAGTTTTGCAGTGAACAAGCTAGAATTTTCTGCTGGACAAAGGGACTAGTAATAGTTAGCTCAGATCCAGGTCAGGTTAACAGAGACCAAGGATCATTGCAGTTTAAAGGCTACTGGGCTGTCTATGTGGCAAAGTTTCAAACAAATGTATGAACCTGCAGACGACACCAAGTTGGGCGGGAGTGTTGATCTGCTCGAGGGTAGGAAGGCTCTGCAGAGGGACCTGGACAGGCTGGATCGATGGGCCCAGGCCAACTGGATGAGATTCAACAAGGCCAAGTGCCGGGTCCTGCACTTCGGCCACAACAACCCCATGCAGCGCTACAGGCTTGGGGAAGAGGGGCTGGAAAGCTGCCTGGCGGAAAAGGACCTGGGGGTGCTGGTCGACAGCCGGCTGAACATGAGCCGGCAGTGTGCCCAGGCGGCCAAGAAGGCCAATGGCATCCTGGCCTGTATCAGAAATCGTGTGGCCAGCAGGAGTAGGGAAGTGATCGTGCCCCTGTACTCGGCACTGGTGAGGCCGCACCTCGAATACTGTGTTCAGTTTTGGGCCCCTCACTACAAGAAGGACGTTGAGGTGCTGGAGCGTGTCCAGAGAAGGGCAACGAGGCTGGTGAGGGGTCTGGAGAACAAGTCTGATGAGGAGCGGCTGAGGGAACTGGGGTTGTTTAGCCTGCAGAAAAGGAGGCTGAGGGGAGACCTCATTGCTCTCTACAACTCCCTGAAAGGAGGTTGTAGCGAGGTGGGGTCGGTCTCTTCTCCCAAGTAACAAGCGATAGGACGAGAGGAAACGGCCTCAAGTTGCGCCAGGGGAGGTTTAGATTGGACGTGAGGAAAAATGTCTTCACTGAAAGAGTGGTGAAACATTGGAACAGGCTGCCCAGGGAAGTGGTTGAGTCACCATCCCTGGAAGTATTTAAAAGACGTGTAGATGCGGCACTTAGGGACATGGTTTAGTGGACATGGTGGGGTTGGGTTGACGGTTGGACTCGATGATCTTAGAGGTCTTTTCCAACCTTAATGATTCTATGATTCTGTGAACTGAATATCATGCTACTATATATTGGTAAAACTTGACTTTTGCTTGCAATCACAGCAATGATACTGAGAATCAAATGGCTAATGGGGAGCGAACTCCACTCCTGCCCACATAATCATCCTTTGGGAAGGAGACCTGTGGCCAAGAAGCCTCCATCAGTGCAGCCTCCACTTTAGCTGGCTCATACTTAATTTCTCAGAAGCCAAAACACAACAGATTTTTCTTTATGTGAAAAGAATTAGTTAAAATCCATTTATGTAAAAAATTTACACTGGAGAATGAAGCCACTTCCCACATGTACCAGGGTTTAACTTGCTTTGGGTTTTCCTTTAAGTGTGCTAGGAAAAAAAAAAAGTCACGTAGCTTCCCACCAGCAGAACATTAATGCTGCCTTCACTCGCACAGATCACACAGAAACTGCTAAGAGATGGAAAATCATGTTGTCAAATGTTATTTCAAAATAGTTACACTAAAACAGTAACTAACAATACCAGGCAATTCCATCAGATTTCAACAGGACAAAACAACAGAAATAATTTCCAGTTGGGCAGGCCTGTAGGCTAGATCATCTGCAAGGCGCTTGTTTGCTGCTCCTCATACCAAATGGGTATTTTGTCTGTACTGCCAATCACTATATTCCTCAGCACAAGGGCTCTGCACTTTGAAGCAAGGTCATACCTTAATGCGATGGTCGTCTTTGTCAACTATTGTTGCCACTCTTATCAAGATGGGATTTCTTCTGTCCACAGCCTCCAACTTCATATTAACTTGGAATCCGTGAGCAGGACGCTGTAGGAGAGGATTGTAAGCAGAATGATAAGAAGTCTGGGCGTTCAGAGCTAGTCACCTGCTCTGAATAAAATGCGCTGAAGTTTTCATTTACCATACAAATGCCTTTGCAGCTTTGGCCCCTGATCTCACACGGCAGACTGATTCAGAGGTTAGAAACAGAGTTTCCTAGAGGATTAAGATGTCTGTTTGTCAGCAGCCCAAAACTACTTGAGAGGAAGTCTGAGCTTTCTCAGTACGGAGGAGCATTTCACAGCCAGGGCAAGAGGCACTTCCCTAACAGAAAAAAGGCCAGATACTACCACAAGCTCCACAAACACAGAGATTCCACAGTCTGACAGCAAAACTCCCAAACACAGCAGAGAGATGATCTCACACCTGACAAGGACAGTGGCCAGTTCACCACTGTCTCATACCTGAACACCTGAAACACACTACTGTGTGGTGTCTCTCTTCACTACACTGTGTGGCATCCTTCTTGGAATCTGGATATTACAGAGTCACCTTCATCAACCAGGTTACCATCTACTGCTTATGACAACAATCGCATCTGCTTGTTAACGACAACTGCCAAGAACTGCGGTGCTGGGACTCAAGAGCAGCTCCAGCCGCCGGAGTCTCCCATCTGCAGTTGCTGACTTACTCTTTCTCTTAAACCCCAGCAGTCAAACTACTTCGTAAAAACTCCAGAATGTCCTTTGACCTGATGCGTGCCCTTTGCAGCACCCACAGATGTAAACCTCTAAGTAACAGACAGCGTTTATCAATTTTTCCATTTATGTTTAAATGACTGACTGCAAATTCCTCCTCTGACCTCTCAGCTGGGGGTTACGGAGCACTGGATACTCATTCAAAACACGTCCTTCACTTCTGCACACAAAGGTCAGGATTTTAGCAAGAGATGATAAATAGCGTCTTTGAACAAGATCAGGTTAATGAAAACATGATTATAATCACTCTTCCCTCACAATCTTCCTTACCCTTTTTATTGCCAGTAGTTGGGGGCGGGGAAGGAGGTCCACTTCTGAGCTAAGGGGATTACAGACTCCAAACCTCCTTCTCTTTGGTCTTTTCACCTGGACACAGACATTTATCCACAGGCTTTCAGCCACACGACACACCGGAAGCCAGACAGTCTAAACTGCTTTCAGTTTAAGAGCATCTTATTGAACCAGCCAACCTTGTCCGTCTTCCTTGAGGAAGGAGCCTGAGTGCTAGAGAACAAAATCCTGCCCAGAAGATGAGCAGGGCTATTTGTTTAAGTCTTGCTGAAGGGTTGCTGCCTTTTTGGCAATAGCTTATGAATGTTTTTGAATTGACAGCCCAAGACAATGGGCTGAAATAGTGATGCTAACCAAGCTGTCTCCTCCGGCGTTTTTGGGTGGAGGAGAAGGCAGAAATCCAGACACAAGATCTGCTATTTGTGCTGATGATCAGTGTCTCCAGACTACCTAAGACAGCTCTTGAAAACTGTTAAAAACTAATTCAGTGAGAAATGCCTGTTCTGGCTCTCAACCCATATTTTTATGTACTGACTTCCTGTAATTGCTAGCTGGAATAATAATAATAATAATAAAAAAAAAAATCAATAAATGTGCCATGTATTTGCACTTCAGACCAACCGAGCCAGAAAAATAACGAGGTTTGATCTTGAAAGAGTTCTATTAACTGTTGATATATCAAATGCCTTTTTTTTTTCCTGTCTCATTTTCGAAACACAGTCTTGGATGCTGATTTATATTCTGGAGTTTCATGAGAGCCAGAATTGGCCCTTCTACTATTCTCTCAAAGCCAGATACCTGAAAGAGCAAAACAATAGCTGCAGAGATGTACGTAAAACAGGAAAAGAGGCAGACAAGGCAGTTGCATTCCCCCTTGGGAAGATAATTCACTTTGTAAGAACCCAAAAAAGGGAGTTCTCGGTACTGAAAAGGCTCCCTGTCCTGAGCAAAGCCCTGTTATCTTCGGGTGACGTTTCTCAACACATTTTATATTCAGAAAATCTGTGGAAAGAATGCCGTAATGACAGATTACTGAGGATTTAGGACTGGGAGTTTTAAGTAGGTCGTACTTCAGTGTTTCTTTTTGTATCATGAAGAGTTTTATTATCTTTCCAAAATATTTGTCTCTACAAAACTGCTTCTATTGTTCCTCTATTGTGTAGAAGACCAATTGCTGCATTCTTTCGCTCCTCATATTCTGAAGCTTCCCGTTTTCCAGCACTGTTGGGATTTTACAAGCACAGCTCAGAAAAAGGCTGAGCCTACCCTGGGGGCAACAAATGTGTCCTACTGACAAGCTTCACTCATTATCCTGCACACTGGCTCCGAGGTGCTTCACATGCTGCACGGCATGATCGAAGATGCTGTCTGCCCAACTCTGGAAAACCTTAATCCAAGGGATGTTTTGGAGTTCAACTGTGCTGCAGGTAACTCCAGCTGTGGCCTTACAGTTCTCTGAAGAGGCAAAACCAGCCTCTTCCTATTCCCTGACACCCACCTTGCAACCTACAACAACTTCAAATGGACACTTGCTGAAATCTAGCAATTATCAAACTTGTCTGGCTGGATTTTTACCTCCCTTATCTGAGGCCTCCCTGATTGCTTTTCCTCCTCAGTCCCAAAGAGCTTAACAACAAAATATACGGGCAGCAGGTATGAAACCAGGTCGAAACCAGGACAACCTGCAATGCTAACTTCATCGAAAGGAATCAAGCCAAGTGTCACGATGGCACAGAAAAGTTTTTAAACATATTGCAAAGTTTAGCAAGGTGAGCCAGCAGTGTGGAAGAAGCTGCTAAGAAAAAAAAAATCAACTTTAAAGTATGGGGGGTTTTTTAAGCTATTTTAAAGGCTTTTATTTTGTTTCTGCTCACAGCGAGCTTCCAGATAAATGCACTGAACTCCAATGTAAGAAACAAAAGCTCATGCTCCCAAGGTTGAGAGAACCATCTTCAGATTTAGTCTCCAGGATGATCTTACTCCATCTAGGAGTTTGGCAGAGATGCTCTATCATCTGTTAGTATGCTTATTTCTGTGGAGGGCACAGCTGGCTCCTCCCTAGAAGAACTAAGATCTATATTAGAACATCTAAGTCCTTGATAGGAACTTCTCACTCTACCTTAATTCCAGCCTCACCGACCAGAGGAAGAAGGATTTGCACAACTGCAAGGTGAAAATATTTTAGAGAAGTTTTTAAAACTTCATGCGGAGGGGACACCTGACGGAGGAACTGCACACTTCTCATTCCCCCTCAAACGCACACACACACACCACCCCTTCCTCCCTTCCCCACCAAATGTCGCCAGTTGCAGGCCAGTGATATCCACTTCTGAGCCCCATGAAGGGAGAGTCTGGAAAGTCTGTTCAACCAGCATCAGTCCTGCTCAGATGTCAGCTGGGAGATCACCTTTGCCCTCACAGTCAGACCTCGAGCAGAAGACCAGCTCTTTCTCTTCTCCACGCCCTCTCTGAGGCAAGGTACTGCCCTTCACACATTCCTCTGAAAGCTACAATTATCTGTGTGGACTGAAGGCTCTTTCCTTAATTCTGCTAATGGAGCAAGTGAAGATGTTTAGTCAAAAATCCTTTCCAAGACAGCTTTTCATGGCATTTTTAAAAAAAGATCTTGTAGTCTGCTGTGTGTTTAGCAGCAGTGAGAGATGGTCTTAAAGTAAAAACCCCAGTTTCACCCCCTTGGCACAGACATGGTGAACCACCATCAAATAAAGCATCTAGCAAGAAAGGGTAGATAACAGCAGTTTCCCCTACCCTCCTGATCTAGGACAATCAAAGAGATTCACCAACCAGTTTGAACGCTCTTGCTGGGGCCGCCTGGGAATTAGTTTCTTCCAAGTACTTCTCCCATGAGAAGGCTTTGGAATCCTTGTATCCTGAAAAAACAGAAAATTAACATTTAAGTAAGAAAAACACACATTTATTGTTACAAACAACAGAAAAGCAGCTATGTAACACATGGCTATTATGTTAATTTAGCACTTACAATGGATGGCACTGGAAAGTGGTCTGTTTATTCATACACACCACTTACCACACACACAGCAGCACTGCAAGTTTCCCTAGCTTCTACACAGGGCTTTAACCCTGACCTGAAAAACCTGAAGAGTTCATTTCTGTACAGCTTGAATCAATGCTTATTCTCTAGAGAAAGCTGCTAATTAAGAGCTAGTCAGAGGATTCTGTGATGTGCAATGGCATCACTAAATTAATTTCCTATTTTATTAACTATTCTATGTGTGAGTGCCCACAAGATTGTAGAAACTTCTCGTCTCCTGCTACTTACTCACCCATAGCTGAGTAAAACTAGCAGACTGGAGATAAAAGGCTCCATCGCCGTTACCATAATCTCAGACACCTCCATGGGTGTGGTACTCTAACAACAATGGGATGTCTCTCCCTGGAAGCTACATTTAAGAAACTGCTCTACTTTTTTTCCCCTTCCTATTTCAGTATTTTTTAGCCTCAGTATTGTTTCCTTTTGGCAGGAGGGCACAATGACTAAATGCATAGGACAGTCTGCAAATTGCTACACATAAATCTCTCAGCAGAGAAATCAGAATTGACTGCAGATTCTGCTAGGGGCACAGGCAATCGTGATATGAGTAGGGGAGCTGCGCGCCACAGCCCTGTTGCACGTTCCAGGAGCAGGAACAGATGTGGTGTTGCTGTAGAGTAAGCGTTTACAACCCCTTTTGCACCTGCAGCAAAGGCACAGAGGCTAATTCCTCCAATGCAGAGGGATCTTGTAGCGCCACCCACTCTGCTAAACTTGATACGCAGTAATTACAGAAATTCTTGCTCCAGGGCTGTCAATCTAGCAAACAGCAGACATAGTTTTTTAATTTTTGTTATTTTTAAGGTGAACGAGCACTTCCAAGGCCTGAAAACAACATTGATTTTCCTGTAGGTTCTGTCCTTTTTCATTTGCCAACATTCTCTTCATTTACTGAATTCCAGTGCAGCACAAAGAGATGTGGCTTCAGTTACTCCTTCATTTCCAGAAATTCCATCTTACCATCTATGAAATCATAGAATAGTTTGGGTTGGAAGGGACCTCTAAAGGCCATCTAGTCCAACCCCCCTGCCGTGGGCAGGGACATCTTCAACTAGATCAGGTTGCTCAGAGCCCCGTCCAACCCGACCTGGAATGCTTCCAGGGATGGGGCACCCCCCACCTCTCCGGGCAACCTGTGCCAGTGTTTCACCACCCTCAGCGTAAAAAATTTC
>NW_008796212.1:1241382-1269698 GCF_000699145.1 Aptenodytes forsteri | reverse complement strand
GCCCAGGACACGATTGGCCTTCTGGGCTGCGAGCGCACATTGCCGGCTCATGTCCAGCTTTTCATCCACCAGTACCCCCAAGTCCTTCTCGGCAGGGCTGCTCTCAACCCCTTCATCCCCCAGCCCGTGTTGATACCAGGGGTGGCCCTGACCCAGGTGCAGGACCTTGCACTTGGCCTTGTTAAACCTCATGAGGTTCACGTGGGCCCACTTCTTGAGCTTGTCGAGAATTCCTCTTTCTTCCAACTCACCTTAAAGGAAATGCTGCAAATACTTCAAAGTTCTTTCCCTTCTGAAATCAAATTCAATTATAAATTACCAAACCCTGTTCCATTTTTTGAAAGAGCTATGAAACAAAATAAAATGCAATGGCAAAAAGTACGAACAATAATATTGTTCAGTCAGTAAAGAAAAGAGTATTGAATGGAACCTGCAACTTGCAAATATGTAATTACATGGAAGATAAAGCTTGCAGGTTTTTTGACTGAGGCAGGAAAGAAGTCTCACTTTCAACGTACCAGGTGGTGTTGTCAGTGGGGTTCCAGTTTCTTGGCAGTAGCCAACAGGACGAATATATGGGCTGCTAGCTTCACACCTGAATCAAAGAGAGAAAGTTGGCACCAGTCAATTTTAAAGCAAAAAGAAAAGCAGAATTTCAAATGCTGTCTGATATGCCTTTCCTAGGTTAGCAGATGCTTTCAGTGGGTGTGATCATGGTGTAAAAGACAAGAATTACCTCGTTAGAATTTATAACGCCAAGTTTTCAAGGCGTTCAAGCTGCCCCAAAAGATAGGGAAATACAATGAAGAATGTCTGGTGCTTTAAAAAAACAACAACAAAAAGCCCCCCACACATGGACCATACCAACCACAGTTCAGCCTGGACATAGATCATCCAAGCTAAAATGCAAAGGAAGCAAAGAAACAAAAAACAAACCCTCGTCCCTAACTGAAACACCGTTACTGTGGAAGAAGGGGAAATTACTTTCAAGGTCTTTGCCAAGAACTGCACGTTATCCATTCATTCTAGCTGAAACCTAGTGGTAGTTTGCCTGGTTCCCAATTTCATTGCATGTTTAGATCTTCTGAGTCTCTGAAGGAGGAGATGTGCCAATTTGAGACAGCCCCTTTTGTCACATCTGCTCCAAGGAAGGGACCAAAGTCCCTTTCAGATCTAGGAAAAAACCTGCGTATTTTCAGCCAGCCTGTACTTTGAAGCTTTGTTTGCTTGTGTTTCCCATTAAAATTTTCAAATTCCAAACAAAACATGGCATGGAAACAAAGCTTCACAGGCTAAAATGGTAAAGGAACAAGATCTAAAGTCCTGAAAATGGAAACACTGGTGTTACAAAGCTCTGCATGACGTATTTATGGCAAAGAAAGAAAAGATCAACTTGCCACCAAGCAGGTGCCTATTCTGAAAAAAACAAACAAAAGGAGATGGGGGAGAGAACACAGACCAAATCAGTGCTATTTTGATAAGCACGAGCCTTGTGAAAGCCTTGTGTTGCTTTCACAGACAAATTCAAAGAAAGTTGCTCCATTCTCATGTAGGTTGGAAAACACAGACCAAAAAGGGAAAACGTTTCCCTGACTAATATTCCGCCTGGCCCCAGCACGAGGGTAGGGGATCAAGATTCTCAGATGCAGAACAACTGTAGTGCAGGTCAGGACTTAAAAGCCTAAATGTTGGCAATTGTTTTTATTTTCAAAGGGCCTTAGCCAAACTCCGCTGAAGGAAATGGAAAAGATTTTTACTGACTTCAGTACTGCCTGCTTCCAAATGTAAGTTTGCAGAGAGACATGCCAACACCCACTACTAGTCCTGGAGGAGAGGATGTTACTAACTCCAGGTGGTGTCACTAGTGGAGCTTACTCTTCCTTTAGCTCTGCCAGAGGAACAGATAACATGAACATTCCCTGACCTGACCCAAGTCGGCCAGCTGCATTACCTCAAACGCTTCTTACCTCGAATGCTTCACGGGCAGTTCAAGCTAACCCCGCTGGTTTTGCACTGAGCCAACTGACGAGCACTCAAACAGCAGGGGAAGCTACTGGGCAACTGGCACTTTGTAAAAACCCGAAGTAATTATTCAGATGCTTGAAAACTGATTTAAGATCCCAAATTTAGTGACTACATTTAAAAGATTAGATATTACCCTTAGTGGAAGAGCGAAATAAACCACAGTCTACTTGCAGATATATATTAGAAATAGAAGCTCTTTACCAGTAGTCATAACTCTCATCCCAGTTATCGAAATGAATTAGCAGGCGGTTATCCACCATGTCCGTGATGGTTGCGACACACATCAGCGATGGATTCTTCTTGTCCACTGCCTCTAGTTTCATTCCCAGACGAAACCCAGAGGGTGTGACAGGCTGAGGAACAGGACATCAGGAAAGGGAAATCAGCCACATTCTAGGTCAGGCCATTTAAATTACCCTTATAAACTCATTTATTGCAGGTTGTAACCCCGAAACCCAGAGATCAAAACACGTCATAGTTACTAGCAAGAGGTCTACAGACAAGATTTCCATGTGTTCTGGCAATGATTGTTACTATTTCTAAAAAAGAGCTGATGTAGCTCGAATAACAGAATCTCCAGGTACACAACAACACTACAGATTGAAAGGCGAAGATGCACACGCCTTGCAGTGATGAGTATTGGCTGAGGGTAAGCGTGAGCACTGCAGGTCCTGTCTTATTACTGGAAAAGTTAGAAAGTCTTCAAGGAAAATAGGTGACTCAGTCGGAAGCAGAGCAGAGCTGCACAGCTAGACCCTGATCCTACTGAAGTCAATGCTCTGTCCATCTGCAGCGTCACATCTGCCAGACGGTGGACTTTGCGTCATCTGAGTGACACAAAATGGGAGTGAGTGTTATACAGGAACTGAGGCTAACAACTAAAAACAAAGCAACAGCGGGTGAAGGATGAAAAATGCTCAAGATCCATAGCCTCATAATGAATCCCATGGCGCACATGAGTATGCTGCTGGAAACCAGAAATTATTTTGGAAATGATTAAATTAGAGGAAAGTGACACAAATATCTTGACTGTAGGGACACAGCAAAACAGACCATTGTAATATATTTAATAAATGGTAGAGTAAATCTTTTCCTCCAGTATTAAGGAGGAAGGGAAATACAAATTCTCCCTCCGGAAAGTCAGTGACTGGGGGAAGGAAGAAAAATTGTACTATTTTCCCATCTTAAAAATAAATCACAGTAGGAAATAGCTTGCATCTGATTGTACCACGGTTGTACCTCTGACATGAGCATATCAAAACCATGTAAATATTCTGGTCAAAACTCACTTAGCATCAGACCTATTTGAAACATCTTGTATTCAATATCACCACTTACAGTGCTGAGGGTCTTAAAAAGGCTTTTTGGAGCTGCTTGAGCTTTGCAATTCTTTAAATAGGAAGTCCAGTTAAATTCTCCCTCCTTGAAACCTAGAAAGAGAGATAAAAAGATTGTTTTACACAGCCCCATTACAGTCAGATTGGTTTTTCAGAAATGGAAATGACCTGGGAAGAATATGAACTCTGCATGATAACTGCCCTTCTACTATCTCCAGGGGTTATGAATCTCAGCTGAACACCTCTCTCTTTCTCGGTATAATGTCCAATCATTAATCTCAACCTTCAAATGTTTCTAGGAAATTGAATGCAGGAAAGAAGCAAGTTCTGAACCCCAAAGAGACTCCTTACTTTACATGCTCATCCAATAAAGAGTTTCTAATTTGACTAACAATGTCAATCTTTGGGAATATCAAAAGGAAGCTGTTTTTTTCTTTTGTGATTCACTATCTTAGTTACACCCCTTCCTCGTAAGCCACTCAGATCAAGTTCTACAATGAAATCATACTAAAAATGAAACATGCAGAGCCAGGACAACTAGTTCTTAGTAGAATTTATGGTTTCTTGTACACCATTCTGGTTTTTTTCATACCTTTAGGAGGGAGCAGCTTATGACTTGTTTTTTCACACCAGCCAACAGGATGGATGTCTGAGGAATCAACATTAACCCAGAAGTCATAGCACTCTGGATAACCATCAAAGTGTAATCGCATTCTGTACCCTTGTACCTATAATGAGGGGAGCTCTGATTATCATAAAGGGTCATAAAGAAGTTAAAGAAAAACACTAATCAAACACTTCTTCCACATTTGGATTTATAGATAAAAGCAAATTTGAGATCTGACTTATTTCTCAAAAGTCTAGTTTTATTTTTCCTCATTTACGTCTCCCAGTTTCCATGCTCCTCTTTCCTCATTTCAAACAGCTGAAAATAAAATTGGTCAGTGTAACTTCACTGGCCTCCTATTCCCTACTCATGCACATATTACTGTGCAGCAATATCTGGATGCAGCCTGAGAACTTTCATGTCTATACCAGATCAACACAGATTTCACATAATTGAAGAAGCATAAAAGCATTTTGACTTGCTTATATTTACTACGCCTTAGGGCCTAATTGCATTGTTCTTTTTCATATTTCTTCACTGCATGCAATTAATAGGTTTACTATTCTGAGTTACAATTGCAGAAATCTGACAGTAGGATTTCAGGCATAGATCCTTAACCACATTCCTTCAGTGTCACCTTGAACTCCTCCTAACCATTAATTAAAGTACTATTGTTCTTATGTTTCTACTTTTTATTGGAAAAAATCCTAAATGTACATGGGACTTTTGGAATCAAAGATAGGAAGAGCAACTACCTCAGCCACTGTGAGAACACAAAATCGAGAGGGGTGTTCAGGATCCAGCCCTTCCAATTTCATTCCAACTTTAAATCCATTTCGGCCTTGTGGGAATGATTGATACTGTGAGGGTGGGGGGGAGAAGGAAACATTTGGTTTTAATTCCTAAAGACAAAATCTATTGCAGAGCAGTCATCAGATATACTTAAGGCTTCAAATTTTCAACTCAGAGAAGAAAATTCTATCGCTAAATGATTGCTGCTTTAACAGACAGGCGCAGATACAGAGATCAATAATGGCATGATCACCATATTTCAGATTTACTTGTTATTCTAATCAATCTCTCAAAAACACTGAACCACAAGCCTGTTGCAATTAGCTATGAACAAATCTTTCAGCAGATGCAGAAATGAGCTCTATTCAAACACAAAAGAGTCCCCTTCTTAGCCCAATGTAGGAGGGCTGGCAGAAACAAAGAGCCAGGAAAGCTAAAATCACTTTCCCTGTGTCAGCATGAGGTCAGCAATCCAGACTTTCCCAAAAGGTAACTTCTCATCTTCAAATGGTACAAGGGACAAGGCATGTTTGATCTGGAGCCCGTTTACACAGTCATTCCAGAAAACATTTGTTTTTCATTTATTTGCAGTCTTAATCCAAATTAAACATTTGAAGTATACTAAAGGCTTAAAAGAAATCTGAACTGGAACTGCAAATGGCTTATTGCATCCACTGCAGTTACCTGACTTCCTTCTCATCTCACTCTGTAAGATGCCAACAGCCCTGGGCTTTGAAGAGCTCACTGGGAGCTGAACTTTTCATGTGGGCTGGTGCACTGGAGTGCAGAAGCAGCTTCACCAAGGCTAAACTCATCCTCTTCCACCTTCAATGCATCAGACTACGAATGAACACAACTTCCACCCTCCCTCGTAACAGTCACTTCTCATTGAGACAAGCTACAACATTCACAGAGCTGACTGACTTGCAGTTTTCTACAGAGGAAGGATGGAAGGGGTGGTGTACAACCACAGACAAAGCACAGGACATATGAAAGACATTAAGCTGTCCCTCTCCAACATTACTTGGAGATTGCCTAACAGCCCATTTATCCAGAGCTACCCAATGCAGATCGAAACAGTCATTGTTTATTTCTGAGTGAGATTCAACCAGCATTTTTCACATCTTGGTTTGGGATGAGACTCACAGGGCAGATGCTTGTTTCCACAGTGCTTCAGGGCTGGAAACAAACACGTGGGGGTTTTACTGCCTGCTTGCACCGAAACAACTCATAAATGTAACTGCTGGCTTGAGGGTAGTCTCCAATCCTACCTCCACTGAGTTAGTAATTCTGTGATGTTGCCTGAGAAAAACATAGCAAGGGAGTTGAAAAAGCTGCCAACCTCTCTGAACAGTTTTAGGGGAGCAGCTGGCATCCGTTCCTCTTCTAAGTAGGAAACCCAGTTCCATACCTTCTTCTTTCCAGGAACAGCTAAGCAATCAAAAACAAAGAGAAAAATGAATGTTTCTCTCAGATGCCTCCCGCTCTGCCCTCTCTTCTCTTTCTCCTCCCACGTACACGCCAACGCTGTTTTGCTGTTGTACCCCAAAGGAGGCAGTGTTACCCAACTTTTGAGGAAAGGTATGAATTCCAGCAGCAGGAAAACTGTGCTCATTTCTCATTAAAAAAAATTTATTATATCACAGGTCAAATGAACTGTGGCACCCGGACTGCTGGCAAGCAGTGGAAAGTTGCCACTGTAAAGTTTGGACAAGATATAATAACTTAAAATTGTGGAAAATAATTCCTTCTCCTGATATTTCACAGAGGAATAAGGAGTTAGATATAAACTAAAAGACAGCACAAAGAGGCATATAATTGCAGCTGAAATAAACCTAAAACAAAACAGATGAAAAACCAAGTGAATTTTTGTTCAGTTCACAAGATTTTTTTTTATACATATATACACATATATTTATAACCTGCTAATACCACAATGCATCTACTAGAGAGGCAGCTACCAGTACACAGATGATGAAAACAACAACTTGGGCAGGTGCTTGGATTCATTCTAGTAGGACCATGGTCATACACACAGAAAATTACATTTTAAATGCACATTAAAAATCTCCCCCCAGTCTACATATGCTAACTCCTTTAAGGTATATAATAAATTTAACCCAAAGTCTATAATCAATCACATGTTGTTTACAACTTATTTTCTATTTAGCATTTGTAGTCTGTGGCTCTGAAGCTCTCCAAAGTCAATAGAAAATATATTCTTACTGGCTTCAGTGAGCTTTGGATCAGGCTGTCTCCTTCTAGATCCTCTACGCTGTGCCCATCATGCAGGCAAATCTAGTATATTCTTGCTAATACATTTCCGAAGACTGACTGTGGTAAGAGGGTTATGTACCTAATAAGCTATTCTGAATGTGAAATGAGCTCTACTGTCCTTTCCTCTTCTGTTTACTATTATTCATTTTATAATAGCTAGTAAAAAAATCTATAAACATTAAAGAAAAGAGACTATGAGCTTAGCTCACCTTGTTTTATTGGTTTAGTGTTTCTGCGGCTTTTCATATTATTTGATTTATTCTTCTCCTAGACACAGATATGTTAAAAAAAAGTTTAGCAATATTGTTTTTTCCTCCCTCTTTGATCATCTCACAATGCAGGTACAATAAGGATGTAACATGTAACTAACAGGACTATTAGCTAGCATTATTTTCTTTTGAATAACCCTGCAAGAACATTAGTAGGGTATGTTACATATATAACTTTGATCCTGCAGTATCCCAAAGTGCTTTACAAATTATTTAATATATGCTACTGAAGTTCATTTAAATATGGCTACTGAAGAGCAACACGGGCCCAAAATCTCCATTACAATACACAGGATTTGCTTTCTGCAATGCAGGATTTACTGCTCACGTAAGCAACCTTACTGTAATGCTCCACTTTCCTTTTCCTTTCAGAGGTTCTTATGTCCATCTATACCAGGGAATGGATACAGAAAAAAAATAATTTATGAAGCCCTGAAGGAAGCAGAAGCTTCAAGTAACTACTGTCATAGATGAACACCCCAGAAAATGTGGTCTCCCTGTGTCACACTCCTAGCCAGATTGCCATTCGCATTTCTTCTACATGGTTTTCAAACTCATGTTAATTCACCCAGGGTTGTCATTTCTCAAAGCAAACCAAAAAGGGCAAAATTTGAAATGCAAAGCTGCCTGCCAAACATGCCCCAGAAGAGACAGGGGGGCAGTTTCAAATGAGAAGGAGAAGGGGGAAGAGACAGAATGCAAGTCCTTCTGAAAACATATGTACTTAAAAACATCTTATACACATCACAGGGAAAAGCTGAGCAACAAGATGAGTTAAAGTGTTCATGACATCAGAAGTTTCAGCTTGCATTACCAACGAACACCTACCCCAGCGCCTCTGCATTACACAAGCACGTGCAATACGTGAATATAAATAAAATGGTTCAGGCCTGAGATGCTACGCACATGGTAGCAGAGTGCAGGCTTGCACAAAGGAGGGCCCCTAAAGGGAGTAAGATGCTTAATGAAAGTTAAGAAAGGATCAGGTCAGGACTGAGGTGCTTCTATTCATCCGCCATTAATACAGGTTTCTAGTAGTGTAGTGAGTGTACATGCAAGTACCTAGTAAAAAGCAATCAAACTCTGTGGTTTGACACTAATCTTCAATATCATATAATGGTACTTGACTGTAGTTAAAGTATTTTTGGAGGCATGTGTTTTTATTACTGTGAAATACACTTGGCGCACAGGGCTATAACTACACCTATGAAGAAACAGTCTGAAATCTTGACTTTGACTTTGACTTCACATGAGAGATTCACCCTTATGACTCCTCAGACTTCAGAACAGATATTCTCATTACTGATGTAAATCAGGATCAGACCCAGACCATTCTCATGGGTACAAAACAACCTCCCTCAGCTCAGTTTGCATTGCACAGTGAAATCTGAGACACAGAATGGTCCCTGCTCTTCACAGTTCTCTCTAAAGAAAATACATGCAGCCTCATTTACCTCATCCTCATCTGCATTTTCCTCGTCATCCTCAGACTCCAGAAGCAGCCTTCTCTTCCTTCTGAGACGTTTGACAGGTCTGTCAGCCTCATTCACCTGACAGCCACTGCTGGTATTAAGAGTTCTACTATTTCCCCTGTTTCTGCAATCATCTGGAATGTCTCTGGTATCACTAAACATCCAAAATTGAAAACAAAATCGAATTAAAAGTGCAACAATGCTCCTGCAGTATTCCCAGTGTCTCTGTACCTCTTTGGAAGAATGAGGATGCCTGGGCTGAGAACCTAAAGAAGTGAATCATGTTTGCAGGATTTGCCAGATATATATCTTTTAAAAGCACTCCAAAGTACCAGCACTGCTCTCACCACCAGAGCAGCTCGAGAGGGTTTTTAATTTTACCTTTTTACAACTCTACAGGAAGTTAAGACATCATCCTTATCTGTAGGGTGGGGAACTGAGGCATCAAGCACACAACCAGCATTTCCGCAGGCTGGGAAGATAAATGAGGACCGAGCTCTAGAGAGGAGCTTTCCTCTGTCGGGCACGGGAGCCTCAAGGGTAACAGGAAGGTCATCGGCAGAGCTGCACAGGTGGCTCTGCTTCAGCCGTGCCGCGGTAACACTTGCTCTGAGGATTTCATTCTACTCACAGCAACACTTTTCTCTAACACAACGTTCTCTTTAAACACAGAACAGGAGGAATGTGGGGTTTCTTTACCTGTCCCTGTGCTGCTGGGAGCCCGTTTGAGTACAAAACTTTCCATTCTCAAAGCAATCCATTTGCTCACAGGTTTGGAAATGGGAGCAGGGCACGTCTTCTCTGGGCACTGCAGAAGCAAAGAAAAAGACAACTATTAAATTAAAATGTTAAAACACCTTTCATGCAATTAGTTCTGTCAAAGTCCTTTACAAACTTTCATTAAGTCACCCTCAGTATCCCATTGTGAGGGAAGTAATTATTATCTGCGCGCTGGCACATAGAAAGAGTGTACCACCTCATTAAAGAAAAACCCCTTTTATCTGTAATGTTTTAATTTTGGAGAAACCCTGCCCCCTGTAAAAGTGATAAAGGAGGATATAATCTCAAGGCTATAACCAGGACACAGTTACAAATCTTTTTATATTTCTTTATTCCTAGAAACCCTCTAACTTGAAAGACAAATGTCAAACTAGTCCATCTTGTTTGGATACTTTTAATACAGTTGGTTAAGTTTAAAAACTTCTGCCTTTATATATACTTTGTACATATGAAAATCCTTCAGAGGCAGCCTCTAAAAAGAGCACGTTATTGATGGGAGAACAGAAACAATTATTTCTATATCTAGCAAGGGATATATATCAATCTTTCATCTGAATGAAAGCATGAAAATGTAAGGAATAACTCCAATGTATCATTTATGTTTACTTTCTCCTATGATTTGAGTTCTTCCCAATGCAAATTACTGTATGTTTAATATTTTAACAAAACACAACTACAGTGATACCCATTACCAGGCATCTGCACTATCCTGATGCATACTTTGCTCAAGCAACCTGACGTGCAGATCGTGCATGGGGGCTCCTATGTATACGTCATTCCTGTTCTGCATTTAGTGGCACTGTTTGTGTGCACTGGTTTGATCAATCCATTTTTTAATGCACATTAAACACTAGTGATACCCATTACCAGGCATCTGCACTATCCTGATGCATACTTTGCTCAAGCAACCTGACGTGCAGATCGTGCATGGGGGCTCCTATGTATACGTCATTCCTGTTCTGCATTTAGTGGCACTGTTTGTGTGCACTGGTTTGATCAATCCATTTTTTAATGCACCATTAAACACTTCAAAAGAAAAAACACACCACATCACACAATCCAGAACGCTGGGATATGAGTCACTCTGCTTTTTGTTTAAAGCCATTTTCATAGTCTCCTTACCAGTACTTGCACTCATTCTGCTAAGACGACTGACATTTTTCATTTATATTTGATTGCTCCCTATAGCCCAATATAGATGTCAGATGGTGCTGGCTGGAATTGGGCAGATAGACTGCCTACGCACAAAGTGCATGCATGCTTGTATCACAACTTAAAGCTTCTCCCTGTGCCGTCAGGGACCAATGATTCCAGGCAGGGAAAAGACGAAACAGGGAAAACGTGCAAGAAGCAAGAGCACTTGAAGAGCTCTGCTCCATTAGAAGTCACACTGATCTATGGAATACACTTGGACTAAAAGGGTGTGAAAAATTCTTAGCGCTGAGGTGTCCATGTAAGAGATGGTTCTTCATCTGACGGACTGACATCTCCTCAGCTCTCGCAGACGAGGAGAACAACCCACAATCAGCAGGAGCGTAAGCGAATGCCTGTAAGTGTAAGGGAATCTGCAGAGCTTACGATGAAATCTGAGATGAGAGAAGCCAGCAGGGAAGACAGGTACAAAGCCTCCCTACCCGAAAACAGAAATAGTTCCATCAAAATCCTGGGGAAAGCCAACTGGCAGATGCTTGTCCAGGCAGGCAACAAGAGGAGAGATCGTTCTCTTCCCAGAGAAGAAAATCCCTCCATGGGGGTGATTGATTTCAGTGATGTAGCCCTGCCTTGCCTAGGGATCTGGCATCGCTAACGCAGACCTTATACAGAGTTAATGTCCTTTCAATTACTGCACCAGGATGCACTGGTGATGTCGAAGACAATGAGACACTGAACAGGCTCCAGCTGCTGTCCTGCGGTGCCTCTGTGTCCCAAGCTAATTCTCAAGTCTCCTGCTACCACCTTAGAAGATGATCTGTTTCGGTACGAGGCATAAGGCAAACCTATCAAGGGCTCCCTACGCCACAACCACATGCTGTCACGTTTAACCAAGAGCATCTCTAAAATATGACCTTACGCTGGATGGCTAATGGTACTCTTGGGATGAGAGCTCTTAATCATCGCTCATCTCCCTAGCACTGGTCTCCATTAGTACTCTCTGGAAGACACTCAGGCACATCTGCGAGGGAGCTCTACTGAAACAGTGAGTAATTTAATCAAAGGAAACTAGTGATTTACCAAAGTAAGTGAGGCTGGCCAGCTTAACCAACCGAGTGGTGTGGAATGAAAGAGCTCAGAGGTTAACATATAAATACTCTGTTTTGAGCTACTGGTTTCTAGATAAACAGAGTAAGAACAGGTCTGCAAAGAACTGAGATACTTCTTGTCCATTACATTGATGTGCATGTCCAGTAACATGCTTGTATTATCCTGTTAAAGCTCAGTTTTTCCCTAATTTCAATTACAGTAGCCTTGGAAACCTCAAAACTCTCATGGTTAATAGTGGCATGAGCCTGGTTAGAGGAGACTCTCAAGGATGTTCTAGCAAAGATAACTAACACTGCTGGGGATTCATCCTGAGCCAGGAATGCCAGGTTAGCAGAGCACTGTGCCATCCATTCATGCTCCACAGTGCATAATGTGTGCAACCAGAGAAAGGAATAATGCGGAAGCTCTCCTGCTCCCGAGAGCAGCCAGCTAAGGCACAGCTATACAAGTAAATCAAACGGTGCCAGGTCCTGCAATTCAGCCACATGCATCTTTAGCACAGCCCCAGGACACTTCTGGCCTAGGGCACATAGCACCATCCCAAGCAATTCCCAAGCGTGGTTCAGGAGTCAGCATGGAGCTGAGACACTGCCCAGTGGGTGCAACCACTCTGTTTTGGAGGCTGAGAGTATTTAATAAGGTATATATGACCAGACCATTCTGGTCTCAAAGCCCCAAAACAGGCAGTTTAGTTTAATACAGATGCAGACTTAATTGCTGTCATGACAAATTACCAGTGTTAAGGAGAAACATTGATGTCATTGCTGATCCACTACCCTGGAAAAAAGGGGCTCCAACTTCCCAGAATCACCAGTTAAAGAGATCCCAGGACGTAAGTCAAAACTCAGCGTGAGGGATGTTTGACTACATCAACAAATCTAGCCCAGATCGTTTATATAACCACACTTACCTTCCACAAAGGCGAGCACAATGCGTGCGCCAGGTACTGTTATGACTACGCAGTAATTACATTCACTCTAAATACTCCTAAAATATTTGAAATAAGACAGTGACTCACTCCACACGCTGCACCAGGGAGCACCACGCTACCGAAACACGTATTTCAGCTAGACCTGTTTCTAGCAGCTTTTTCAGAAACTGTATATTCTCTTCCACAGCAAAAAGCTCACCTTCCAAATCAGTGCTAGAGGCAGCAGAAGCGTTGATAGCAGCAGGAGCAAAGCTGGCTGGGCTGGCATTTACTGCTGAGGCTGAAAGAGTTTTTACGGCTTCTGCATCTACTTCAGTAATGATTTCTAGCAGTCCAAACTCATTTAAACAGAACTGCAGGTAACAGAAGAAAGCAAGCGAATGAGCAGTAGTAAAAGGGCTAGGAAGGGGGACAGGAAGGAATATAGGATTCACTGAGGAGCAACTAGGTATGGGACAAAAAGAAATGGCTGTATGTACATTAAAAAGCACTGAAAATAAGTAACAATAAAAGTGAGAAACACCCAACACAACTCTTCCTCAAAATGCCACCAACGGGCCCCAAAAAAACCCCAACAATGCATTTTCCTGTCAACGAAGGAAAGCAATGTTAATTCTACCTGCTTTGGATGCGCTCCCCTTATAAAACCCAGACCTCTGATGAACACATCAGAATAAATACCCTCAGAAAAGCAGTTTAGCCCAAAAAACTGCTCTGAGAGTTCAAATTCATCCAACAAAGTGCAATTACAGTTATGACATACAGCAACTTCCCTAAAATCTCATGCAAGGAGGAATCACCCAGCTGTTGACAGAAAGGTCACATTCCAGTGGAGAACTTGTCCAATACGTCCCCAGGTGGTGCTGGCTGGGCTTTAAAGACCTCAGAGCAGGCGACAGCCAGGACTGCATAAACGCAGCGAGCATCTGGAGTTGCGAGAGGCCAAGCGGTTCTCAACCCTTCTTCAATGACACTTGACAGTCTGGTGGGAAATGAGCTTCCCAGAGGTGCAGAGGAATGCAGGGATAGGCAGAGGCAATACTGTTGAAGAACAGCAGACACTGAGAAATAACTAGCCTTTCCTTAATTGATAAGCTCATCCTTGCACAGTACCACTTATTAGTGAAAGCCACAGTGGGGCCCTGACCCAAAGGCAGAGGGGAGAGTCTCAAGTCCAAACCAACTGTTTCCGAACAACCTAGAAATACACCTAACAGAAGCCACAGGCAGAGCAGATGGGTAGGTAACATGTACCAGTACGGCCAGGAGTCACAGTGTCTGAGCTCCCAGTCCCAGCTCCCCCAAGTTTTGACCCTTAAGAAACCCTCCATCAGCTGCTGGGGTAGGTGACCCTCCCACGGAGATTCTGCTAGCACACCCATCCTCTGATCCAACACAGCACCTGCCTACCAACCCTGCACACACACTGCCTACTCCTACAAGAGTAAATACAGATGCAGAACAAGAAAACCCCTCCAGACACACAGCGAAGCGCTCACACCATGGGGTAGCTACGGAAAAGGAATGATACGTGGCAGACTTCAGAGACTCTCATCCTTTAAGCTTAAAAAATTTCTTAGGCTATGAAGGAACACTTCATTGGTCCAGATAAAATTATTAAAGTGTGCCAAATAGTGTCAATGTGCATCTATTATCAGTCCCTACAAAGGCAACCGAGCACCAAAAAAAAAAAATAAATTTAAAAAATCACCTTTTGGATGAGCAAATAGCTCTAAAGATTACTCACTCCTTGATCTTCTTTACTGTCTGCAATACGGAGCTACTGAACTCCAGAATGAAAGAGACA
The DNA here is from genome assembly GCF_000699145.1 of Aptenodytes forsteri. Taxonomy (NCBI): domain Eukaryota; kingdom Metazoa; phylum Chordata; class Aves; order Sphenisciformes; family Spheniscidae; genus Aptenodytes; species Aptenodytes forsteri. The sequence goes on along the minus strand of NW_008796212.1, from coordinate 1,255,139 downwards.
AGTCAAAGGTGGGTTGCATTTGCAAGCTCTGCTCCAAAGCTTTTATTCATAGCACTTTATTAGTTTGAGCTCTTTTCTCAGCCATCCGCTCTTCGCTCAAACCTGCTAAACCCAGTTTAAAAGCATTTGCTTCACCTCTGAAGCAGGGTTCCTCATTGCATTGAGAAGCACCGTTCTTCCTCTACTCCTGCATGCTTCCTGGGCTCAGGATCCTGCCTCCGGTACCCTATCAAAGCCTTATTCCAAATGTTCTTCCCCCTCTTCCCTCTTTTTTATCTGAAGCCTGTATTTCTTAAAGCTTCAAAGATGCTGGACTTGCTTCTAAAAAGCTCACTCCTTCCTCCGCAGCCCTGAAGAGACAGAGCATCATTTTTATTTCAGCACAAAGAGAAACAATCCATTTCAAAGAAATGATAATGCTAAGCGGACTAAGTTTCCTGCAGGAGACCATCCAGTTTCGAGAAGAAACCTATCACTTTCCTCAAACGCCAGAAGAACAGCAGCAAAACGGTGCAGATCCCAGGGGTTCCTTGCTATGGCTGATAAAGACAGCTCAGCATCATGAGCAGAAGGTCAGTGGAAGGAGCATCTCCAGGGCTCTACGTGCCATTAAGCAGCAGAGTGAGCGCGAAGCAGAGCTCGCAGCTGGAGGCGGGGAAGGGTGCCAATGTCATTTTGTATTAGCAGATTAGTCTCTGGGGTAGTGACACTCCTGCATACAAATTAACAGTTCTGATTCAGCCCAAACCAGCGAAGACAGCAGGATGTTACTTCCTCCTTTAATAATTTGATGGTGTATCTACAGCCACATGAACTGGTGAAGCCCAGCCCAGGCCCCAGAAAACATAAGTTTGCGTTAGAAAAACAATGAGCATCTTTATTAACAGTCTCTGATCTGATGCTGAGGACTGGCTGATCCATGGAGGCAACCTCTAGTTTCATCCCGAGACTCTTCAAGGCAAGGCAATATCCCTCATTCCTAAGATCTGGAAATGCATAACTGTGTTGCTATCAGGACTGCATCTTCCTTTACACAAAGGAGTTCAATATAGCATGTTTGCTAATACGAATCCACACAAACCCTCCAGAAATAATCTGTCCTTCCTGAGAATTTTTTGGAGGGAATTAAGGAAAACTATATTTCATTGTGCATGCAAGAACTGGAATATAGCAGGAAGAGAGGGGAAGAAAGGATTAAACCAAAAGCAAACTAATACGAATCCACACAAACCCTCCAGAAATAATCTGTCCTTCCTGAGAATTTTTTGGAGGGAATTAAGGAAAACTATATTTCATTGTGCATGCAAGAACTGGAATATAGCAGGAAGAGAGGGGAAGAAAGGATTAAACAGCAAAAGCAAAAAAAAAAAAGTGTTTGGATTTCTGCAGGGAAAAAAAAAGTGTTTGGCATCTTAAGAATGAAGTGGCTTCCTGTGCAGCTAGTTACATGTTCCAGCTAAACATCTCTACCAGACTCACTAACCGTGGTACTCAGGGCTCTTATACTTGATCATCCAATATAAGACAATACAATATTATTTGGTGTCTTTCAGTCTAATAAATAACGTAGTGCTTTGTTGAATCTCTACTATTATGAGGAATCAATAAAAGTGAAGCTGTTTCTGCAGAAGAACGTTACTGCTGTTTAAGAGAAAACCTGTGGCAATACACTGTTAAGCTCTTTTCAGAAGCAGAAGTATAATGACTTTGATTAAATATAGGGCAAAAGTTAGGCCACTGCAAAATAATCATCCAAAGCACCTCCTAGGAAGTCAGTGGACCCAATTCCATGTCAGTTTTATGGGAGTGTAAACCACTGATCTCCAAATACTCCAAGCATGCAAATTCATCCATGTTTTCTCGACATTTGCTGGCAGAAGCATTTTCCTCATAGCCTCTAGCGAGGTCTGGCAGACAGTAGAAGACTTTTCTGCGCAAAGGGAGAAGGAGGAGGGGAGGAAGGGGAAGACTGTCAACACTTGCAGAAGGTGGGGGTCCTGATTCTGCATGCCTCATGTGATACCAACAATCTGATTTTTCAAAGCTCTCAAGTCCCTTCAGCTCCGATTTATTTCACTTGAAATTGATTTTTTTTCCCCCAGAGATTCAGAACTTGCAGCCTTGAGGGCAATTTTATGTATTCATTTTCAGCCATCAGAAGTGCAATCGAACTGAAATAACAGTTGAAGGTAATTTGGGAAACAGTCAACAGACACTGACCCTCCTCCCCCCTCTAACATAGAACACTATGTTTGTGACCATCGGATCTTGGTTCTGATTTACACGAGAGATGTATTCGTCACTATCATGAATATGTAAAATATAGACAGCTGTCAAAAGCTGCAAAAAAGAACCACTGATGTGAGAAGAACCTAAAGACTCAACCCCACAAATTGAGAAAATTTGTCTTTCTGAGAAAATGTCTTTCTCATGCTGGGCTGAAATTAACGGGATTTCTTGCCTGAGTATGTTGCATGGGCATGACTGAGAATTAGGAAGATCAGGCCCATAACTTCTATCAGCAGAAAACAATTATTTTAAATACTTCCTGCCTTTAGAAATCAATTGAGCAAGAAATTAGAAGGGGAGAGGGAGTATCACCAGGCTTTCAGAAACATTACTAAAATTTCACCACTTCCTTGGCAATGCCAACCCCGTTGTTTAAAACAAAGTGTTTTCTCTGCACAACTTTTATTTGCAAACTGCAGAATATATTGCAAATATTTTGCACTGCCAAATGCATGGTGGCCGCTCATGTATTGTGTTCCTTGGTTTCTTACTTTTATGTTGCTACCAGGCAAGGTACCAATGCCGTCTTTCCAGTCTAAGGCATTCAATATATCACGGTCTGCTGTCGGGATGCTGATGGTTCTCTCCGAGACATTCTGTTCCATCTTTCTGCTTAGTCTTTGGGTTCTTTATTTAATTTTAAGAAAGAAACTAGGGTGTGAAAACAAAACAAAACAAAACGAAAAAAGAGGCACAGAATAAACAGGCCTGTTGCTTATATTTCACAAAGGGTTTTCAGAGCAATACTAGTTTCAAAAGATGGGAAAAAATGTCAGACTTGCATTTTGCCCATGACACTTAAGTAAGTATGAATAGAAAGTTAAGAGCGTTAAGCATATGTGCAGTTTGAGGACAAAAAGATAAACCAGTATGTTTTAACAGTTACTTGATTAGTATGACCTTTTTGCCAATTACAGTTCACTGGCAAGATCTTGGGCTCTCTGGATTCCGCAGGAGCTTTGGTCCGGGTATTAGTAGCACCAGGATTTAAAATTACAGAAACACAAATACACAGGTGCATGCACAAACTCATACACTATATACAAGTGACAAGTCTGTACAGCTTGGGGGGGGGGAGCAGCAGCATCTAACGGCTGTTGCCAGGTCCCTCTATACTGCTGTGATGTCAAGGCTCTACGCTAGAAATGCTATAAAGCTCTTAAAATGCTTAAGCTTCACTTACTGCTTTTGCGTCCCAGCAAATAAACTAATGGGCTCCATTAGAAGACTCGACTAAAAGCCATACCGCTATATGGGCTCCCCATATCCAATTACTCAACTATTTTTGCGGTAGACATTTACCAAACACTGACCGTAAATTAACTGTAGGTTCCTGCCCTTTAAACATAACCTGAATATTTTCAATCTATGAACATAACTGCTTGCTTTAAAAAAAAAAAAGAAAAAAAGATTCACAACCTTCCCTTGAACTGTCAGCTCTACTAATTTTTCCAGTGTGAGCAAAACCACTGATGTTAAGTTCGAAAAAGCACAGCCCAACTGACAGGTCTAACTGCATTCCTGTGGGAATGGGTCAAAACTGCTTCGCTCTGATATTTGAATGCTTGAGTTCAACAAGGTCACTCTGAGCTCATAACTCAGAGTAAAAGCAGGCATCATCCAAGGACCATGTGCTTGATCTGCCTTTGGCAGATTGTTTCTCTCCTTGAGCATTGGAAAGTGCCTTAAGATACATGGCCGGGGCAGGTTTTTAACTGCTGAGCGCTTAAATTAGGGCAGGCAAACTCCACTCCTGATCTGAAGCCTTCCACATGGTAGACCTTCTACCTACAGGTTGAGAGTGTAAGTTTAATTCAGCCAAAGGCAAAACCACAGATCTGATGTAGGATAATTTATGACGTTTGAGCATTCCTGCAACTCTAATTCAAGCATCACAGCTCTTTATGATTATCTTAATTGGGTCAAAAGCAGGACAGACATTTGTAAACTGCAATACCAAATATCTTTGGGTATCACAATCTAATCCCTGTAGGAGGAGTTCCTCCTCTTTTTTTTTTTTCCTCCCCAAAATATAAAAAATTCCGGCTACTTACAATCCTGCATAATTGTGAAGATTAGCGGCATACAGGCTAGTCAGAATGAGTCAGGAGGGTGAAAACGGGAGCAAAGCGGAGCAGCAGTCAAGCTGCAGGAGCCACTTCAGCTTCCACCTGTTTTAACTGAACTGCAGGTGCGGAAGATCCGCAGCCGGTGTCCTTGGCTACGTACACAGAACAGACCCGCATCAGCACCGCGCGCCACGGCTGTACAGAGATTTATGAATCGGACTAAATAAGCCTTATGTAGGGTGGTATTGCACGACTGTAGCCGAAGGCTCGCCATACATTAATATTTGATGTAGCCTTGTACATCTATAAACACTTGTTTGTGGCCAACGTTTTGCTGCCAGTTTCAGCAAGGGCAAAACCATCACTTTTGAGATGTTATTCTTTGCATTCAGGCTTCAAAAATAAAGAAGCTCGAACACCAAGACGATTTACAGAGCTCCCTCTGGGACGAGGGGTTTGGAAGATACTTGGACAGAAGTAATTAAATTGTAGAACTTATTTAAAACTGGGCCAGGAAAACTGTCAAAAATCACAATGGATAAAATAATCTTGTACTAAAAAGAGAAGACCTGATACAATAATGGGCCTTTTTCATCTCTGTATTTTATAAATCTAGTAAAACTCCTAGAAAAATATAATAAAGAAGTTACTTTTCTTATAATGCTCCCTATCAGTAAAATCTACAGTAAAACCAAGATAGCCCAATAAAGGGAAAGCAAACTGTGCAATTAAAAAGACAGCAGAAGCTAACTTGAAACATTCTGAAGAGCCGTAGTCAAGCACGAATGTTCCCCATTTGTCCCTGTTTGTGACTGCTTTTCATCTTTAACATTTTAAGACTCAGAAACATTAGCACAAAAGAAGATATAGCAAAACTAAGATGAGTCACTCAGTCCCGAGTCGCAGATTCAGATTTATGAAATGATAAATGACTACCATGCTGGCAGAGATAATGGTTCATAATTAATATGCTACCACCCAGACCTCTGTGCTTTAGCTTTAGATAGGGAATCCATAGGCAGAGGAGGTCAGAAATACTCGGGTTTTGATCTCGTTTCTGCCACTGAACCACAGTGCAGCCTTGGGAAACTGCTTCATCATTACTGTAGAAAACCAGCTTTGGCTTTTAACATCCATCTTGCCTTAGTTATGAGAGGAAAAAAAAAAAGAAAGAAAGAAAAAAGGCGCTAGATCATACAAACAAATAAAAGCGTGAAGGCTAAACGGGTGGATGGGGGTTCACTGTATTTCTCTATACACCATCAGACCTAATGGGAAGAGAAACATTTCAACAGAAATCCCATTTCAGATGCTGCCAGGTTGATTTCCAATGACATGAGGATTTCAGTATCTTTATATGAGGGTAAATGTGAGAAACACAACCATGCAATAAACCCAAAGACTGTAAATCAAGTAACAACACTGAAGTTTGCAGCCCTTCTGGCTAAGCCTCCATGTACCAGGAGGCAAAATTCCATTCGAGAAGCAGCTGGCATCAAGAAAACCATCTGATACTGTGCTGTTCTGGGAATAACTGACTTAGAAATCACCTTTCCTCCCCGAAACTGAACGGGAAACCTAGCAAAGCTGGTCATTTAATTCAGTGTAATATGCATGCATTCAAAGCAAGCTGGCATTCAGAGCCCCGCGCATCCCCAGTTTCTTGTAAGATTTGGCAGCGGTGTCTAACACCCAGCGCGTTAGATCTGCCAGTCACTCGTACGACGTTAGTGGAGAACTGAACCGCAACAAAAACAAAAAAAAATAATTCCATGACTTCTTGCAGGGCACAACTAATCTGGTCTCTCGAACTGCTCTGAACACTTACCAGTTCAGACACAAAAATCATTTGCCTGTCCTTTGCTATGATGATGACTGATGATACTTTACTTACCCATCAAAAGCTATTACTCACCTCGGGCAAGTAATATTTTGCAAGGCTGAACTAATACCATTACCAAAAAAACCAGCCTCACCTCCAGGAACCTCATCAGTCAGGGATTGAAATGAACTTTCAGAGCCTGCAATGGAACCGTACCAAGCCTCAAGAGAAAGTGTTAGTAGCCACCAGCAAGCATTTAACAGTGTGAAGAAGACTTAAGTGCCTTCACTATGGCAGTGAAGGGGGGGGAAGGTAAAATTCAGAATTTGAATTTTAGGCTCCACCATTGTACTTCCTACTAATTTTTGTTTCTCATGAAAAGAGAGAAAAATTATAACTACAAAACATGGGAAATACTGCTCTGAAAGATGAGAGGCAGGAAATGGTCTAGGAAAAGAGAGGGATGCCTTGGGCTTGGAGCATGGGCTGGAACAGGGGAGAAGCAAACACTTTTTGTCTTAGCTCTGCTGCAAGACCGCTAAGATAAACTACTTTGGTTTTCGGGAGTTTGCCATGTTCATTTGTACAATACAGCCCTTATTGTTAAGGTTATTGTAACCTTATTGTAACCTTAATGCCATGTTCATTTGTACAATACAGCCCTTCCAGGGTTACCCTAAGTACACATTAATGTACAGATTATGCTTAGGTGTTATTGTACTGGGAGACAAATAAACAGGCACCGTGGCAATGTGACTTAAATCAATTTATAAGATCAGACAGCAATATTGTGAGTTTACTCTAAACCCAGCAGCTGATCCTAGTATTAAGCCCAAATCAGCATCATAGCTCGTAAACTGCTATCTCTTGGTTTCTTGATACAGTTGTGTCAAAAATACACACACGCACACATATTTATTTCAGCTGTCAAAAGAAAAGCACCCGCACAGGCTGCGGCTGCTCGCTACGAGAACGCACTTCCTGCAAAGCGCCCGTTTTACACACAAACCCGTTCCCTGCCCCGTTGACACGCCAGCCAGCCTTACCCACGGAGCACACTGAAAAGTAAGTGCTCGGCAGGTCAGTGGCAGCATCCAGCCTTACCCACGGAGCACACTGAAAAGCAAGTGCTCGGCAGTGGCAGCACGTCTGATTGTGAAGGCTGAGAGCGGCGCTGCCTCACTTCTAGTCTAACTTCCCCCACGTGTGACCATACTCACTCTGCTCCCTTTCTCTTTAGATTTATATGACATCGTGAAGCCAGCAAGGAAGCAGCCTTCCTCCCGTCCTTTCTGCTGCAGGAGCTGAACGAGGCACTCAGTGCTACGCTGGAGAGCATTTCGACCTATTCCCCATAGAAGGGGAGGGACGCAAAAGAAGGTACAAAATCTACTTCCATGTCGCCAGAGTTAACGCTTTCTGTTCGTTTACTGAAAGCGAGGAACAGAAGCACATTTAACTTCATTTTTATAGCTTTCATAAAAAGCGTTTGGTGCCAAGCTCCTCACCTCCTCCTGCTCCTGAAGAATGGTGGCTCTGGGGAAGGCACCCGGCCACTGACAAAGCCCTGTGCAAACCTGATACTCAACGGGCTCAGCCAGGAGGCCCAGGAACGTCTCCTCGAGGCCTGAGACCATGACACTACTAATCCCAGTCTCTGGGAACCACCTGTAACCACTGTAACACTTGCACACGCTCATAAATTTCACCCGGTGCCACACAGAAATCATACACCATAAAAACTGTCACATTCAGAAGCAGCTCTGCAGGAGTGACCCAAAGCACTCCCTAGCAAGACGCTGGAACTTCTGCCGTTTCTAAATCTGATCCGATTTCTACAACAGATGCAAGATATAAATACTTTCCATCACTCGTAATCAGAAGTATTTTCACTCAAAACTTAATGACCTGTAAGGAAGCTGTAAGATTTGTGGTTCAAGATAAAGCCAATTTTGTGACAACATAAAAATTGCAGTGCTGGCGAAAAAAAAAAAGTGACTCTTCTAATGGAGAGCTAAAAGTTCAGTCACACCACTTACATGTTTAACTAAGACACAAAGAATTAATTTTGCAATAAAACATGCTCTTAAACTGAAAGTAAGCAGTTAATGAAAACAATCAAGAGGAGCATGCCGTTATCCATAATGTTTTGTTGTCCTCCAACATTTATGATATCTGTAACGGCTGCACGTTGGGTGTAGGCTCCCAGACAGACATTTTAAAGGGATGTCAAATCTCTGCCCTAGTTATTTTATCTGCTTCTGTTCTGAAGCCACTTTACTACATTGTACTTTTCTGAATAGTTATAATTTTGGGGGAAATAATGAAGGTTGGTTATCTAAACTCCAAAGGACTGGTGTTAAGGGGACTAGTATTAAACTCCAGAACTACCAGTACCTACTCCACAAGTTTTTCATGTGTCATACTGACACCAACAGCAATTATTCCATGTTGAATAATGCATGTCAAGTATTTCAAAAGAAAAAAAGTGCACAGAATTGACAAAGCAAGCTTAAAAAATACAAGTGTAGGCTTGTCTTTCAGAACCATTTGGTGCTGAAGTCAAGAGGCAGAACCAGCCAGAGTGCCCATATTCTGTGTACATAATTGTGCAACAAAAATTGCAAAACAGATTTTTCTTCTGGTATTTGTTTTCTAAATAGCTTGGTAGAGTATGCAGTCAAATTGTTATTTGCAGATTTAGCATTACTACAGAATGAAGAAATTAAAGTAAAATCTGGCACAGATGGCCGTATAAAAACGTCCAAACTTCTTTCAATTAAGCATCACATGCCTTCTTTGTGTTAAATACAATGAGAAATTGCAAAAATACTGCTGTCCCTGTTGCAGAAAAGGTTAGGTCAAAAATGAACCTTCTTAGAAAATCATCTGAGTCTGAAAAGTGAAGTGTTTAGTCAGGAACTAATTAAACAAAAACCGAGAGAAGTATGTTTTCAGATAATATGAAAAAAAGCACAGCTTGCACACATGCATAAGCCATTTTCCATCCCTCCTTTCCCATCAGAAGTTTCAGCAAGTCCAGATGGATTGATATCACAGTCATGAAAGGTGAGCGGCAGAAGAAAATGTGCAAATTTCATGAGCGGTATTGCTGTTATTGATCCAACAATGGACTTAAGTATACGCTTAGTCCTATTTGATTTCCTAAAGGATTTTGTGTGTGCTTCAGAGCCTCACTGAGAGCATCTACGCAAGTGCCCAGAACCCCACGCTTTCTTTACTTTGACTACATCACCCAACTTTTCACCTTGAAAAGTTACAACCCAAATTTCCAGCTCTTTAAAAAGAGAAAAAGAGGAAAAAACCTCACCCACAATCCACACAGAAGTACCAACATTGTCCAAATGTGATTTATAAACATCTTGTGATTTATAAAACAAGGATAAACAAATGATACCTTGGGCTATGACATCCCTGTATCAGCTTTAGCACAGTAAGTTACAAACCAGAGTTGAGATGCTATTTTCCTCCAACAACCCAGTACCGTCCCCAATCTTGCCACGCCTGCTGTCTCAACTGAGCGAGCAAGGGCAGCTGCAGACCCTCTCCAGGCATTTCAGAGGCAATTCCTTCTCAATACCCCTTCTGTAGCCAAGGGTGACCCGCTGGAAGTACAGAAATCTGCACCTGGTTTCCATACAAGTGAACGACAACGAAAAGGACTGCTGAGCAGGTAAGGGCCTTGCACTGTTTGAAATAAATAAATTTTAAAAAATACACCTTTATGGGACTGACCTTTTTCCTATGTATTTACTTTATATTTTAAAAAAAACCTTAAGTGATCCAGTCCTATGCTATCTCATTTGAAAAGCTGCATTATGCCAAACTTACATATATTCCGCCCCTGAAGTGGATGTAGCTCCAGCACCAAGTGGGAAACCGGAGCCCAGGCTCCTGTGCACAGGAGCAGACAGGACAGAGCTCAAGCTCCCGGGTCCTGTGCCATGCTGCCATCCCTCTCTAGCCATAGAGACATCCTCCGAACACAGCACAGGGAAGAAAGCATCTCCTTAGAGTTATGACAAGGGCACGTTGAGTTTAGCATTAACAAGGGAAGTGAAGGCTGAGACTACCGTAGCTCACCATGTAAATTCACTGCAGCTATTTTCTCCCTGCTCCAGCATTCTCACCATTCACGTTCCAGCTTCTGGGGACACCATAAAGTAGCATCGTGGAGACCAAATACGAGGAAGCAGTCAAAAAAACCAAACAACCACCCAGCAAACTATGTGCAAAGAGAAAAGAAAGGGTCACACAAAGACGTGGAGCAGCAAGAATGCAAGAAGAATGTATGTACTATTTGACAAGCCATTCTGATGCAGGTTGGAAGACACAGCACGCCCTTGTGAGCCTCCTGTCTCCACCAACCCCACCATGAAGAGACAGACAAGCCACGCGACTTTTAACAGCAGTGACTATTTCCACGCCTGGGATCATCTGATGTGCCAGCGGGACCCCAGCTCTGCACCGCCCTGTTACCAGCCAAACAGCAACACGCGAGAAAGCTTTGATCTGCCTCACACCAGTCAAGAATGAACGCTGCTGCTGCTCATGTTCAGGTTCTTTGCTTAAATCGTGTTTTGTTTGGTTTAAAAGCTACAGTATAAATAGGGTTGTCAAAACAAATCCTGTGTGGTTCACGAATACAGTTTCTACCTCTGTTTGCTTACATCTACCATGCTTTTATCCCATCATTTAGCTGGATTCAATCAGAAATTAAAAAAAAAAAACCAAACAGGAGATGAGCCAAAAGATGCTAAACCTAGTAATAAAACATCCATTCCTTGGAGGCAAAGTATTTTGCCAATAAGTTGAACCATCCTCTGGAAAATAATCTGCCAAATTTAGCAAAGCACATCTGCACGCATACCTCACCTGCGGAGCGCAGTTAGTGCTGCTAATTAGGAAGGATGGGGTTTGGTCGGATCTCTGCTTCGACTGCTAATTGTTTCCACGTGTCGGAGCTTGAGCTTTCAGCTGTCAGCCTTTATTAACAAGTAAACATTTGGTCATTTCCCCCCCCAGTCTCTGATCTAATTTTTCAACCCACTGTGCTACCTTCTTCCCTTTCCTCTACCTCAAGACAACACGCTGCTGGAGGGCTTGAGAAAAGGCTGAAATAGATAAAAAAAATATAAACTATGGGAGAGAGGGAACAGTGTTTGTCTGGGGAAGAAGAACTGACATTGCAACTCAGGAACCACCTTGTTATTCCACAGAAAGACTATAAAGGTCCACAGTAAGTGCTGCTGTGGTTCAGTCCGGTTTTGACCCGGTTTAACTATGTTTTCCTGATACTCAAATTGTGCAATTCTGATAATGGGATTCAGGCCTCCAAAACCCTTTCCTGCGCAGAGGTGAGGCACGGACCGGCACAGGCAGGCTGAACAGACGACACTCCACACTTCATCCGCGTCTCCATCACCACCCTGGGAGAATCTGATCTCATTACCCACCTCCCAGCGTCGGGCTTGCAGCCCGCTGCACTTCTCACCTCTCGAAAAATACCAGCGTTCATATGGAAAAGGACAAGGGGGTTATACTGAGGCTTCACCCTCAAATTCATATCCCCCCCACCCATGGAATATATCACCATACCTAGAAATGTTTAGACTAAAAGCTTTGCATGAAGATAGAAGTGAGATAAGGGAGAGCCAGACCTCCTCCTGCAGATAACACAATTTTAAGCCAACCATTATAAAGTAAAGTTGCAGGTGCATGGAAAAGGACAAGGGGGTTATACTGAGGCTTCACCCTCAAATTCATATCCCCCCCACCCATGGAATATATCACCATACCTAGAAATGTTTAGACTAAAAGCTTTGCATGAAGATAGAAGTGAGATAAGGGAGAGCCAGACCTTCTCCTGCAGATAACACAATTTTAAGCCAACCATTATAAAGTAAAATTGCAGGTGGTGTTTTAAACAAATTCTAGATGCTACTTTTAATAATCGGTCTAAGGATCCGTGCTCCTGCTACTGTCTTAAAATTCTAATGAAGAATCAGTGGTAAAAAGCGCAGACAAACAGCATGGCTGAGGCAAAGAAAACACACCCTTGGGCCATGAGAAGTCAGTCGGTCAGGAATCGTCTGCAGAGCACATCTGCTTGTAACCGCTCACCCTACTGCAACTTACTTATTATGGCAATAAAAACCACAAAGGCAAGATAAATTAACTCTGGCCACGAAAAATGGAACTAGCCCTGCACAATCTGCCCAGTAGTTGTACCCAGTTGTACACGGCAACTCAAATTCGGGCTCCATTTCCACCTCTGTACTCACGATGAATTACAATTTATTTCACACGCATTCAGCCTTAATGGGATTATTTGCAATGTAAGGTGCTATAAATTTTAGGCCAAAACTAGAGCACAGAGGCCAAAAATGTCCTCCGTTTTAATTGCATCTGTAATTACTTTATAAGACTACAATCCAGCAAATTACCCTGGGGTCTCTTACTAATTTTTATTACATACCTTACACCACCAAGTAGAAATATTCACTGAGGAAAAGACTGTCCCCACCCTCAAAAATATATAATCTAAATAGATGGGACAAGGAAGAGCAGGGAAGCAAAACACTGAAGTTAACGAGACGGTGTCGGACTGCTGTTAATTGCTGCGTGGTAAGAAGAGTTTGCAGCATCAAGTACCCATTTTCTCTCCTTTTACTTCTGTTTTATTATATAATAAGGCACGAACCAGAGAGGTCTTACACAATTTGGCACAAAAGATCAGAGCTCTTTATCCCTTAATCCCAATTACAGACCAACGTGCGTATGTTTTTGTTTCTTTTTAAACTTATCTGTGTGATATTTAAATAAATTAGAGTAAATGTTTTCATATTAAAAATCTAATCCAATTCCTGGTGCACCAAGTGTCAATTCTCCTGAACACCAAACATCATTAAGACTGTCCCATACCGATCTTTACCCGGAGCACTGATCAACACTTTTAAAGTATTATATTTATCCCTCTATTTATCTGGCTCTAGCCTTCCCTCTGTTCATAAAATCTTGTATCATTACTTTAGTCTTTGAATTTGCTGGCAGAAAGTTTGATGATTTTTTTTTCCCCTCGTGTAAAAATCTCTATTTTCAAACTTAAATCTTTCTGGTCTTGGGTGAATCTCCAAGATCTCTATTGCACTGTATTTATATATTTTTTAATATTTTTGAGTTTTCACACTCCCAAGAAGTTTCCGCCAGAGCTGGGGCCAGGGCTGGATAACCCTGATTTTCTCAACCACCTCTTGTGGACCCGTTAGAAATGGGCAAAAAAGACACCCCAGAAACTGTAAATATTTGATAATTTTGCTCCGTAGCCCGTGAACAACTTAAAATTCGTCTTCTGAACGCGTCCTTAGCTGAGCTTTATGGTGGACTTTCCCCTTTACAGTGGTTTAAAATACACTTTCCCCCCCCAGCTGGGAGCTTTAAGCTGAGGGCGACCCTGAGGGGTTTCCTCAGCACCCGGCGGGGAGGAGACCCCCCAGAGCGGGGCCCGTCCTCGCCCGGGGGTCGAGCTGTGACGGGACGCGGGGCTGCCCCTCATC